>NC_138379.1:88986807-89014089 GCF_054177405.1 Leptonychotes weddellii | reverse complement strand
AAAAAAAAAAGTAGAAAAGAGTTTCTACTTTAATCAACGTACCTAATACAATGACAATCTCCCATGGTCCTGAGATCATGACGTGAGCCGAAACCAAGAGTCTGGTCAACGACCCAGCTACCCAGGTGCCCCCAGAGACAAAGATTCTAAGACATGAGCTGAGCTGGGCTGAGCTGGGCTGGCTTATTGCCCTACCCAATGTTAACCTCTCCCTGATGCTTAAAATTTAATGGCCTTTAATTCTACATTTAAAGAACAGGGCTTAGAATGTATTTCCTTTGGGAAAGGGAATCCATTGACTTAATTTCACAGAGAAATATGAGCCTGATACCAGATCACAGATCTCAAAGAGGGCAAATGCCCTGAATTCTTAACATGCCTGTGATGGGCTGCACCCACTGGGGAGAACTGGGAGGTTTTACCCCACAGGGGATAAAGCAGTGCTGACGAGAAGTTTCAAAGGCAAACAGGCATCTCTTAGAGTTTTGCACCTGGTTTGCTCTTTACCAACCATAACCCAGGTCACCCCTTGGTGCCTATGAAGCCTAGCTTATTTTGTAAATCTTACAGATGTGTTTATGAACATCAGATGCTGCTAGTGTGGGACCGATCTAAAAAAGAGAAGACTTCTTGTTTTTGTTTTGAGCTTTAATTTCTGGAATTTGCAAGAGGCCCTTTCGCTTCATTCGGTAGCACAGGCTCTGGTCACTAGAGGGAGCTGCTGCATCAGTTGTCTGACAAATTGACAGCAGGCCCCTCGTTCTTGTCACAGCGACTATATCGAATATCGTTTTATACCGATTCCCTCAGAAGCATAAATTGATCATTAATCCAATCATCTCTTGCATGACTTGCAAAGTGGACTGCCCTGGCCTCAGAGTCGTAGGGATGGAAACACCCCTGTTCGCCAGGATGAGTTCTCAGGGACCTGGTTTCTCTCTGTAGCCTAGCGGATGATTGTCTCCTTGGCAACCAAGACTGTTTCCCTGCTTAGAGGGAGGGATAAACTGACAGAGGCCTCACGGGTAATTCCATCAGCAAACAGGTCAAAAGTATAACCCTGCATGCCCCCAAAATACTCATTTCCCAAAACCTCACCAGGTGCTAGATTACATAGAGTAGGAACGAGCACACGAGATTGCCACTTGGAGTGGGATCACAGGGCTGCTCTGCGCTCCAGCTAAGACCCAGATCCCGAGTATGTCAAAGCAGGAAGAAATTCACGAAACTAGGATCCCCAAAGAGTAAGGAAGGACAAGATTGAATAAAATTTCTTTGGAAAAGTGAAAATCTTTCAGTTGGCTTCTGTGAGCGATTTGTGGTCTCAAGCACATTCTAACAATCCTTCCATGGTCCATCCACAAACTTAGAAGAATGAGCCAATATTATGGCAGAGAGGGCAAGAGACTTTAAAACATTTGTGGAAAATACAAGAGGAAAAGTCTCTACCTCTCCTGGACGTCTTAAGACTTACGAATCTTAAATAAATATCAATTTATGAATCATTCCCTTGTTTCAAATTCATGTCTTATTCATTCATTCAAGAAAATTAAGTGCGTTTTATGTGCCAGGTTCTAGGGACTAGGAAGTGTGTATGGAACACTGGTTGAATATAGAATCTTTGTTGTTTTTTTTCTTTATGCTTTTTTAAATTTAACTTTTTATTTTGAGATAATTACAGATTCACATTCCGTTGTAAGAAATAAACAAATCTGGGTGGCTCAGTCAGTTAAGCGTCCAACTCCGGCTATCGGCTCAGGTCACGATCTCAGGGTCGTGAGATCCAGGCCCTCATTGCGCTCTGTGCTGGGCATGGAGCCTGCTTAAGATTCTCTCTCTCTCCCTCTGCCCCTCTCCCCCTTGCTCTCTCTTTCGTTCTCTCTCTCAAAAAGAAAGAAAGGAAAACAAATTTAATTTTGCCACTTTAAGGTATCTTATTTTCTTCTGGTTTAGAACTTAGTCTTTGGGGGTAATTACTCAGAATTTAAATGTAGTTGATTTGTTGTTTGCTTGATTTGTTCAGTTCCCCACCCCTTCTATCAATGGAATTGAGGCTGTGAGCAATTTGGTTTCTCTATAGACAGGTAGAGAATAATTACACGCTTGTACATAGGAGGTTTAGAGGAGAAATCACTACCTGACTTAAACTTGCGGTCCTGGAATGGACTTTGAAGGGCATCTGGCCCAATTCACCTTGTATTGAGAGGCCTCAATGAGCATGGGAGGGCCTTCCCTTAGCTCTTTTCTCTCACTGAGAATTCCCTTTGTTGGTGACTTTCCGTCTTCTGCTGTGCTAGCCGACCGTGACTGGCTGTAGCATCGCTGACAAAACACGCTGGATTCCGTTTTCAAGTCCCAGGGTCGCGTTTAAAGAGCGAAAAATAAAATGATGTTGTAGCAGCTGATGTTTTCAGACGGTCACTTCCACTGCTCTCCTCCTTTCTGAAAATAACAGAGATAAGTAGATTTTAAAGTCCTGTTCTTTGAACAGCCCAGTTCAGAGAATAAAGAGGCGCACCTAACTTCAGAGAATTCAACTGTCCAGACTCAGCCCATACTCCTTCCATTCAGAATGACAGACAGACAGACAGACGGAGACGGAGTTTGACGCTCTCCTCTCGCCTCATCGTCAGGAATAGTCAGGACACCAGATGAGTAACTACCTTCTCTTTATCTTCAGGAGATTCTCATCAGAGATCCTTTTCCCCCATTTCATGGGCTGCTAAAAAGTATAGAACCAAATGTGTGTGACCCACCTCACCTGAGTGTGTCTACCGATTAGCCCGAACGAGCACTTGTGTGTGTTACACAAGTCGGGTGCGTCTTAAGTGTGAGCTCACACTTGGTTTCGTTTTCTTTTCTCTATCCATATTCCTCGAGCTTGACTTCTACACCTGTTTTTAAGTTTTATTTTACATAATCCAGTATTTTTGTTACTCAGCTTACACAGAAGACCAGGATATTACTCAACTTGTTTGTTCTCAGCTGCTTCAGCCAAACATTTATTTACCTGTCTTCAAATTATTTACCCAAATTGTATCTTCAAAGCAAAATGAAGTATAGGGAAAACAAGTAAGGGGAAACAATCCTGCTCTTGAGGACTAAAAACACCTTTCATATGATAACTAGTAAATTTTGGAAACTGTGACTGCAGGTGACAACATTAAGTGCATGTTTCAGTGAGGCATTTTTACTCCGTCCATGTGGATAGAACTTCAGTTTAAAGTTGTAACAAAACTTGAGTGAAACAAGAGTAAGGTTTAATCTCTTTAAGATCAGGAAGTATGTCTTCTTTTAACATGTATTTCTGCTTTCTTCTCATGTATACTTACCCAGGTAAAACAATCACAGTAACTATTTCTAAAGTGAAATTAATGTGTTATGTATCCTACAACAACAAGAACCTTAAGAACCTAAGTAATACTCACTTGACATATGAATAGTTGCTTGAAAACTTATAGCGACTCAAAAGCAAATTCAAGGTCAGAGTTGGGAAACCCCTTTTGCTCTTGGTAAACCCCTTTTGCTCTTGGTAAACTGTAAAATAAATAGGACTCCTCCCTTTGGGTCATATACACAATTTCAAGGCTCACTCGGACATATTTGTATTAAGATAAATAAGATAATCTGGACTCTAAGTCAGAGTACCCAGCAACTCCTCTCTGTCATAATTCTTCACTTTAAAATGACAAGTTCTAGTTCATTGTAGATTCCAAGTGATTTGTTCTTTATCTCTTTTTTAAAAATCCCTATATTCCTTAGCTTTTTCCAATCCAGGAAGTGAATGGGTATTTCTTAGTGAGAGAGGTCCTGAGGAAGATTGCAGGCATTATACTATGCTTTGTGGAGAGGGTTCAGAATAGCTTATAATATATTATCATAAAAACAGATTGTCATCAATAGCGTAATTGCTGCATGAATAATCTTGGAACAAGTGAGACCTTTCAAGCTTTTTTATTGTAGGCCATCATTATGCTCACCACACAAAACAAATGCCTTCTGGGAATTTTTCTCTAGTTCATATTTCTCCGTTTTCAACATAAGATATCTAAAGGACAAAAGAAGCTGGCTGTTCTGGCTATAGGGATAACACTGTAGGTAGCCACCGGCGATTTATGCAGTACATGAATGAAAAAAGTTGCACATATGATGAAATATTGGCGAGTTGTCCTCACTACCGTCATAATATTTGTCACTGAAATTTAATAACTCCTTCTGCATATAGATGCCAAAGAGCATTTTAATAACATTAATTAAAACCCCCAGTGATATCAGATGAAAGGGATACTGTTAATGCAATTTTACATATAAGAAACAGAGTCATAGAGATTAAGAAAGTGACCTGGACAGATTTTTTAGATTATTCATAATGCCACAATATATCACTGATAAAAATGGAAATAGGCACAGCCTCCCACAACCACCACGGGACTCCGCGGGGGCCTCATAATGGAATAGAAGCCTGGTAATTAGGCTTTCTGGTTTCTACAGATGTTCTCACTCACTCTTCTGCCCTGCATTCCCTCAGCACTAATGAATTCGGGATTAATTTGCAATAGATGATTAAAAAGTAAAAAGCTTTCTTCGACTCCTTTAGGGCAGAAACCAGTTCTTTCATTTTCCCTGGATTTCTCTGGATTTCCCCGGCTCAGCTTCACGACATGTGCGTGTTAAGAAGGCTTCCTTACTTCAAGCATCCTCCTGGCCTTTGCGATGCTGATGGACACTGCAGAGCTCCAAGAAGGAAATACTAGTGGCAGATGTATGTGACCACCAAACCTCTATTTCATGGGTATGGGAGGCAGAATAACAGGCTCCGAAAGATGTCCATGTCCTAATCTGTGGAAATTTACACGGCAAAGGGAATGAAGGGAGCAGATGCAATTAAGGTTGCTACTCTACCGAGCTCAAAATACCGAGGTTAACCTGGATGATTTAGGGAGGACCGATGTAATCAAAAAGGTCCTTTTTAAAAAAAGTGGAATTGGGAGGCAGAAAAGAGTCGTTTTAAGAGTGATACAGCATGAACCCTCGTGCTCTGTTGGTGGGAATGTAAATTGGTGTAGCCGCTGGAAAGCAGGTTCTCAAAAAATTAAAAACAGAGGGGCACCTGGGTGGTTCAGTCAATTAGGCCGACTCTTGACTTCAGTTCAGGCTGTGATCTCAGGGTTGTGAGGTTGAGCCCTGCATTGGGCTCCACGTTCAGTGGGGAGTGTGTTGAGACTCTCCCCCACGCCGCCCCCTCCTCCTCCGTGCTCACGCTCTCTCTCTCAAAAAAATAAAATAACTGAAACTTTTTTAAAAATTAAAAACAGAAATACCATGTAATCCAATAATTCCACTTCTGGGCATTTACCCAAAGAAAACAAAAACATTAAATTGAAAGGATATATGCACCTCTATGTTTGTTGCAGTATTATTTACAGTAGCCAAGCAGAAGCAACGTTAAGTATCCATTGGTAGATGAATGAATAAAGAAGATGGAGATTGATCGATCAATCTGTCTATCTAGCTACACACACAGTGGAATGTCCCTCGATCATAAAACAGGATGAGATCATGCTACTTGTGACAACACGGCTGGACCTAGAGGATGTAATGCAAAGTGAATTAAGTCAGACTGACAAAGACAAATACCATATGATTTCACTTCTATGTGGAATTTGAAAAACAAATGAATAAACAAAAAGCGGAACCAGACCTATAAATACAGAGAACAAACCGGTGGTTGCCAGAGGGCAGGAGGGCTGGTGGGGGATGGTCAAAATGGGTGAAGGGGAATGGAGGGTACCAGCTTCCAGCTATGGAATGAGTAAACCATAGGAATAAAAGGCACAGCATAGGGAATATAGGCGACGACATCGTACTAGTGTTGTATGGTGACAGGTGGTAGCTACACCGTGGGGAGCACAGCCTAACACAGAGAGAAGTTGAATCACTATGGCGCTTGCCTGAAATTAATGTAACATCATATGTCAACTATACCCGAATTCAAAGAAAAAAATTTTTTAAATATTTTATTTATTCATTTGACAGAGAGAGAGCACAAGCAGTGGGAGAGGTAGATGGAGAGGGAGAAGCAGGCTTCCCGTGGAGCGGGGAGCCCAAAGCTGGGCTCGATCCCAGGACCCTGGGATCATGACCTGAGTCGAAGGCAGACGCTTAACTGACTGAGCCACCCAGGCACCCCCAAAGAAAAGTTTTTTTAAGATCGATGCAGTATGAGAAACTCTACTGGCCGTCCCGGCCTTGAAGATGAAGGAGGCAAAGCAATGCGAGCAGCCATAGAAGCTGGAAACAGGAAGGAAACGGAGTCTCCCCCAGAATCCCCAGGGGAGCACAGCCCTGCCAACACCTTGATTTTAGCCCAGATGGGCCCATTTCAGACTTTTCACCAGAACTGTAAGAGAAAATTTGTGTTGCAATAAGGCACCAAGTTTGTGGTAATTTCCTACAGTAGCTGTAGGAAACAAATCCAATGGGCCACCTAGTAACATCTTACTAACACCTCTCAGAATTACAGCTGTGTTACAGTATGGGGAGGAGATGCTATTCTGCCTGGAACAGGGGCCCACATCAGACTGGCAAACAGTAAATAGTACAGATTGAATAATTCATTTTATGGTGTGAAAAGTATCGGTACTTGGTCTTTGGGCCAGCCAATCTGTTAGCCTTTCTATCCCACTACCTGCATGTTTTTCATTTTATAATAATAATTTCCAGCAACCATTTTGAATCATGAAGTAAAAATCTGTTGACATTAAATGAGGTTGTAATAAACAGTGTGAAATAGGTTGGTGCATCTCAAAGTTTCACGTGCTTGCAAAGCATCTGGAGAACCCTCTTGAAACGCAGATCTGATCCAGTAGGTCTGGGGTGAAGGCTGGAAGTATATATTTCTAAGAGGGGCCCTGGTGATACCACTGCTAGGGATCTGCGCCCTGCACCTTAGATAGGCAAGAAAAAGAGGACAGCCCATGTCAGACGCTGCTTGAGTTCGTGCTCTGGAGTGTTTCTGTCCTCCTGTACAGGAATCAATGGCAATCCCCCTTCTGCCATCTTAAGCAGAAGATATTCAAGCAATTTTAGTTTAATACTTAGAAAACTCCGTTAGAAGCTTCTAGTTAATATAGTACATTTTTAATTTTAAAGTGAATGTATTCTCATGAGAGACAATTTGTAAAACAGAGGAAGAATTCACAGCCCTAGCACCCAAAGATATACCCTATTAACATTTTAATGTTTTTCTTTCAAAACTTCTTTCTCTGCATAGTTTCTGTTTTATTTTTCTGAAATCATGTTGCATATCTCAATTTTTTATCTAAGTTTACATACATATATATATGCACGGCGAGGCAGATTGAATTATTGGTCACGATTCCTCACTCCCCTCTAATGGAATTACACATCCGCACCTTTGCCACTCTGGTGAAAAGTGTCCAATCCTTCACCCCATTCTAATAGAAATATGCATTGCTCTTGCCAAGCTGGGAGACAGAGAGTACTTACCCACGCCTTGACTTTGAGCTTGGCCAAGTGACTTGAGTTGATCAAAAGGATATTCGTGGTCAGTATAGGTTTTATTATTTAGGGATGGCAAGGCCCACAGGTAAGGAAATAACCATAATTGGAAAGAAAGTTTGTTCTAGTCACGGATCTCAAGAGAAGGGGGCATGTCATACCACTGGCCACACAGGGATGCCCCGGCTCAGTCAGGAGGCGAAAGGCCTGACGGGAAAATGTGAACAAGAGCTCTGCTGTGGTTTCTGTGGGAAGGAGTGAGCAAGGAAGGATATGCAGGATTGGCGAGTTTGAATAATTTCAATGGGCTCTGTGGCATTGGGACTGTCCCTTAGTCGTCTGGTCCCTGGCCCTGGGGCGATTAGGCCAAGGGGATACTGGCCTAAGAGCTTGATAAAAGAGATAGTAGGGGTTAAGGCCTCTGAATTGGTTTGCATATGAAAGGTGCTCTGAAGGCTATTGTTTGCTATCTCTAGGAATCAGCTAGTTGGAATAGCAGTCCCTCCAGGGTCAACAAGACCCAAAGCTGTCAAAGCACCGAAAATTCAGAATAAAGACATGATGAACACATCATGACGCAAGCAGAGGCTTGGAATGTGCTGTCGTGGTTGGACGCGTTCTCTTGAAATGCGGTTGTCCAGGATGAGAAGTGCCGGAGAAGGACCACGAGTGGAACAGACTCCCCGCCCAAGGCCAGGAGCTGAGGCAGCAGATGCTCTGCTTCAAGCTGAGCCAGGCCCCAGCCAGTCCACAGGAGTGAGAAACTGATGTTTATTGCTGCATGCCTCTCAGAGTTTGTGGTTGGTTGTTACGTGGCATTATTGTGGCCATCGCTGAAAAGGACAGAAAGTATTAGTAGAACTGGGGTGCCGCCATAACAAATCCCAAAATATGTGCAATGGGCTTTGGGACTGGGGAGAAGGCAACAAGGAAATTGTTACCGGAGCCTGGAAAAATGTTGATCCATGTTCTATAGTAGTGACACATTTTTTTAAACTGTTACCTGCAGTAAACTGACAGACAATGGATGAGATAAAGCTGGGACAATGAGCAAGCAAGTTTCAAGGCACAGTGTGGACAGGGTAAGTGGCTCACTGCTAATTTTAAAAGGTACAATGAGATATAAGAGATGGGTTCAGGCAAAACATGGCTGGTTTACAAATAGAACTGAGAGTGAACAGACACAGCCCAGAAAGCCTAGGATTTACAGGGAGGAAAAATTACACTGCATTGAGAAGAATTCTCTCAGTTAGAATTAAAAGTGATTGTGACTCTTTGAGATACACAGATACCTCTGGATTCCACCCCCTCCCCCAACTTCCTTTAGGCAGAAAGCAGGCCGAGAAGGCTGCCCAACCCCTGGACCGGGTATATGCTCCAATGCCATCTTCAGACATGGCCAGGGAGGGAATTTTGGCAAAGAAGGACCTCCTGAAGAGTAGAAACAAGAGCCTGCGGAGAAGTCAGACGGGTCTGGAGAGCAATTCCCAGGGACCAGTAATGGGGTCTAATCCAAGAACATTCCCTGCCCCCAAGGTAGAGGACCCTGGCAACATTTGCCTACCAGGACTTCACAATTGCTATAAACTCATGACTGCTATAGGCTTCTCACTCTTCCCCTATTGGAATGGGGGTGTTCATTGTGGTCATCTTGTTCCTGTTCCATTTTTACATGTTGCGTGTGGGAGGGGACAGATAACTTGTCTTTTTGGTTGAAATGTCTCCAGACCAAGAGGAATCACATCTGGAGTTGACGTAAATAACAGCAATTCTATCTTTCTAGCCCGATGGCATCATAGAATGAGATTTGGGGGACGTTAGGATGGGAATGAGTGTATGTGGGAAGGATGTGAATAACGGTGATGGAGACCAGATTGTGGTAGATCGAATGATTGGTGCCAGGTCTTTATTCCCTCGTAGTAGAATGACGTATACACATTCTTGCCACACTCTCATGGCAGGCATGGGGTACTTTCCCACCCCTTGACTTTAGGCTTGGCCCTATGACTTACTTTGGCCAAGGAAAATTTAGCAGCCATGAAGCAAGCAGATGCTTAAAATGTGCCGTGTATATACTCCTGTGCTTTTGCTCTCTTCCACTCCAGGAGTCGGCCATGAGAAGAGCTTCCCCCGGGTAGCTTCCCCCTCAGCCTTCGGCTCCAAAATGAATACAGTGTCTCATACATGAGCCTGAAACCAAAGCCAGTTTTTCTGAAGCCAAAAGCAGAGCCCCACCCTAGCTTCCCTGCAGACATCTGCATGAGAAATAAATGCGAGTTGTTGCTCATAACCCAGATTTAGTGCCTGTTTGTTATGCAGCCTTATTGAGCAATAGCAGACTAAGACATGTATTTTTCTATGCCATTACATATTCTTTAAGAATACGTGGGTGAATAGATCAATTCCTTTGAGTAGTTTCACTTACATACCCATTCCTTGATTTTGAGACATTTAGGTTTAGCCTCAGGTGTTGGGGAAGGGTGGCAATGGGTAAAAGGGCTTCTGTTTTTTCTTCTTTTAACAACCCTATAAGAACATATTGATATGTAAATTTTTTCCATACTTTGGTTTATTTTTATAGGGTTCAAACTGGATAATAGTAACTCCATCATAAGGTTGTTGTGGGAATTAAAAGACATAAAATACATGAAGTGCCGGGCATCTTATCTGTGATATAAGGAACACTCAGTAAGTGATTGTTTTTATTATTTTTTGTTGTAGAGTCTTAGAAGTTGAAAAAAAAAATTCACAGGTCTGGACCTGAAATGTAAAGCTGTTCTCAAAAAGAGTATACATCAGTTTACGTCGGTTTACATTGCCACCTACAAACAACTGCAACTTTTTAAACCTTTGTCAATTTTAACAGGTAAGAAATAGTATCTCACAGATATTCTAATTTTTATAGCTTTTATTACAGAGGAGGTGGACATTTTTTAATGAATTTCCTAAGGTATGTGTGCTCTTCTGTGAATTACCAGCTAACATAACCGTTTCCATCTGTCATTATGAGGCTCGTCTTCCTCGGGTCTGATAGACTTCCCTGGTGCCAAAAGCCTGACTTATTTCTGGGTGGTTCGTTGTCACACACAGCTGCTGAGCACTTAAGTTTAGCTAGTGCCATGTGTTGCTAGGATAGTATTTCAGATGGACTGGGTTCAGTAAAATATATCATTAGGATTTGTTTGACCTATTTCTTTTTACTTCTTGAAATATAGCTACTAGAAAATGTGAAATTCCCTATTTCTATAGGGCAGTGCTGGTTAGACCTTTGAATGCTGCTTGCCTGAAATTGTCTATTGTCGAATCTCATCACCCTCACCCTCATATTGGGTTCTCCCGATGCTGTCTACCGCACAGTGCATCACCTGTGTGGTCTGTTGTCATTCCTACACACAGAGAGCACTGTGCTGAGTCTAAATGCCTCACGTCCAACTCTCTGCTCAATGTTATCCCTATTTTATCCCACCTCCTCCTAATTCAATTCCCTTCTCCTGTGACTAATCCCCCCTTGTCTAGGGAGGATCTATCCCTGAGTGAAATAGCAAACTTGATAGAGATTTTCAACCCTACAAGGTATTTTAAACAGATTCTATTCTTTATTATCTATATGTGCATATTCTATTTATTCTATTTCTGTCGTTTGAAACATACGATTTTGCAAAGTTCTTTTTCTCTTTTGCCATTGAAAGGTCACTAACATACAAGGCTAATAAACAATTTTCTGTGTTTTCCAAATTCCCCTGCCTCTGCCCACACTTTCCAGCACAACCCTGAATCTCAGACCACATTAGTGAAGACAACCAAAGGTTATACAGGTCCCCCCAACACCGTCTCCAATTAACCCAAATGTCACACACGTTTGCTCATAATCCCTGGACTTTTTTAGTCTAGAGGGCAGGGTAGGTATGTGTTAACATTTCTGGCTGTAGTAGGAGACTCTTGAAAAGCCATTTCTGAAGGATTCAAGAAAAAGAAATCCTTGCTAATGTAAGACAGAATTCTGAACGTATTGGAAAAGATGATCATATGTCACTTGGAAATTCAACCTCATTTTTTAGAAACATGGCTCTTTCCTGGTTGTCTAAATGTTCATGATTGTGGGGCTTTTTCACCACAGGGAAATATCTATAGCACATTTTTAATGCCAGACCAGCTTCCTCCTTGGGCTCTACCCCTACCTGGCCCACTGCTTTTTCACCTCCCCTGACATCCCCCTGGGTGCCTGGGGAATTCAAGCCAATTTGAATATGTAATCATGTGGAATAATAAGTTCAAGTGCACTCTCTGGGGAGTTCTCTGGCTTCTACCCAGTTCCCTGGGACTAGTTTTCTAAGTGTCTTTGAGAGATGCTGAGAACACCATGCTGGCTGTTAACCTTTTAACAGCTTAGTCATTTTCTGCTCGCACTGGCTAGAAGCCCAGCTCCAAAGAATGTACAGGAAGTGGGCAAGGGAAGTTTCTTCCCTTCTAAGATTCACTAGGGCACACTTTCCACAGCCTGAGGGAGAGAGTTGGGCAGGCTTTGAATCAGTGTATTTTTTAAAGCATTCATTATTCCGACAATGGAGTTCCACAAAACCAGCATTTATTCCTTTTATGTAAGTCACATAGAGATTTCCCCAAAACATATTATAATACCAGGAAGTAAATAACCATTGCCTTGTTTTATGAATATGAGAAATTTCTGTGAAGATGCCTAAATATTTTGATTAATTTAAAACTAGATGAGCTGATGTGTAGGTATTTACAACATCAAAGTACTTCTCTGATTGAATCAATTGCTAAAATGTAAAATCTCAGAAGATAGGGCATTCATCTTAAATAGCGATTTAGAAATGGTTGCCTTGGTATTCCAGAATCTGATTTAAACACCAGGGTGATCAGTTTGGAGAGAAGGACCTCCCTCTGGATTTAGTAGTCAGACCAAAGTACAGATGCACCTGCTACACCTCTCGAATATACGATGATAATGAACAATATCAGTAAATGTCTGAATGGCACTCGCCATTCTTTCCTCTACGTAGTCTCACCTATATGGTCCATTTAACCTTCAAAGCACATTCCTGAGAGACGGATATTATTCGTCTTAATTGTGGATGCTGTTGCAGTTGAGACTTTCTTCTCGTTGCTGCTAATGGTGTAAGAATAACCATCTTTCTTGAACTCCGGCATAGCCGCTCAGGTCAGAGCTTCTGCAGATGGAGCGGGCACTATTTTTAGATGGGGCTCCACAACGGAGTTGTGATGCAAGTGTCACATGTGCGTGCCTTTTTGACTCGCAGCCGAGTTCTGTTTCACACTCTTCCCCTTCTCCAAACTCCTGGCGCAATGACACAGAGGGCATTTGGGACACCCTGTGCTGGGATGATGCACACACCACATCTCCACAGTGTGGCTGTAAGCCCCCGGAGGCTTATGACATGTGAGACCTTATTGTGGGGCCCTGAGCAACCTGCATCAATAAATGTTCATCGATAATGGGCTTCCATCAAATTTCCGAGGCCACCATGTTGCATCACAGTCCTGACCCCAGGGCAGGACCTTGAGGGTCACCGAGGACGGAGAGAGACGTCCTGTCAAGCCACAGTCCAAGGAGAAATTGGAATTGAAGAATGGCTGGGCCTCCCTGTCATGGCTAGAGGTTTCCAGAGAGGAGACAGAGTCCACACTGAGGTGTCAGAGAAGTTTTTGGTTTGGGTGACTAATATTTCTTAAGATTCTTGCCAAGGACTCTCACATCTAGAGCGCTTTCTCTCAGGGTCTGACCCCCTGCTGCTCTCTTCCTCAACCACTACCCACGGCTTCTCCTGTCCTTTCTGGCCTCGCCTATCAGCAGCAGAATTATAGATTCTTCAATTTGGAAGGACGCTTTCATGCAAATAGCTAAGACCCTATCCAGTTTGGGTTTTTGTTTGTTTGTTTGTTTTATTTTGCTGCTGCAAGAATATAGAATTTAATGTGGTGATATGGTCACTTTCGCACATCTTTCTCCAGCTATTTCCCCTTTTCCAAGCCTGTGGGCAACCCTGAGCTCGTTGCCTCAGGGAAGGGATGCAGCTGGTCAGAAAGCAGAAATAACCAATGGGCACTTTTTGTCTCTGCATCTGGGGGTGGGGGGTTGGAACCTAGAGTTTTGGAGATGACATGAAGACAACATGTGTGGGAGAAGCAGGGATCAAAGGGACATCATTTCTTCCACTCCCTGCCTAGAATAGGCTATTCTGTGGGCTGAGGGAGGAGGCAATGAGAGCAGAGAGAGTGACAGGTCCAGGAGCCACATGCCCTTCTTTCTAGGCAGTGCCCTGGGGAGGCAGCAATACCCCCGCTGATCCATCACTTAAAGTTTCCCTGCGTTTAAGTGATGCAGTCACACATCTGTGCGAGGCCCCCACCCTAAAGGGCCATGATGCAGGCCAAATGCTGTCGCAGGGTAAGCCAACATGAGCAGGTGGCTGAGGCCCAGGAGGTTTCCCGCTCCCCCAATTTACTGGCCAAGGCACATGTAAATCCTTCTAGGGCCTTTGTCTCTGCTCCCCCAGAAAGAGGGTGAAACCAAAAATTACCTGAGCTTGTTACTCTTAGCCTGACAGTAGGAGGATTGAGCATAGAGTTGAGTTACAAAAATTGTTTTTCTGGATTAACTGAGTCTGTGGACCAAGACTCATCTATCTATTGTATATATAAAACATCTATAACTATATAATAAATAGTCAGAATGTTATCTGTATTATTAATAATATTATATCAGTGAATTTGAAGTCAGCTACAAAATCTGAAAGGTAATTTTTCACGCGTAAGGGACTGCCAATTGACCTTCATGTGGTTCCTATGTCCAGATAGAAAAGTGTTGATTTAGTTTATTGCTCTTTCAAAATCCACTCTTAAAAAAAGAAAAATGTTATCTAAAGATTTTTTGTCACTTTAGGGGGAAGAGAGGGCGGAGCGGTCCTTGTCTCTGTTTCACTCAGCCCTCTGCTGATTCCTTGGAGAAGCAGAGGAACGCATGTACATTTCTGTTAGACTTTTCACTCTGCTAGATTTGACCATTCGTTCCAACTATGCAACTTTTGAGTCCCAGTTATGTTAACCAAGATTCTGGCTGCCCACTTCATATCACAGTATCACCTCATCTAAAAAAAATTTTTTTTGAGAGAGAGAGAAAGAGCACACGTGCATGAGTGGGGGTGGGAGTTGTGGGGCAGAAGGCAGGAACGAGAGAGAGAATCTTAAGCAGACTCCATGCTCAGCATGGAGCCCACCGTGGGGCTGGATCTCACGACCCTGAGATCATGACCTGAGCCAAAATCAAGAGTCCGACGCTTAACAGACTGAGCCACCCATGCGCCCCACCTCATCTAAAATTTAATCAACACATGAATCTACTTCTTCAACAGCTTCTTTCCCCTCCTCCTTATTCTTCCATTTCACCATTTTTGCAGACCCTCATCCTTAGACCATTCAGCCCATCTTCCTCTTCCTCGGCTTCACCCCAAGGTGAGAGTGTCATTCTCCTACAGCTGAGGACTGCTGGACAAAACTCACACATCAGTGTTGATTGACGTCACAATAGGTGCATGTGTGTCAATCCCCTGAGCCCTCCTGAGAAACAGGAGCATCTTTCCTCCCCTCCGCCAAGGTAACACCACTCTCTTCGGTTCTCCTCTAGCCTCCCTGACCTTTGTCTCTTGGTCCTCATTGTCAGCCCTTTTCTTCTTTCCTTAAATAGTAGTGCTACCTTTGTTCTAGCCTCAGCTCTCTTCTCACGCCCCTCTGAGATACCCAGGCCCTGTGAAAACTATAACAACCATGTGAGCTGATGATCCCCAGATCAGCATGAATGGGGTAAACTGAGAAATACAGATTACACAGAGTTGAATAAGTCTTCAGGATGTTGAATTGAAATGGACCGGGGTTATCGTCAAACTTCACTAAATCTGAAGGCCCAAGGACCCAAGAAATAGGAACAGAAAGGGGGCAGAAAGACCTGTCCCTTCACTCTTGATGTTCTCCAGTGAGACTGGAGAATCAGTCCTTAATGAGATGACGTTCTACCCAAGGCGACCTGATGATGGCTGGCTATTTAGTGAGAAATGTTGGAATATTATCCGGACAAAGAATAGGACTTCCCATTTTCATAGGAGAATTGAGGACTTCATACCTTCTCTCTTTGTGGGCCACCTTTTACTATAAATCTAAGTGGAGCTGCCCCTGGCTTAGTAGGGACAGGAATGAAGTTGCTGACAGCTACAACGTCCAATTACTCCATGGTACAAAAACAAAATGGGAGCAAGATGTCCACCACTACTGTATTTTCCAGGATTATTAAAATAAACTGACTTGATATTTAAAACTGATGTTGAAAAAGCATTATCTCTATATTAGATGTAGAAACTATATAATAATGAAACAATCTGTAGGCAAAATATACCCCCTCTCTGGATACCATTCCCTAAATAGGGCTTTCTTGATTAATACTGAGTACATTATAGACAGTACCCATAGCAGTATATGGATTTGAATATTGCTGTTATATTCCAAATAATTGATAAAA
The DNA here is from genome assembly GCF_054177405.1 of Leptonychotes weddellii. Lineage (NCBI taxonomy): Eukaryota > Metazoa > Chordata > Mammalia > Carnivora > Phocidae > Leptonychotes > Leptonychotes weddellii. The sequence continues at coordinate 88,998,017 of NC_138379.1, read as the reverse complement.
TACAAACTTGAATTAATGTTACTTCATGTTATTTATTTTTCTGCTCAACAGAGGTGAGTTTGTGTGAAGCTGGACTGTTCTATAAGACAGAAGCAGAAATTTCTTTCTTGCAGGATTATGGAGAAGAAAATTATGCAAAGAAATATAACTTAAATCTGAAAGAGACACGTCTAATATTTATCAAACATATCTACCTAGACTAAAATATTTAACCCTCTCAAAGTCATCTGAGGCATAGGCAGTGTTAAGACTATTGCATCAATGCAGAAACTGAGACTTAGGAACATAAGTAGCTAACTGAGTTTCACACACCCAGTGAGTGGCAGAGGCAAGGTGCAAACCCAGGTACATCTTATGTGGATATCTGATTCCAAACTCTGCACTCCTTCCTAGGGCATCCCATTTACCATCTAAGCCATTTTACAGGTTATAGAACCAATAATTCATTTCTTCTCTCTCCTGACGGATAAGAAACCTACAGCTCAGAGTAATGAGTGTCTTCCCAAAGTTCCATGATTATTTAATGCCACAGAATTCAAACCCACTTTTTCACAATGGATTTGCCACTAGGACACAGATAACGTGAAAACCACCCTTAAATCTAAGCCAAAATGGGAAAGGAGAAGATTCATATTAATATCATTGTCCCTGGACACATGGATTAGGGCAAGTCCACCACCACCTGATCTACAAATGTGCTGGGATCGACAAGAGAACCACAGAAAAATTTGAGCCGGAAGCTGCTGAGGTGGGAAAGGGCTCCTTTCAGTATGCCTGGGTCTTGGATACACTGAAAGCTGAACATGAACATGGTTATCACCATTGATATATCCCTGTAGAAATTCCAGACCAGCAAGTAGTACGCAACCATCACTGATGCACTGGGACATAGACTTTACCAAAACATGATTACAGGCACATCTCCCACCGACTGTGCTTCTTGATTGTTGCTGCTGGTGTTGCTGAAACAGACATCTCCAAGAATGGGCAGACCTGGGAGCGTGCCCTTCTGGCTTACACACTGGGTGTGAAACGACTCATTGTTGGTGGTAACAAAGTAGATCCCACAGAGCCACCCTCCAGCCAGAAGAGGGACAAGGAAATCATGAAGGAAGTCAGCACCTGCACTAAGAAATTGGCTACAACACTGACACAGCAGCATTTGTGTCCATTTCTGTATGGAATGGCCACCACATGCCGGAGCCAAGTGCAGACATGCTTTGATTCAAGGGCTAGAAAACCACCCATAAAGATGGCAATGCCGCTGAAGCCATACTTCTTGAAGTTGTAGATTGCATCCTGCCACCAACTTGTCCAACTGACAAGCCCTCGCATCTATCTGCCCCTCCAGGACATCTACAAATTCATGGTATTGGTACTGTCCCTGTAGAGTCTGGTGTTCTCAAACCACGCCTGATGGCCCCCTCTGTTCTAATCAACATTACAACTAGAGCAAACTCTGTTGAAATGCTCTTTGAATGAAACTCTTCCTGGAGACAATGTGGGCCTTAATGTCAAGAACATGTCTGTCCAAAAAAAAAAAAAGAACATGTCTGTCCAAGATTTGTCATGGCACTGCAGCTGGTGAAAGCAAAAAGACCCACCATTGGAAGCAGCTGGCTTCACAGCTCAGGTGATCATCTCCAACCGTCCAGGCCAAATCACTGCTGGCTATGCACCTTGCTGGATTGTCCCATGATCTCTCCTGTTGCTTGCAGGTTTGTTGAGCTGAAAGAGAAGACTAATTGTCATTCTGGGAAGAAGCTGGAAGATGGCCCCAAGTTCTTGAAATCTGGTGTTGCTGCCATTGTTGATATGGTTCCTGGCAAGCCCATGCATGTTGAGAGCTTCTCTGACTATCCTCTGCATCATTTTGCTCTTCGTGGCATAACACAGATGGTTGCTGTGGGTGTCATTAAAGCAGTGGACAAGAAGGCAGCTGGAGCTGGCAAGGTCACCAAGTCTGAAGTTCAGAAGGCTAAACGGGTATTATCCCTAATACCACCACCTCAGTGGTAATCGGTCATGGAAGAACATCCCAGAACTGACCATTTAAGTTTAATAATAAAAGAGTGGTTCCTGATAGTGCCTTGTAAAGCCATCAGAAGGTAAGGAAAGTGTTTTATGGACCATTTGGGGGGTGCGTGTGTGTGTGTGTGTGGCAGTTTTAACTTACTAGTTTTTAAAATCAGTACTTTTTAATGGAAACAACTTCATCAAAAATCTGTCACAGAATTTTGAGTCCCATGGAAGCAAAGTTTAATGAGAAAACTGTATCTTCTTTTGGTCAACACTATAAATCCCTATAGTACTACTTAGGAAGAAGCCTTAAATAAGACTTGTCCATAATCTATTTCTGTTGTTCCATCTTCTGAAACTTCAAAATTTGATAATTCTGGGTTAACATTTTTTTGGGGGGTGGAAATTGTTTTTTTTTCCCAATTGTCTGAAAGGAAGAATCATCTGTTTTTTAAGGACATGGTGAAAAGGTCTGTGGTGGCAACACTTTACAGGTTAGGACAGAGAAGCAAAGATTATCTTTGTTTACAGATAAGCTTGTTATAAGAAGGCCAAATTCTACAGTACTAAAGTCCACGTGTTCCATATAAAATTGTATGTAGCTACAACAATATGGAGTACATAGGTTGGTATAATCTCAAATTTTAGCTTCCCACTTATTGGAACATAAATTCTCACATCTACAAATACTGAAGTAGTCCAAAGAACCTAAAGTGGGAAAAAATTAAAAATAAATAAATTTTCAAAAAAGATCCCATAGTGGGAAAGTTAAATCATATTGGAGACTATCCTGCTAGGGTTCATTGTATCTAGATTCTAGAGGGGGAAAGCTACTGGAAGTTGAAAAAAAAAAAAAAAAAACAGAGAGAATTCAAACCCAGAACTTCAAATTCCCTTTCTAGGACTCTCACCATCATGCACGTGACTGTAGTGTTCTGTGAAGTCAGTCTAGCATGGATCATAGTTTAATGTCCTCTATAACTTTTGTCCAGCATTTACTACTTAATCTAGATGACATCCCAAAGTCATCCTGTCTCTTAAAATCTAGGCAAGACTGCTTGTGGTCTCCAACAGACTTCGTGTTGAGAGCAGGGTGCCTCTCCAAGATTTCCGTGTATCCCTGGGGGGCCTGTGTTCTCATGACCACCTCTTGATTCCACTGACTTTTTCTTCTCCACTTGGCATCTTTTGCAACTTTTTCTTTTTTGCCACCTGGGTTCTTGAGGTACCTTCCTTAGTATTACACACAAACAACAAATTTTCACACAAAGACTTTGTGTAGCAGGTTTTGCAGAAAGTTCAGAGAAATTAAGAAACAGATAGGGTTGACTTGCTGACCAGGAAGCAATCAGGATTGAGTAATAGTCACCCTGTTCTATGAAGTCTTTTGGCTGATTTCCCGTGTTGCTCAGACGATCTCTCTCCTTTCTGTTCCCTCCCTCCCACCACCACCAACTATTTTTTGAACACAAAGTAATTCTACCCTCCATTTGTTCTGCCCAGACTTCTCAATCCTACTGTAGACCTATTTTTTCCATACTCAAGTGCTCCAAGGAGCTTTCTTTATTTGAAGACCATTTATTCCCAAAAGGAATTCTGTCAACTATTAAGAAAACAATAGGATTTTTTTTTAAACACCCACCAACGCTACCACATGTTCTGAGGAATACACGGGAAAAAATCTCTCAAAGAGTAGCCAATATATAATAGGAAATAAAAGCACATTACTCAAAGTTCTCTCGGGCCTCGCCACCTTGTGAGAACAGAGACCACACACACGACGTGTAACAGTTCAGTCTCTACAACATGCTCAGCCTTCCCCCAGGAACCCCTGGCCTCGTGTCCTGACAGACAGGAAGAAGGCCAATACCGCAGAAATTTGGCCAGTACAACTATGAAAATAATCTGACTTACCACCCGAGTGGAAGGGTACCTGGTGGCAAAGAAGGGACAGTTACTAGGATGACCACAGGCAAAATGTGGCCCCTGAGGTTTCAGTCAGCTTGTTAGGTTCTGAGCTTGAGTCACCAGGGTTCAATGGTAACAGCTAACTGTCTTCTTGTTTCATCTATTTTTGCTTTACTCCCCGCCTACCCCCAAAAATCTAGGGTTCTCTGGGGTTTCCATTTCTGACCAAATGGAAAGTGTTAACACTCAGAATGCAACTGACAGTGGAAATCCATGTACCTTCATGTGAGTATGTCTCTGCTACGAGCAATGAGAAAAATAGTCAAGTCAGGGCAAGATCAGTTGTGCCCAAGTTTTATTTTTTTATTTTTATTTTTTTTAAAGATTTTATTTATTTATTTGACAGAGAGAGACACAGCGAGAGAGGGAACACAGCAGGGGGAGTGGGAGAGAGAGAAGCAGGCTTCCCGCAGAGCAGGGAGCCCGATGCGGGGCTCGATCCCAGGACCCTGGGATCATGACCTGAGCCGAAGGCAGATGCTTAACGACTGAGCCACCCAGGCGCCCCTGTGCCCAAGTTTTAAATAATGCTGCTACCCACCCCACCCCCCCAGTCTTCCATTCCTTTATCTGCAGCCTCCAATCCAAAGAGCTCAGGACTCAAAAAGGTTTTATTCATATAGTTTCTAGCAGTGTCATTTAGTGGCAAAGCCTGACCTGCACAGATGTGAGTCTCCTCATGGTCTTTCTTCAGCCCACCTCCTCCTGGGAGGTGTCAGGTATTTCCTGTGCAAACATGAGAATGCTTGGTTACAGGGTGTTCCTCCAACCTCACCAAGGAAGGGCCCCTAAAATATGGAATGTAGAACATGCCTTTCCAAAGTCTGAGATGTTCTGAATTCCAAAACACTTCTGGCGCTGAGGGTTTCAGAGGAAGTGTTGTGTGTCTTTATTGGCATCTGCTAGAGGAAACAGAGCCGTCATGGCCGGTGGGGGAGGCGAAGATGGTTCCAGCGGTCATATTTTCAGAAAGCCTCGTCAGAACATGTGGTCTGTCAAACGGAGAGAAGACTTAGATCTGGGACTGTGTTGTAGACACGTGGAGTCATGTGGAAGTGGTAGCAAGTGAGAATATCTGGGACACTCTGCTGAGTCCTTCAGCCAAAGCCAGGCTGCCTGTCGGGGCCTGCGGTCCAGCCACTCACCACCACTGACAACACACTTGTGGATGAGGGCAGTGCAAGAAGGTCACAGATGTTCTAGTGGATGCACCTCCTTTTATTTTAAGAAATAGGATCACAGAATTATTTTTTTCATTGTTCATTTAATTTTCAGAAAAGAGATTATTTTATTTTATTTTTTTAAAGATTTTATTTATTTATTTGACAGAGAGAGATAGAGCACAAGCAGGGAGAGCACAGAGGGAGAGGGGGAAACAGGCTCCCTGAGCAGGGAGCCCAACATGGGGCTTGATCCCAGGACCCTGGGATCATGACCTGAGCCGAAGGCAGACACCCAACTGACTGAGCCACCCAGACGCCTGAAAAGGGATTACTTTAAAAGGAAAAAAGAGGGGTGCCTGGGTGATTCAGTTGGTTGATCAGCCAACTCTTGATTTCAGCTCAGCGTCCTGGGACGGGCCCCTCATGGGCTCCATGCTTAGTGGGAAGTCTGCTTGAGATTCTCTCTCTCTCTTTCCCTCTGCATCCCCCCCCATGTTCTCTCTCTCTCTTTCTCTCTCTGTCTCTGTCTCTATCTCCCTCTCTCTGAAATAAATAAATAAATAAAAGGAAAAAGACCAGAGGTGAGTTAACTAAAGTGGTTCTCAAACTTGGCAACACATCGGAATCACTTGGAAAGACTTTGAAACTACTGATTCAAAAACCCAACCCAGCCCCACTGAAGAAGGAGCCTCTGCAGTGGTCCCAAGGCACCTAGAGTTTTCGGAGTGCCCCAGGTAATTTTGATGTGTAGACAAGGTTGAGAACTACTCTCTTTAAGAAATTATTTTTTAATCTTTAAAGAGGGAGAAAGAAAAAGTCCTTTTCCCTATTTCTGTATAAGGAATGAAAGTGCCTCAGATCCAGAAAAGCCCAAACAGGGTGATGAGCATGCTCTGCAGTTCTTGTTTTAATCACATGTGCTAACCACACAAAGGAAGTTTCATTTCTGCGAAAACTATTGGTTTCTCTTTTATGCTTATTGTTTGCCGTCCTAGACACATAAAACACTTCTCAGCCAATGATTTCATCTTTCCCATTGCTGAGGGCCTGGATGCACCCTGAGTTTATAGACCATCAAGGATGATGGGAATATCTGTTCTACGTCAGAGAGAAAACCAACTTCCCACATACTCTCCGATGTGCTGGGTGGAATGTAGCAGAATCGGTGCCTTGATGGGGAGCCAACTTCTTTCTCTTTCCTCTGCTGGAGCATCTACATAGTGAAGTTTACGTTCCTTATCTGTATGCTCACATAATTTGGTTCTCTCTCTCTTCTTTTTTTCGGAGCCACCTCAAAATGAAGACAGTATCGCAAGCTAGTCCCTCTCTTATCTTCCATAAAATATGGCTCCACAGATGCTTTCTCTTTGATCCATGTTTATCACCATGAGTGTTCGGTGTCTTTGTGGTATCTGATGGTTCTCTTCATCTGCCGCCTGGGGGGAATGACCTGCCAAACTGAACCCATGATCTTCATGCATTGTCCAATCAGACATACCTTCTAAATCATCATTTTTCTCTCTCCCTTTGGATTTTCTTCTCCTGGCTCCCCCTGTAAGGTCTCCTCCTCAGAGAGGCTGCCTTGATTCCCAGTGTACACTGGGTTCCATGTTTCTCAGAACATCATGTGCTCCTCTTTGATAGCACACATCACAATGTAATTAAATGTTTATTTAATGTCTATTTTCCAACCAAATATGAGGTATTTGAAGTCAGGAAACAAGTCTGTTGTTTTGTTGTTGTTGTTTCTGGTTTGGCTTAGGTTTTGCTTTTCTTTTTTCGCCAAAGTAGTGTCTAATGCTAACACAGAGTGGATGATAAATACGTATTCATTGAATTGATGAATTACATACTCCAAAGACTCAAGTAAGCTGGGGCCATTGGATATGTTCATGCGAAGGTCACCATAGACTTTCTGAAAAGGTGTCAGTGAAAGCAGACATAACTGGAAATCAGAAAGCAATAGAACTGAAAAACTGGGAGCCCAGGGAAATGAAGCATGCAGGACATGCAATTATCATGGTAAAAGCAAAAGCACTCCAACTGCAAGTTTCAATCAATGAATCACAGCTAACATGAGCATTTATTTCAGAGTTGCACATACTATATTTGTATCATTGTGATTCAGAACGAATACCTTGATGAGGCTTGATTTGCTATAGCAAATCTTCATTGCAGTTTGTTTTGTTGGCATTTATTTAAATGTCAGTAAAACTCTCTCCCACAGATATTAAATTTTATAGTTAATCATTCATGAAGTCTTCTTTAATCAACTTTTCCTTAAGTATTTCAGATTCTTGTCAGGCTCATTCATTTCCCCTGTGAAGATCGAAGAATTGGTTTTAGGTGATAAATTGACTGTGTTCTCCCAGGGCACATTTTTCTTAAGCTTTTGGAAACATTAATCTACATTAATCTGAGTTATTCAGTGGGTCCCAAGCCACAGTAAGCACAGTATAAAGAGCAGCATCTGTCAACCCCAATGCAAATGGTGTCAGGCATGCTCAGGTTCCTTGCATTTTTATGACAAAATGCATTGATCTATACTCTTCAGTGAGTCATTCAGCCAACATTTGTGTGAAGGCCAGCCACCAGTCACATCTGGGAATAAGATGATAGATAACACCATATGATATGATATATATAACACTGTGCCTGCCTTCGTGGAGTTTATAGTTCAAGCGAGGAGAGAGACATGAAAGCAAATAGGAGCGGTAATGAGTTATAGCAGCTGTCATGGAAGCAAGTGTAATTCATGGAGATAAGGTTGGAGTTTGGGATGACGGGGGATCAGAACGGCTTTCTGATTTGAGCTGCATCTTAAAAACTGAGTAAATAAGGGGATTGGAGTGGGAAGAGTAAAGGGGAGAAAGGGTGGTGCAAACACAATGAAGACATGGATCAAAGACCCACAGGCTTGAAACAGCATGGCGTCTTGGACATGCTAGTCATTAGGCATCTTGTAGGTCGCTAGGAGGATCCAGTGAAAAATGAAATAGGAGAGACACACAGAGACTGGATCATGGAGGGTCTCTGGGCTGTGCTAAGCAATTTGGATTATATTCTCTTGGTAATGTACAGCCTCTGGAGTGTTTTAAGGAAGGAGTAGCTTGGTGAGATAAATATTTTAGAGAGTTCACTCTGGCAGTTGTTCAGAGATTGAATTAGAAAATTTGGGCCCTAGAGACATTTTATTCATTTATTCAAACATTTCTAAAGCATCTTTTAATTGCCAGATACTGTCCTAAGTTCTATGAATACAGCAATGAACCAAAGAGACAAGGTGTCTGTTCTCACAGAGCTTTCTAGCAGAGACATATAGACAATAACCAGAGAAGTGAACAGATAAACAAGAAAAATGGAAGATATTGTCAAGCGCTGTGCAAATATGAAAACAGGCTGATGTGAGAGAGAGCATCCAATGGCTATTTTAAATTGCATGGCTATGGGCGCCTGGGTGGCTCAGTTGGTTAAGCGACTGCCTTCGGCTCAGGTCATGATCCTGGAGTCCCTGGATCGAGTCCCGCATCGGGCTCCCTGCTTGGCAGGAAGTCTGCTTCTCCCTCTCCCGTTCCCCCCTCTTGTGCTCTCTCTCTCTCTCACTCTCTCTCTCAAATAAATAAATAAATAAAAATCTTTAAATTGCATGGCTATGAAAGACCTCTCCGAGCACAATCTGAATGACAAGGGAAACGGTGACTCTGTAATTGGAGGAAGGACCTTCCAGGCAAAGGATACAGGGGTTACAAAATCCTTAAGACAGAAAAGCTTAGCCAGCTCAAGAAATGGAAAGTAGGCCGCTGTGCCTAGAGAATAGCAGCAAGGAGATGAGCTAGGAGATGAGGTTGACGAGGTCAACCCAAATAGAATTCGAAGGCTGTGTGACCCAGACATGGGACAATGTGTTTGAATTTTATTTTAAAGATTTTATTTATTTATTTGACAGAGAGAGACACAGCGAGAGAGGGAACACAAGCAGGGGGAGTGGGAGAGAGAGAAGCAGGCTTCCTGCTGAGCAGAGAGCCCAATGCGGGGCTCGATCCCAGGACCCCCGGACCATGACCTGAGCTGAAGGCAGACCCTTAACGACTGAGCCACCCAGGCGCCCCTGAATTTTATTTTAAAGGCCATAGGAAGCCACCTATATAAGTCACTGCCTGGTTTTAGGGAGGCAAGTGATATGTCCAGGTGTATATTTTTAGGTGATCCCTGGCTGCTTTGTGGAAGGTGGACAGGAATAAAGCCAAGAACAGTCAGAAAGTGATTATAGTAGTCCTTGTGGGAGACATTCGGGTGGACTAGGGTATTGCCAGTGGAGACGAAAAGAAGTAGATGGAATTGGGGTACGTTTGTGTGGGGAGGTAAGAAGGACGGGAGGTGGGTTAAATGTGGGGAACGAGAGACAAAGTGGAATCAAAGAACACACTGAATGTATAGCATGTGCAATGGGTGGACGGTGACAGTGTTTACTGAAAAAGCAGATCTGAGAGGAGAAAATGGGAGTTTCCATTGGACCATGTGAAATCTCCACTATTGCATCCAAGTGGAGGTGACAAGTTGGCCAAAGGGTGTTCATGTCTGGAGCTCCAAGGAGAAGTCAGAGCTGTAGCTAGAGTCACCCCCATACAGTGTGGCTACAGCCCCAAGACCGGGTGGAAGGGAGACCGTGTCCCTGGGGGAGAGGAGGGTGCCCAAGAACCAGCTTGGGATGCTGAGCAGTTATGAATATGGATTTAAAAAGATACTGTGGAATCCTAGAAACCAAGAGAAGAACAAATGGCTTTAGAATATGATTAGAAGTAAAAAGTACCATACCATTATAAGATGCAGACTTTCTTTTGCAGCGACCTGGCTTGTCTGGGTCTCTCTTGACCATCTCTGAAACCTTAAGTCCATCAGAGTGTCCAGCACAGTGTAGTCATTAAATAAATCTTGCTAAGCCTAAAGCTCAGGCAAGAGGCCTGGGTTGGAGATTTATACAGGCATGGGAAACTTCAACTTGAAGTCATGGGGGTGGGTGACTGAGGTTGTGGGAGATGGAGATTCCTGCAGAATGAGATCAAAGCCAAGGGCAGACAGAACCCAGAAAATAGCAGCATGTACACAGTGTTTAGCAATGGAACATGTAGCAACATTTAGCATGGAAACCAGCAGGAACGCTCAGCCCACAGGAGTGAAGCCAGGAGGGCAGGGCATTATCAGCGGGGAGCAGAGTGAAATGTTACGGAGAAACAGTCTGCCAGCAGATGCAGAGAATGGGAGAGTAGATGAGGGAATCTTGGCTGTAGTGGGTGAAGAAGAGGTAAGAGATCAGGAAAGTTAAGTTTGGCTGTTCTTTCAGGAAATGGGGAGTTATCCTTTAATGAGAATAGAGTTTCAGTTTAGCAAGATGAAAAGGGTTCTGGAGATGGATTGTGCAATAATGTGAATGTACTTAACACTACTGAGCTGTACCACTTAAAATGTTAAAGATGGTAAATTTTATGTTATGTGTATTTTGCCACAATTTAAAAAACACTTTTTAATGCAGGTGGACAACAAAGGTAGAACAAGATTGATGGAAAGGGACCACCTTGTTTGGAAGCTGGAGCAAAGGGAGTGAAGCAGATGCTGAAGAGGGTAAGTTTGTAAGCACCAATGCAGGAAAGAGAGTACATTAACCTCCCTTTTCTCACTGAAGTATGAGGTGAGGTCATCGGTGAGGACAGGAGGCTGGACAGGGGTCACTCCAATGTCCGTTATCCACGATATTTGAGAGAGACAGCATCGCGAATTGAGTTCACATGTTTTCCCTCTCCTCTCCTGCTGGACATTCCCCCCCAAGTATATAACGTGCTCTTTTTTTTTTTTTCTTTTTTTTTATTCTTATGTTAATCCCCATACATTACATCATTAGTTCTAGATGAAGTGTTCCATGATTCATTGTTTGTGCATAACACCCAGTGCTCCATGCAGAACGTGCCCTCCTCAATACCCACCACCAGGCCAACCCATCCTCCCACCCCCCTCCCCTCTAGAACCCCCAGCCTGTTTTTCAGAGTCAATCGTCTCTCATGGTTC
>NC_138379.1:88934765-88986307 GCF_054177405.1 Leptonychotes weddellii | reverse complement strand
TGGTGATGATAGCGGTGTCAACACTGAGCACTAACTAAGGGCCTGTACCCATGCTGTATTTATATATTACCTCACTAAACACTCACAACGTCCATCAAGATCAGCTTTACCCACGTTCGTGCAAAAGAAGTAACTGAGATCCAAGAAGTTGAGAATTTTACCTAATGTCATACAAAGAGGTAGGTGGAATCAAAACCGTCTACTCAAAGTTCTCATTAAACCAAAATTTCTGATTCCAACAACAGCTTCTTATAGGAATCCTCTCAGCCTCCCTGCCCAGGAGTTTTTCGGGGGGACCTCCCAGGCAGAAGGGCAGGTGCTCACCAAGTCTTTGAAGTGAGGGACAGCAGTCCACATCCACATCACGTGGAGCCTGGTGGAGAGGAGAGAAACATTATAGTCTCTGCTGAAAGCTTCTTGTGGTACAGATGGATACCCTAAACTAGGTCTTACGTCTTTGCCACCTGACTCAAAATGAGAGTCATAGAAAAACAAAGAGGCCCCCAAACACTAAGCAAATAAAAAAGTTAATTCTGATGAAAGTGTTGGGGGTGGGTGGAGTTCATTTGCAGTGAAACTGAAAACTAGATGTATTGCCCCTGTGTCTAAACTGCAAGCTACTTTCGAGCAGAAATGAATAGCCGGGTTTCCTGGTTTATTATTCACTTAACGTATGCGTTCATTTGACAGACACCTCTTGGGTGCCTCTATGCGGCCGACACCACTGGGCCCTGCAGAAAAGGGGGTGAAGACGGTGGGAAGCCTGCCGCAGCAAGACGTGGTCGGGACGAGGAGACTGACCTCTCAGTGGGTCATGGCAGCGTGTGTGCCCGGCGAGCACGCAGCAAGCACGGATTCCAGTGCGTGCTGCATCCTCACCTCCGCAAACGGTCTGAGGGTGGGAACTGGGGTGTTGTCCCCAGCGGCACCCCAGTTCTGCAAAGGCACAAAATGTACCATGGTTCGAATTTATAAGCTACTCAGTTAGAAATTAGCTTCACGAGGAGACCGAGTAATCGGAGTAACAGCAGACAAGAGCCAGTGGTGAATGATTTTCAGAACCTAATATCCTTTGTCTTTCATGAAGCCTCTGCCACCATCCTGGGGCACTTGTCACAATCGGAGTATATCACCTTTCTGTCCTCTGGGAATCAACCTTTGTGTCATATACTGCAGATAATACTGGGAAAAAAAAGTTTGCTTGGGAAAGAAAAAAGGAAAAAAATTAAACCTTGTAATTATCAGTGCTTAAAGGCTCCCACTTTTTCTTCAATTTTCTTAAGCTAAAAGCCACCTGGCAGGGTTTTGGTTTCTAAGTGTGATAACGAGAGGATTGAACAATTGTTAACAATGTAATACTTAGGTAAAGTAAATGAATAGATAATCTGACACAAAAATTGCAAAACGGATACACATTGAGGGTACTAAACAGCAGATGACCACAGAGAAGCAGCCTCACCTTCCGTGGAGGAGGCAAACTGTGGTCTCTCCCGACCAGTCACCACATGCATGCCTGTCAGGGGCCAGAGGACCGTGCATGAAGGACTGTGCATGCTGCCGTGACAAATGGAACCAAACGTTCCCTAGGTCTTCAACTTTAAGGATGCCCCCCACCAGCCCCTCCTGTCCGGAGCCCCGCAAATAGCACTGGCAGCATTCGTCCTGCGAACCCCCCATACACAGGGGGTCTGCATCACTGTCCACATCAGACTCACAGGGGACGTGCCTCTGCACAGTCCTTCCCAAGGACATGCTGCTCTTACACAGATTTGGCCCTGATAACCGACGAGGTATGAAAGAAGCAGAAAAGCAAAAGAGTGTTGAATTTGAGTAAATCTCAGTGGTTTAGAGTTTATGGTTTGATTACATTTGTAATAAAACCGCCTTTGCCTATTCATGCATCACTCCAGGAATGTTCCCTTCTGGGTCACCATCCATTTGCCTTACCTAGTGGCGGGGCCATTTCCAGCACGTATAAATGCCTTATAAAATCCAGCACCTATTAATCGCCTTATAAAAATGTCTTCTCTGGACTTTACTTAACCCTTCAGCTAGTCCCCATTTTTCTGTTCTCCTTTACGGCAAAACTTCTTAAAAGCTTTGACTCTTCACTCTGTCCTCCTCGAGCTCTGTCATCACACTCGACCATCACCACACTTCACCACCACCACTCCCCAAAATTGCTTTTCCAAGGTCACGAATGAATCAATGCTCAATCCTCATCCCACTTGATGTATCAGCAATGCTTGATATGATCGATCACGTTCGACTTCTTGGAAACACGTTACTCGCTTGGCATTCATGGCCACACACCGGCTGCCTCCTTTACTGGTTTATATTCTTCTCCACACCCAGCACTTGGCTCTTAGACCCTCTCCCATTTCTCCCTATTCTCCCCTGGCATCTAATGGCTTTAAATAGATTGTGTTGGCGACTGCTGGATTTATAATTCCATGCTGGACCTCCCCCCCACCCTGATCAGGATCTTGGCTCATCCATCCAACCATCTACTCAGCAACTCCACTGGATGTCTAAAAAAATATTTCAAAATGAATATGCCCAAAATGGAATTGCTGATGTTCCTGCCTCCCTCAAGTTTTGTTCACCCCATAATCTCCCATCTCAGTCAGTAGCATCTATCCTTCCTTGTTCAAGCCAAAATCTCAGCATTCGTATCTTATTTCCTTAAAATCAGAGGCTTTTTTTCTTTTTTTCCATATGTACAGGGACCCCAACAAAATGTCCTTTGAGGAGAGACCCAGTGCCACAAGTACCATAAATCTTCCTCCCAGTCTTCCCCAAAGGGAATATGGTCATTTACCAGGGTGACTGTGCACTATGGAAGTGAAAATGCCCAAACTTTTCTGGGATTACAGAAGACTGGCTCTGAGTCGGCAGTCATTCCTGAGAACCCCAAATGCCACTGTGGTCTACCAGACCAAATGAGGACCAGATGATAAGTGGAAGTCAGATGACAAGTATAATTTTGGCTTAAGTCTTTCATGAGCCCAGTGAGTCCAGATACCCATCCTGTGATTATCTCACTAGTGCCTCGTTCCCTAGTCCCAGTTAAACCTTATTTAATTGGAATAGACATTTTCAGCAACTGGCAGAATCCGCACACGGAAGGCACAATAGTGATGGTTAGCATCACAGACTTCGGAGCTAACTTGGCTAGGTTCAAATCCTGGATTTGACAATACCTGTGTAACCTTGGACAAATTCCTTAACATTTCTGTGTTTCAGTCTCCTAATCTTAAAAATGAGATGACCATGTCCTTTAAGGGTAATATGGGGACTAAATGAGCTAGTATTTGTCAGATGCTTATGCCGTACCTACGCATGGTGTAAGTGCTACATCAGTGTTGCTTAAGTAAACAAAATCCTTAATCCCTGTCTTTATCTCACACTGTCCCTCAAATCGGTCAGGAAATCCCTTTGGCTTTACCTTTAGGAAGTATCTAAGATTTGATGACTTTACACTCCACCCCTCCCCACTACCACCACAGAGCCATCCTCCGCTGCCTCTGGTCTGAGTTACTGCGGTAGCGTCTTCACCGATCAGGCCCTCCGTGACCTCTCTAACCTGATCTCTTAATATTCTCCTCCATATTTACTCCACTGCCCTCTGGCCACACCAGCTGCTTGCTGCTTCTCAAATACGCCAGACTTCCTCTCATCTCAGTGCCTTTGCACTGGCTAGTCCCTCTGCCTGGGATGCTCTTGCCTCAGAGAGCCTCTTGTCTCAACACTCTTCGATGTTGTGCTCCTAGTAAACCCGCTCTGACTATTCCAATTTAAACTGCAATTGTACCCCCATACATACTCCCAACATATTCACATGAGCTCCTTGTCCTGCTCTATTTTAATAGCACTTGTCACCTTCAAAACTGTGTATGGCTTACTGGATTCACCCCGGGATCCCACAGAAGATTATGAGAAAGTCCCGAAGGATTAAAAATCCACTAGATGGAAGGGACTGACCTGGATCGCTGGGTCACTGCGTGGAGAAGAACTGTCCAGGAGAACCTCCTGACCAGCAGCATATGCGCTGGACCCTCCATGAGCTGACTGCTTGCCAGGCTGTACACCACCCATTCAGAGGAGCTGAGCAAAGAGCCCCAGAGTGAACGGAGTCCCTAACAGCAGCACCTGTAGGACCCGGCAGTCAGAGCAGGAAAAATGAGCAGAAGGCCCCAAACTAGCAGCTCCTTGTAAACAAGAACTGCAGGAGAGGAAAGAAGACAGCTTTTTATTTTTTGATGAGATTTTTAAAAATAATAACAACAATAGCACTCAAAGAAATGCAATCTCAATATGAGAAAAAAAGAGTCGACCTCAAAGAGGCTTCCTCCACCCCCTTTTTTTTTTCACTTTACATATTCCAGAGCTGAAGTGAAGGAGCTGTTATTCTTTGCTGGGGATTGAATTTGGGCTTGTAATGATCAAGCCGAAGATATCTTCACACAGGAAGAAAAACACAAAGAGATGGAAATCATTATGAGAAATTTGTAAAAAGGGCTTGGAGGACAGATGCAGAGACCTAACATGTGAATAATAGGAGTTCTGAAGGAGGGAAAGGAACAGATGCAGGAATGCATTAATTAAGGAAATAATAGAAGACACTTCCCTGGTTTGAAGAAAGACTCAAGTCTGCAAATTTAAAGTGCTCGTGGAGTTTCAGGCAGAATTGATGGGGGAAATTAAAAACAAACAAACAAGCAAACAAAAACACGCTTGGGCATGTTGTGGCAGAATTCCTAAGTTTAAGCATAAAAAAAATGTATAGGCTGTCAGACATGAAAACTATGTGATGTACAAAGGAAAAGGTCAACACAAATTGGGAGAAGACAGGAGATTGAGACTGAGGAATTACATGCACAGAATGGAGGGAGGAGGATCCCAAGCCCAAATCCCACCCCTTGCTGAGAGAGCCACCTGCCAGGGTGAGGGGAGGCTGGGAGCTACTCTGCAAACATCCAGGGCTTCTGTCACCCTTAGAGATTTATCTAAGGAAATACTTCAGGAAGGACTGTAAGTCAACAAAATGCAGAACAGTCTCCAGTGGGACACAAGATGGTGAGGAAACAGCATGAATGTGAGTCTCTGTCTCTACATACGTACGTACGTGCACGCATGCATGTGTGTGTTTGTGTGTGCAGTTTTCCACTTAGATATATATAAGTCTGAATGGAAAATGATGGATGCCTGGGAATTTGTAGGGTCAGTGCTAAATAATGGTCATACAGATAGAAGAAACATCCTACAGGGAAAACCTACAAATGTCCAAAAGTACTAAACTCTGTCATCAATCCTTGAGAAGGGAGGAAGGAGCAGGTAGAGAAAGGAAGAAGAACTTAAGTTTTTATCTGAGATAAGAGTGAGGAAGTAAAAGCGTTATGAAGGTGGAAAAGGACAATCAGAAAATAAACTACTTTGATGGAGAGATATAGCTGACCCCTGGTTTTCATATTCACCGCAGAGAAAAGAAGTGTTCAGTAGAAATGAGCAAAATGGGAGAGTAATACCTAGAGGAGTGGGAGATTGTGCTAGAACCTCTACATTTCATAGGTAAAATGGAGAGAATTAATGGTACCTTGATCAACCCACCAAAATTAAGGGGAAGAAAGGAAAAACAAAGTAACCTAAATGGCATGCATGAGGTAAGATGAAAGAAAGAAAATCAAAGATATCTGATATTCCATTAAATATGAATGAGCTGGATTCATCTTTCAAAGACAAAAATTGTCAGATTGGACTTTAAAAAGCAGATGTATCTTATTTCAAAGCACACTTAAAACCAAGTGATTTGTTTAATGTTGAAAAGAAATGAAGAGGCAAGCAGATATCAGGAAAATGCATTCTTTTAAAAAAGAAAAGAAAGGAAAGAGGAAAAGCGACAGTACAATTAGAATTGGCAAAGCAACGTGTAAGATTAAAAGCATTAATCAGGCCAAGAGGAAGATGATAAAACATAAACACCCTTTATGAAAAAGATGTAACAGTCATAAATCGGTATGTACCAGATACCTAAAAAGCTAAATATATCAACCAAACCCTATTAGAAATATTTTTTTTTTAGGGCGCCTGGGTGGCTCAGTCGGTTAAGCGACTGCCTTCGGCTCAGGTCATGATCCCAGGGTCCTGGGATCGAGTCCCGCATCGGGCTCCCTGCTCTGTGGGGAGCCTGCTTCTCCCTCTCCCACTCCCCCTGCTTGTGTTCCCTCTCTCGCTGTGTCTCTCTCTTTCAAATAAATAAATAAAATTTAAAAAAAAAAAGAAATATTTTTTTTAAAATAAGGCATGAACACTGATTTTTAGTGGGTTATTTTAATAACAGCTTTTAAAATATAAAGTTTCTATTTTTGTTTATGCCTGTGTTCAATGCAGTTGGCCTGTTTATGTTTTGATGTAGATCCTCAGACGCAGTTAGTCTGAGGAGAAAGGCGTCTGTAGATACTAAGTTTAATTTTATAAAGATTCCAACCAGGTCTGCTTATCTTGAAAGTTGGTGATCTCCTCACTACTCTGCGTTGACATCCTTGCCAAGGAGATCCCAGCAAGAGGATCACAAGGCCCATTGAGGCAGAGGGTGGCATGGGGTCACCTGGGGAGCCTCTCTGAGGGGATGTTCAGTCACTGAGAATGCAGCAAGGCCTCAGTCTGGGCCTTCGGGCTGGACCGGCTGGTTCCTGAGGGGAGGGCTTTGACCTTCATACTGCAGCCCCACCCCCATGCCTCCCAGCAGAGGATAAAGAGCAGTGGGCATCCTCAGTTACCCTGGAGTGACTGTCTGTCCCCTCTGCAGGCACCGGGCAAACAGTCATCTTTCTTCAGTTTCAACCACAAACAGTTTTTGCACACGCCATATGCATAAGACCCTGTTCTGGGCTTTTTTTAGGGCACTTTTTCCAGACTTCCCTCAGGTCTGGTGAGTGAGCCAAAGTTCTAGGACTCATGTGCGGCTTCCAGATGCTTCATAATCAAGGTTTGTCTGGCAACAGTCCCTAGCCAGGGCTGATCCATGACTTAGTTTCCAACAGGTTGAGGCAAAAATTAGAGATAAGTGCCAGAAAGTGAGTTTTTAGTGAAGGTAAACCTATTCCATTTAGGTGTTCTTGATCTTCGTCTTAGGTCCTTCCTTGTTTTATCTTTAAAGTGGCCTTTCTTTTCTGAAATGGTGGTAGATGACAAGGGCTTTTTTTTTTTTAACAACTTACTTGAAAAATAACAGTTTGATAACCCTATGCCCCCCAAATAAATTAATGTATGTATGGATAAAAGAGGTATTGCTCTGTGAATCCAAGTCTGTGGGGACCCCTGTTCTGTGTGGTTTCCTTTCTGTAGCTCTAGGGCTATCCATGCCACAAGGATATAACGTCTCTGTGGTCGCCTTGCACTGTTTGCACGTGTACCTTGACCGGCAATGGAAGGGGTCCAGTCATTCAGGGAGCCAGATTTACTCTGGAGGGGTGGGGGCTCCATAACCGTCCTGCCCTGGGAGGCTGGAAGAACACGCTGCATTGCTAAGCATCGCCAAACCTGATGATTCCTGGCCCTTTTTATTTTTTTATTTTTTATTTTTTAAAAATTTTTATTCATTTATTTGACAGAGAAAGACAGTGAGGAGGGAACACAAGCAGGGGGAGCGGGAGAGGGAGAAGCAGGCTCCCGGCCGAGCAGGGAGCCCAATGTGGGGCCCGATCCCAGTACCCCAGGACCATGACCCGAGCCGAAGGCAGACACTTAATGACTGAGCCACCCAGGCGCCCCGATTCCTGGCCCTTTTTAAAATCCCTGATGGAGTCTGTCCCCACATGACCAACATGTCAAAAACCTGAATACTTGGTCCCCCGCGTATTCTACTTAGGAAACTCATCATAATCCAACATCATTCTAGAAAGAAAATTGTCAGATACACCTAGAGCGATCATCACTAATATGACAAAGTTGCCCTGAATCTGTCTTCAAAATTCAAAAGGAAAAAGAGTGAAAATTGGAGGTTATAATTTTACCAATATCAATCCAAAGAGAGACAAGTACCATCTTCATTTAAATTATACTTTTATCCTCCAAAATTTCAAAAGTGATTTCTGATTTTATCTCCATCATTTATTGATTAAAACGTTAGGGAGTTTACTTTAAACCCAAGTTGAGTTTGCAGGTTTCGCTCTTTCAACATGGCACGTCACTTCTTTTCACCACAGGAGATAGCATGTGGGCAACTTTGGTCTGTCTGACAGCAAGTATCTGAATTTAAATCATGCCTGAAAACTATTTATTAGCTGTGTTGTTTTCAGAAAGTCTAAGTCGAGTTTCACATCTGTAAAATGGGCATTATGGGACCAACACATAGTCGTGGTGTATCTGGTGTGAAATACTCAAGAAATGCTAGTCCTGTGTTTTAAAAATCCAGTTAGACTTCCAATTTTAATTTTAAATGAACTTTCACAGGATACCTCCTTTTTTGCTTGGATTATTTTAAAAATAAAATGATTGGGAGGAAGAGTTTAAATTTGCTTTTCAAGTTTGTGAAGAATTACACAAATGAGCCTGGAGTGAAACGGTTTTGTGCCAAATGTTTTGCCTACTCATAACGCCAAATACCCACAAATACGAACCACAGGTGGTCCGAGCTTTAATTTCACACCACTGTCTCTTTAAACACTGTCCTTAGTACTGCGCTTTGGTGCTGAATCATGACTGACTCAGAGGTTTATAAATACTGCTACTTGAATCACTTGGAATTTTCTTTAGTGGTCCCCTACTTCCCTTTCTAAGTTTCGATTAGACCTGACCCTGCAAAGGGAGTGATATCTGACAAGTTCACTTCCCACGTTACTGGGGCTGCTAAGTCTCTATGACATATGGGATGCGTTTATAAGAGGGAACATTCTAAAAATAAGCTTAATATATTCTCATTCAGTTCACTATATAACTGATGTAACTTGAAGACAGTAAGCTACATTCATCAGTTGTCGCTAACAGCTTACTAAATGTCAGAGAGAGTTGGAAATGTTCTAAATCAGGATGCCACCCTTAATCCCTTACAAGAAAAATTAGAATGCATACATTTTTATAGGGAAAAAATGCTTCAAAAAGCTAATATAAGCATATAACATTCAAAATTTATGCCTCATTTGGTGGAAATAGTTAAAAGGTAACACTCAGAAAAACAGCTAAGATGTCATGTTGAAAGCAGCTGAAATGTGATTGCTGGTACATGAAGTCATTTCAGTAAGGGATTTATCTGAGGATTAGGGGGTGAGGAATTATAGACGTAATGCACAAGTCAACACTGTTCTGAGTCAACTCATCCTCTATGCTCACAATAATGTACAGCAGCAAAGATAATCCGAAAATCTTTTACATTGTTTTTGTATTACAACATTATTTGCAGTAGATTTATTTTCCCAGTTACATTTAAAACTTGTTTGCTTTTTTGTATATTCATTACCTGATAGATGGGGGGAAAAGATGCCCAATAGTATCCTCAAGGGCACAGGGAAGCCAGGGAGATAACATTTTGCCAGAGATAATCTGCAAAATAAATTGTGTCTGCAAGTGAGTGGGAGGCGTCTGGTGTGAAGCCAGTCACAATACTTGATGGCTCCGCAGTCTGCCAGCCACCCTCCAGGTGGCCCAAGGGATGAAGCGCGCTTGCTAGCACACCTACTTACTACTATTGCTCTCCTCTCCTTCAGGCCCACACCCACTGCTCCAGAGAGATTGTGGTTAGAGCATTGTGGATGACAGGCCTCAGAAAAGGATCATCCTAACTGTGGCCCAGGTAAGAAAGGCTCCCTGGGTCCTGGGTGAGAGCCCCTAGGCTTCTTTGAGGCCAGAGGAATCCTGAAACCATGAATCATGAGACACGTTTGAGATGTTTGTTTGTTTGTTTGTTTTTCTGGAAGGCCTGCAATCACCCTTAAAATGGAACGCATTGTAGAACAGACCTATATATGTTCAGTGGTGGCAGGATCTACATAGAATTCTGCTTCGTGATGTTCTGGGAAAAGGCTTTCAACTCATCAGCTGTACTGTTCAGTATGGCCGTATACCTCATCGTGCTTTTGAATATGTTGGTGGTGTCCTCATGTGTTCTGGACCATCAACAGAGCCTGCAATTCAAAGTCAGATATTGTCTTTGCAGAAAATCTTTGTTGACATTTTTATGGTAGCCAAAGAGGTGTCATTGTGATTGCGAAAAACCAGAGTGATCCAAAATCCAGTATTTGTAAAAGAGCAATTGGTTTGCAAGGAGACAAAATGTTCCCCAATAGTTCATCAGATTTCTTTAAAAGTCATAGTTATGTGCCAGTGGGTCATGTTTGATTAGAAGGTGATAATCTACAGAATTCCACAGACTCCGGGTGCTATGGACCTCTTCCATATAGACTAATCAGAGGATGGATCTTAAGATTTGGCCTCTGAATGATTTTGGATTTCTAAGTGACAGCCCTAACGGCCACACATTTTCTGATGATTAGCCAGCGTGTATTCTTTTGACTTGATTATTGTCTTCTGCTCAAGTGAATTTATCATTGCCACTGAAAGCATTTACTTACCAATAAAATATTTACTCTTCAAAAGAAAGGAGCACCCCCAAGTTTGGGGGATCGAAGTCCAAAGAAAGCTAACACTAACCAGTTGAAAACTGAATGAGCTAAGGCCACCTTGCTGAGGGTGACCAGAAAAAAAAGAATTATCAAAGGAATCTTTCTGACTCTTAAGAAGGAGATGAACTGTGAATGAATTTTTTTTTGCAAAAAAGTTCTCTGTAATCATTTGAATTCTAGGGAAGGTGATGCTGGAACGCGTAGTTTCAAATCCTCCTCCCAGAAACAGACAAAATCATAAAAGCAAAATACCAAAAACAAGTCCTCAGTGCTGAAAGTGAGATGTTGCCAAGAGAGGATTATCTGATCTATAAAGTCAAGAAGAGACAGGATCAAAAGATCTCACCTGAAGCCGATGAGGTTCTTCCACTCTGGAGGTGGTGCTTGCCGCAAGAAGCGAAGCGGGTCTTGACAGATCTCTCCAGCAATCCCTAATAACGAGGGTGAGAGCTAGAGGTGAAGGTGAGCAACCTACAGGACAGATGCATAGATCCAGAGGTTGCAGCAGCAGGGCAGAAAAGCAAGCCAGAGGGTATAACAGAAAACCTCGAAGCCTCCTTGGGGTCTCAATAGCAGCCCATATTCCTTCTGACATGGAGAAGGAACTTTCCTAAAATGGGAAAGGAGGCAGGACCCTCAACCCCATTCTGAAAGGGCAAAAACGACCATGAGAAACATGTAGAGCACTCCCATGGAGACACTTCCTATGGGAATTAACCGCAGTGTATTTGGGAGCGGGACCACCAATGAGATTCTGCCAGCTCTGTTTTCTCTCATCCAGAATTTTACCTGCCTGACCATTTCCTCCTGATATATTAAAATGCACTCTCAAAGTAGAGATATTTGGGACACTGTACGTAGAGAGACGTCCATCCGCAATGACAAGTCACACTCCCAGTTTGGTGCGTAAAAGCCCCAGGAAAGATCCCAGAGAAAGCTGTGCCCATCATGTGTTCTTGGAGGCTGAACAAAAAAACAAGTGTAAACTATCTGCAATAATTTCAGTGAAGAGTGGAAACACAACTTCCGTGACACGTCAATTCCCTCCCATCCTGACCCACATGTGACCCCATTCCCTCCCTACCCTATTGAAGCTGTGGAACAATCCAGCCCCTAACCTTATGCAACACCCAGCACTCCAGGTTATCTATGAGAAGATTAAAAATAAAAACAAAAAAAAACAGACTGGAGTCAGACATCTTCTCTCCAACATTCAATGCCAAAAGTAGAGGGAATCCCATAATTTTTAAGGAAACCGCCATGACTCATGAGTTCTACAATTTAGTAAAGTGTCCTTTTCATATAGCAATAATGGAAAAATCTTATCAAATATGCAAATCTTCAGAAAATACACAACTGGGCGCCTGGGTGGCTCAGTCAGTTAAGCGTCTGCCTTCGGCTCAGGTCACAGGTTCAGGTACGGTGGCATGAAAGGCCCAGGTACGTGAGTTAAAACACATAACCAAATCTAAATGACCTGGCACATAAGGTTATAAAACAAGATGCAAGTGTAATTCTTGAAAGTAGAAATAATCAATTCTAGGGACGCCTGGATGCCTCCATTGGCTAAGGGTCCAACTCTTGGTTTCAGCTCAGGTCATGATCTCCAGGTCCATCAACCCAACCCCAGACGCCCCCAACATCAGCCCGACTGCTCCTTCCCCCACTCGCGCTATCTATCTCTGAAATGAATAAATCTTTAAAGGAAAGAAATAATAAATTCTAGAAGACTACTATTTTAACAATTCAGTAATTATCCAGGAAGAACGCCCAGAGGATACCAAGAAAAACCTGTGAAATGGAAAGAAATGTTATCCCTAATAAATTCTTCATCTTAATAGCTATCAGTCACTAGATATTATTTCATGCTAATAACCTGAGAAAGCTGGTACCTAAGGATTTAAAAGAAATCATTGGTGAAACTAAATATGGGCTTTAATCCATAAAATCACTGGAAGAAAATTAAAGAGGAAAAACCACAAACACTGACCATATCAAGATAGAAAACAGAAGCAGTGAGAAGGCAGAAACATGAAATAAAAGAAGTAATAAGCCTATCTTATAAAAATAAATGTAAAGGAAATAATCTCGCTATTAGAAGAAGTGATTTTTAATTGGGTCAGAAAACAGAATCCAACTCTACATTGTGTGTAAGAGATATACTCAAAAGTAACTCAGAAAAGTTAAGATAAACAGTGGAATAAAGATACGTTATATCAATATTCACTGAAAAAAAAAAAAGAAAACATGGGTTACAATGCAAACATCAAAGTAGAACTTAAGGAAAAAAGCATTAAATAGAACAGGGTCACTTTTGTTAAAGAGTGCAAACTCACAAGGAATGTTATCCATCATAAATTGATGTGCCCAGTAACATGCCATAAGAGACATCATTTAAAAGTTTAAAAATAGAGGGGCGCCTGGGTGGCTCAGATGGTTGAGCATCTGCCTTCGGCTCAGGTCATGATCCCAGGGTCCTGGGACTGAGCCCCACATCAGGTTCCCTGCTCAGTAGGAAGCCTGCTTCTCCCTCTCCCTCTGCTCTCCCCCTGCTCATGCTCTTTCTCTCTCTGTATCTCTGTGTCTCAAATGAATAAATAAAATCTTTAAAAATAAAAAATAAAAAAACAAAAGTTTAAAAATAGATTACTGCAGATGTGAAGAAATTAACGTAATTAGCGCATTCCTATAAGATTAGGTTGATAAAAATAATCAGTGAATAATAAAACCACTTAAACGTCTTCATAAATGCCATATTTACAGAGAGTACAGCTCCTTTCCAAGCTGCTGTGGAATATACACAGAATCTTACCGCATGTTGGGTAGCAGCGGAAGTCTCAACAATTTCAAACCACTGAAGTTTTACAGACCCTATCTAACCATAATGCAGAAATAAATTAGAAATAACCATTAAAAGGAGTGCCTAAGTGGCCCAGTAGGTTAAGTGTCTGGCTTCGGCTCAGGTCATGATCTCAGGATCCCGGGACTGAGCCCAGCATTGGGCTCCAGCCCCACATTGGGCTCCCTGCTTAGTGGGCAGTCTGCTTCTCCCTCTCACTCTGCAGCGCCCCCTGCTTGTGCTCTCTCTCACTCTCTCTCTCTCTGTCAAATAAATAAAATCTTTTAAAAAAGAGAGAAAGAGAGAAAGAATCATTAAAAAAAAGAAAATCTCCAATTAATTGGAAATTTTAAAAGGAAAAAATGGAAAGAAGAAAGGGAGAGAGAGAGGGCAGGAGGGCATGCTGTGTAGGGAAAGAACACTTGTTTACCTAAGTCTTGGGCCAAAGAGGAAATAAAACCTTCAACTGGAGATATTAATTATAACATAATGTTAGTATAATATGGATATTAATTATAACGAAACATTATATATGAAAATTTACAGGATATAATTCTAGGTCCATTCTTAGAGAAAAATGCATCACCTTACTTGCTTTCCTTAATTACCAGGTTACTTCTCGTCATTTTTCCTTTTTAAATGATCTTGCATGTCTGTTTAAAGGACTATGACAACAAGAGAAAAAGATAGAAAAAAATGTAGCCAACGTGAGATACAGATAAATCACCGAAGGAATTTTTTAGCATGGACAGACTTGATCATGTCAATCATTGCAGGCTTCATGGGCTCTCCAGGTTAGGGAGAAAATGACATGACGTTTTATGATCCAAATAGTCACAGCTCTGGAAACAGACTTCCCCATTTCCTAATGTGATGAAACAATCCCTGTGACCCCATGAAATGACTCACAGAGCTTTTCCTACATCCCAGCCATTGTTCGAAGCACTTTTCATGTATTAATTCATTTAATCCTCACCACAAACTAATGATACGATACACTACACCAATGTGAGCTTCTTTCCAAGCGCTAAATTAATTTATTACTTAAAGATTTTATTCTCTGCCCTCACTTCCAATTTATAAAAATGTGTGGCCCTTTTCTAATCTTGTAACTAAATAATCACCCAGCAAAGCATTTTGTGTAATCAAAGCCTCTTATTTTTCCAGAAGCCGTGTGCCCTCTATTTTTCTAATATATCCACCATGTGTTCCTCAGAGGACCATCCCAGATCTGTTGCTGTTGTCTAAAACTATCAGAAAGGACCAAGCTTCTTAAAATTGTCTTCTTTGGATTTAAAGAATGTAGTGTTTCCCTTCGAGGTGATGATCACAATTTTTCCCATTTGTGATGACAGAGATGAATCAGGGTCTTGACATATGTTCAAATAATAGAACTTTTCCTTTTTAACTATATACTTATGGGGAGCAAAATCAAATAAAGAGAGCCAATGGGTGTTAAAAGCAGCATTCAGTTCTGGTACACAGTTGCAGCTAACCAAGGAACAGCTGCAATGATATTTTGCAGTGAATCTTGTTTTAATATTTCACAGAAAATTATTAAAATTAAAAATTAGATGAGTATGGCTTAGCAATCAAAAATCGTCCTATGAAGCCTCTACAAAATCAGCCTGAGAGGTCACTGCAAACTCTCCTAGCTCTCTAAAGATAATTAGTTTCTTTTGAATAATGCTTAAAGGAAAATCGTCTTTTAGCTCTATGAGTGAGTTAATCTTCTGGGATTTATTTTTCCCCCAAACAGGAAATTTCTCTGAAACTCTATGGTGCAAAACTACAAAAAGAAAGGGGAGAAAAAATCCTAGGCTAATGAACAAATAAGAAATTGAAATTGCTTGGTTCATTCAACTACATTATCCCTTATTATGTCTGAGACCTACCATACTTTAATTCTTTACCAGCTAGAAATGAGAGGAGAATGCTTTTAATAGAAGTTGGAAATGCACATATTCGGGTGCTCAACAAAGCCCGGCATTAGCACATTCTGTCAGACAGTGGAGTGGATTCAATAAAATGGACCCTTCCAGGCTAGTGAAGGACATTTAGAGACAGAAGAGGGGTATATCTTTCTCCAGGATTTTATCATCCTTCATCCTTCATATCCCAGCATCCATTGAATATCAGTTTATTGGTTAGTACATTCATTCAACATACATCCCTTGTAATGATTTCTATTTGTTATTCCTGCTACTAGTAAACTATTATAGTAGTGGTGATGGTGGTGATTTTATTATTATTAGTCATTAGGAAAAGAATCATTTCCCCTCTCAGAAGGACTGCATCCAATGTAGAATCTCCTCCCAGGTTACTGCCGGGGCTCTCCTTCCCTAGAGTAAGAAGCATTGTTGCTATGCTGGGCAGAGTCAAATGGGCAGCATCTAAGTCCAGCAAAATGTAAAAGGCGCCATATCTTAAGAAGACAGATCATAACCCTGAATTCAGTGTAGCACATGAAACCACACCCCTAGAATCTAAAAATTTGTCACAAACCAGGGAGTCTGGCCTCCCTGTCCTCTGAGGGGAACTCTGGAAATAAGATGCACAGCCCACGAGTATGGTGGGAAGACTGACCATAAGAGAGTGCTCACCAATTTGAGTTGCATCAGATTGGTCTTATTCTATATCAGAAATGCAGTGTCTTTGTGGGGACCCATGATAAATAGGCTTTTCCAGAGAATTTTGCAAACACAGTCATTGAAATGATGACATCTATGTGCTGGCATAGGAGGATACAAATACTGTGAAGGACATTTTGGTTAGAACTTCCACTTCTGGTCGTGAGATAGTAACGGGCTCTAGAATTACCCTCCCACCATAAACAACTAGAAAAGTGGACCAAAAAAATAACATCAGCAGCAGTTTCAATGCTGAACCACAGGTAACACAGCACTGTGGTATCTTCGAGAAGGGAAATAAGTATGGGATGAGCCCTACAGTTACCTCACTGTTAGCCTGGAGACAATTTCTGGAGGACAGGGTGGGGGGTGGGGGGAGGCCGAGCAGGACCCAGAAGCGTCCATGAGTTGAGCACTAGGGAAGAGGGAGATGTGTAGAGAAAGAGCACCAGAAATCTGCCTAGGAGTCTGCCTGAATTGTGGACTGAATACCAATCTTCACAGGCATTGCATAAAACTCCATAAGGCCAGGAAAAATTAACTTCTGGGGACAAGTAATTACCAGGCAACTTGAAACAGGATGAGTCCCAGAGCTCACACAGGACTGGGAATCATTCAAGTTCCCAAAGCCAGAGCGAAGAGACGCTGGTGAATGCATAGGGCATTTAGTCAGATCCCAGAGAGCTCATGCCTTGTAGTAGGACAAAATTAACCACAGAGAAAAAGCTACTCTAGATATTTACATTAAGGAGTTTAAAAACAAGCCTTGATCTAATCTGCATGTAATTTAATTGCATGCTAGAATGAAGTCCAACCTTCTTCAAAGAAATACAATAAAACCCAGCACTCAATAACATAAAATTCACCATGTTCATCATCCAAAAAAAATTACCATAAGAATAAACATAAAAAGGAGCAGGAAAAAAATGTGATTCACAATGAAGAGAAAATAAGTTAATGGAAATATAATCGAAAATAACAGAGATGATAGAATTAACAGGCAAGAATACTGAAACAGGTATTATAAATATCTTCAATATGCTTAAGTGTCTATAGGAAAAGATGAACATATGAGAATTTCTAGATGGAACTTCCAGAGATGAAAAATAAAATCCTATCCATTGGATAGGATTAATATCAAATTAGACATTGCAGAAGGAAAGATTGGTGAACTCGATGATGTAGCAAAAATTTATCCAAAATGAAACAAAGAAAAAAGAAGGAGGAAAAAAACTGGACCCTGAGTGACATATGGGAAGATATCTAACAGTCTAACATACATGTGTTTGAAGAAATAATGGCCAAAAGTGTTACAAATTTGTTCAAAACCATAAAGGCATTTACCCGAGAATTTCAACAAACAGCAAGATATACACACACACATAGAGAAAACACCAACCCACAACATAATCAAATTACTGGAAAACAACAACAGAGAGAAAATCCTACAGTTATCTAAAGAAAAAAAGTCACCTTACATAGAATGGAACAAAATTAAGAATGACCATACCCTTCTCATCAAGAACTATGCAAGCCAAAAGAAAATTATATTAGTATCTACTGCAGCTTAACAAATCACCCCAAAACTAGTGGCTTTAAACCACACAATAACATATTATCTCTCACAATTTTTGTGTGTAAGGAATTTGGGACTGGCTCATGTAGGCAGCTCTGGTAGGGCATCTCATGAGATTTCTGGACTGGGGCTAGAGAATCCACTTCCAAGGTATATCTGTCTCCTGTCTGACAAGTTGATTGATGCTGACGAGTTTGTTTCCCTCCAAGTGGGCCACTTGGTGAGACTGCTTGCGATCCTCATGTCATGGTGAGTGGCTGTGTCCAGAATGAGTGTTCCAAGGAACCCAGGGGCAAGATGCGCTGACTACATAACCAGTCTGAGAAGTGACAGACATCGTGCAGTTTCAGTCATATTCTGTTGATCACATGGGTTAGCCCTGATTCAGCGGGGGTCAGGGCTACAAAAACACGTGAGCACAGGAGGTGAGGAGCATTGACAGCCATCTTGGAGGCTGGCTGCCATAACCATAGAACATTTTTTGAGTGCTTGAGAGAAAAATAAAGAAAAACCGAAAATTTCAACTCAGTACTTTATATGTGATAAAATCTTTCAAAGATGAAGGCAAAATAAAGAAATTATCAAGTAAAAACTATGAGACGTGCTGCAGGTGACCCTGCGCTGCAAGAAATCTTAAAGTAAGTGCTTCTGACAAAAGGAAAATACACCAGATGAAAACTTGATTCTACCCAAAGAAATAAAGAGTGCGGGAGATGATAAATATGTACATGTCAAATACATTTTTTTCTCAATTTTACATTTCCATAGAAGATAATTGACCACTTAAAACAAAAGTAATGACAATAATGTATTGGAGTTATCGTGTACTTAGGTATAAGAGGCTAGGACAACAGTACACGAAGAGTAGAAGGAGAAAATGGAAATGCGCTATTGTCTGATCTTTGTGTTATATGTGAAGGGGCGTAATACTTCATGAATTTGCACTGTGATGAACTAAAGATGCACATTGTGAACGTTAGAACAACTGCTAGAAAATACGTATCTGAGTAAATTTCAGAAGAAGTTTACTTGAGATAAAAAGGGATATTTCATCATAATAAAATGAAGTCAATTCATCAAGAAGACAACAACAGCGTCGGGAATGTGTAGATTTGATAAAATACAACCCTGACACCCAACCAAGTGATTATCCACAGAAGGCACCGGAAAAATAAGCAAATCTCTCATGTCTAAAGTTACGAAGTCTCTCTAGACACAGTGTTGGTGAGGATGCGAAGCAACTTGAACTGTCACACGCCGCTAGTGAGAATGTAATAAGGTACAACTGCTTTGGAAAACTAGCGGTTTCTTAAGAATTTTTCTGGGTTCATGTTGCCTCGCTGGCCAAGTCTGGGCATCAGTAGTCAGCCCGCCAGCTAGCACCTGCCAAGGACGCTGTCGCGGAGGAAACTCTACAGAAGGAGGAACACAGGAAACTCTAGAGAAGACAAATCCAATCTAAAGAGGTCAAAAAAGAGATCAGTGGTTGCTTGGGAACGAGGGGGAAAGACTGGCCGAGAAGAAGCATGAGGGAAGCTTTTGAGGTGGTGACTACACTTGTCGGAGTTCATCCAACTCTAAACTGAAAGCAAATGGCTCATATTGTGTGCAAAGTATGCTTTAATACGATTTATTTTTAAAAAACACTTTGGCCTCATCGTGTGTCTGGTATATATTGTACATACAATTCAAGGCTTCCTGAGATTAGTTTGTCACCTTAAATAGATCAAATAACTTCTGTATGTCCCAATTATTTAGAAAGGTGAAGTCAAAGCCATCTGCTTAAATTAAACTAAGAAGCTGAGATTTAACATACCTACGTTGCACTCTTTGAAAAAGAGTTTTATTTAAAAATGTATAGTTGCTGGGTGCCTGGGTAGCTCAGTCAGTTAAGCATCTGCCTTCAGCTCAGGTCGTGATCCCAGGGTCCTGGGATCGAGTACCGCATGGGGCTCCCTGCTCGGCGGGAAGCCTGCCTCTCCCTCTCCCTCTGCCTGCAGCTCCCCCCAGCTTGTGCTTGCTTTCTCTCTCTGACAAATAAATAAAGTCTTAAAAATAAAATAAAATAAAATAAAAATGTATAGTTGTTGCATATAATTTTCAAATGTGAGTTTGCTTTCAAATAAAGGTATTTTTCTGCTAAAAGTTGCTTACAAATACTCCCTTGTAAAATCTTAAAGGAAAATGAGACCAGGACAAACAACTCAAAATCTATACAATGTTCTAATCTGAGCAACAACAGTAACAGAAACAACAATAATCCTGGTAGAAAATACCAGTCCCCTTAAAGTGACGTTTTATTCCTAATAAATAAAGAAATGCTAGTATAAATATGGAAATCTCCCCAAAAGCTCAAGTTTTATGAGGAAGGAGGATGAAGAAGGACTGAGTTTCCCCATTTACAGGGAGAAAGGGCAAATGCTCAGAGAGCATACGAGCCACCCTGTAAGTACTTCTAAGATTCAGCATGTGGCCAGGCTAAGGGTTGGGTAACAGGAAGGATGGACAACATGCACAATGCTGTATTCTCGAACACTGTGCTGTGTACAGCTCTGTGAGCAGATTTTGTCTTCAAGTGCATTACTTGATTGCAGTTAAAACGCTGGGGAAAAAATAAAATAAAATAAAATAGCACAATAAAATAAAATAAAATAAAATGCTGGAGAAATTCTACATCATCAAAGACTGTGACTTTCACTGTCTATGGGCACCATTCTCCAATTTACCAATCATGTGTGAGCCAGTCTGACTTAGAGAGAAGGTGTCAGAGAAGCAGAATAGAGTGTACTTTTTTGTTTAATCTTTGAGCTCAAAAGTCCATTTCTCGGGAAAACTTTCCCTGCCCTCTTGCCCCAGGCCAGGGCAGACCCAGCCAGGCTCACATTCCCAGAGCTGTCTGTACTTTTCCTTCATGTTTATATCCTTGTGAAATTACCTTTCCCATTGAATTATCAGGTGTCATTTTCCTCACCACTGTATCCTCAGCACCTGCCATAGCGCCTAGGCTCAAGAGCCAACCCGATAATTGTTGACTGAAAGAATTACTCAATTAATTAAATGTTAAGATGCCATTAAAGTAAAACCTTACTTGCTCTCAGCTATGGCGGTTATAAAATTAAACTTTACAATACTGTTCGTTTTCCTTATGCCCTTGTTCTCTTTGTGTTTAAAATAAGAGACAGAAATCCCGGATTATGTATGGATCTACCCTGTTGGTGACAGTGACAAAAACCAGTGGGAAGACACGGGAAGAAAGATAATGAGTTTGAAAGATGAAAAAAAAAACAATCGTCACTGTGGCTACCAGATACCTGTCGTAAACAATTATCAAGTGAGCCTGCTTAGATCAAGGTAAGCCCCACCTGACTTCACCTGTCAAACCCATCTCTAGGGCTGAATTAAGAAAGTCGTTAAAAATAATATTATTACAACAATTTGTTTCTACAAAATTCACTTGGTGATTTACCACCTACTTTATTTCTTGTGGTAAATGGCACTGTAGAGGAATTTGTCTCACGTGGATTAGACCACAGCACATACCCAGCTTTGTGATGAGTAGAGGGAGAAAAGGAATCAGCATAATGAATATTGCTTTAGCCTTTTCCCCCTCCAAAATGCTATGCCATTGTTCTTTCCTCAGAACTCTACATAGTGTTGAGATGCCTGGCTGGCTTAGTCGGGAGAGTATGTGGGACTCTTGATCTTGGGGTTGTGAGTTCGAGCCCCACATTGGGCGTGAAGTCTACTTAAAAAAAAAAAAAAGATTGTTCCAAAATTCTACAGATTATTGAGTTTAAAATAATGGTACAAGTCACTGATGAACAAAGTAAGGCCCAGAGAAGCTACATAGGATCTTGCCCAAGGTTATCTGATGATTTTATGGAAGAGCTGGGGTAAGAATTCAGATGGTCAGACTCCCTGTTCAGTAGGACTGAGTGAGTTTTAGTTGATCCTGAGTCTTCACTCTTTGTAGGGATTTCTGCACGTCTTCCTTCTCTCTCTTCTTTTTAGAATTGGGTTGTGATTTCTGAAAATCTTCCATAAATCACCACAACCCGATATGAAAATTTAATGCTTTTATTCTGCTATATTGCCGTTTGCCAGGTTATTTCTTCCATGTATGGAAGGTGAAACACAGGAAGCTCGTACACAAAATGCACACACCAAAAAATAGGGGTTGTAGCCAAGGGGAAAAAGAAGTTGTTTTGAACATACGATTTAAAGTAATAATTAAGGCAAAGTCATGTTCCTAAATTCCAAATTTTCCATCACTCTTAGAGAGACATCAACCTAGTCAACTAGGGATCAATTTTATTGCCTTCAGATGTGGCTTAAGGCTTGGGAACTGGTCCTAAGTGTTTTGCCAGACAACCGGCCAATTGGATCCAGGGAGGGCTCTGGTGTCAAGTTCCAAATTAAAGGTCCTAAAGTAACATAAACTCAGACCCACACAGTTTGAGGGCTCCTCTCAAAAGCAAGATGATGGACCCTCACCCAAGAGTAAATTTGGACTTTCCTTTCAGAGATTCATGCTCCAAAGAGTCTTCATAATTGGGCAATAGAAGAAGGAATCATCTGGAAGACGAGCACTTACTCGGGGGCAGGATCTCGTGGTTCTGAGCACGAACCCAGGACACACAAACTCCACCTGTGTTCCAAGTCCAACTCTGCTCCTCATGAGAGCCTCTCTCTTTGGGCAAGTCATTTAACCTCATGTACCTCAGTTGCCATAGCCATCAGATGAGGATATTGATGGCACTTACGTCATAGAGTAGCGGTAAGGGTTAAGTTAACTGATACTTAATGCATTTAAAGTCGTACCTGAGACCTCTAATTACTATATCAGTGTTTGCTCAATAAATAAAATGATCTTGACAGCATTTAGGAGACTTCTGTTAAGGAAGTTCTTTCTCTATAGTTCCTAAAAGTGTAGCCTATGGTCCTGTTCCCTCACATGGGTGTGATAGTTTGGAAATGCTCCCTGTCCCACCTCAACACACAAATAAACGGAAGCCTGGCATAGAAAACCCAAAGCCTGCCTCACTGCAGGTTTTCTATTAGCGGCCAAAGCTAATTTCATAGGAAAAAATGAAAGAAAATAATCTTTCAAAATAAAACAAAAACCAGAAGCAATGAAGTCTGCACCTGAGACATGAGCGAAGTCCTTGATCCCAGCACTATCACTGATCAGTCATTGGGGCATTAATTCATGCCCCCTAAGTCTCTCAGATGTACTTTCAGTGGAAGGTAAATTGCTTTTGCCTTAAAGGTAAATAGCTTCACAGACAACTGAGCTCATTCAAAGAAGGTCATCTGAATGCTATTTATCAATGGGAGAGGCTTGTAGTTGACATTCAGTGAATAAACATATTAAGAGCAAATATATATTATGCAAGCATTTTACACTTACATAATCTGCATACAGTGTATACTTTGTCAAGTATTTTTCTAAGTGCTTTACAAGAATACTATAAGGCTATTACTGATTTTATCTCCACTTTAAAGATGAGGAGTATGAGGCACAGAAAAGTTTAAAATGTTTTCTAAGGCCACGTGAGCAAGGGTTGTTGGAACTGGGATTCAAACCTACACTGGCCCCAGAGTCCATGCCTTGAGCAATTATGCCGTGAATGGATTCAGGACATAATTCAGAGGGACAGTGTGACAGCCATAGGGGTAGGCTTCTCTGATATCCATTCATTTGCATGGAGTTCCATAACTGCAGGCTGCAGTAGTCCGGGGTCCACAGATTGGGAACGGACGCCACCCTCTTCCCAGGCAGTCGCCTGCCAACAACCACAAGATGAGGATACTTGGGTCTGGCTGCTTCTGCCCACAGCAAGACTCCTCTAATCGGCAAGCTTTACAGTTGTAGCCGCAGCTCCTTCTGGGGTTGGCCGAGCTGTCAGATCTGCTCAGTGGCCTGAAGCTGTTCCTTCCTTTCCTACCCCCCAGGAAACCTCTTGCACTCCTAACTCTGCCTCGGTGTGCACACAGAGGAAGGAGCTGGTATTCCCAGGCAAGTATCTGACTGCGATCTCACCAGTAAGCAAAGAGGACGCAACTATGGTAACAGAAACCTGAACTTGATGGAGGGGAGCGCAGACCAAATGCATCGAGTTGTCTGGCTAGTCGGGTGTCATGTGTGAGCTGGGCGCTGAATGGCCCTGCTGCCTGGCTGTGACATGAACTAACGGACTGGGCTTCACGGGGTTTCGCCTCTTCTGTGACAACGCGTTCACCCTCCCTCTAGAGCTGATTTTAACCTGATGCTGATACCTGCTTTCCTTTTGTCATTTCCACACCAGCAAGAGAGTGAGATCTGACTTAATTGCCGAATATTGACATTTTTGGCAGATGCAAATGCTCCTTACTCCCCCGGTTTTCCTTGGAAGCGAACACAACTGCTTGCACCCCACGCAATTCCACAACTGAGACTTTTTCCCATTTAAAAGGCAGATGTTTTGCCTTTTTGAAAGGCCACTAATCTTTTATGTTCCGTCAAAATGAGATGCTTTGTTAATTGACTCCTTGGTAAACATTACAGAATCGTATTGTAGGAAGGAGGGGGAGATGGAAACACCTTCGGATTTCTCTACCATGGATCAGCCTCCTGGAAATATAGATAGCACGTTATAGTAAAAATTAAAAGGCAGGAGATAACTTATAACTTTTTAAAATTGTATGAATAAGTCATAAAGAAACCTTTAGGGAGAGGTGTTGCAGAGTATTTATGTAGCAGACAGGCACAGCACCATGAACAATGGTAGTTATAGTTGGGCTTCTTTGATTGCAAGCGATAGATCGCATCTGTACTAATGTAAGCCAAAGGGACACACGGGAAGGATGTGAGGCTCAGAGAAAGTGTGGAAGGCTGGCAAGCAGGAGCTGAACAATGGAACTACATACCAAGAACAGTATGACCAAGGAGCCTTGCTAGGGCGGGATGGAAGTCCATCTACTTTCGGCATCATTGTCCTTCTGTTCAAGATTCAAACAAATCCAAGGCACTCGAGAAGAGCAGACTGGGCTGGCTTGTGTCATTCCCCAGTTCTTGGGGAGGAGTCAACAGGACTCCTGATGACAATCCCAGCAGTCTCTACTAGGAAAGAGATGATTCCTAAAGAGGAAATCAGTTGCTTTAAAAAAAAAAAAAATGAGTGCTGAACAGTCAAATAATGTTAACTGTTGTCACTTTCCAGCTGGTACTAGTGAGCAAATTCAGTGAGAGGTGACTTTTATCTGCCCCTCTCAAGGCCAGTCGGCCTTCAGCTAAAGGCATACAATGCAAATAAGGAGAATCCTCTTGGTACTATTGGATCAGTTCTCTGAGAAAGATATAGATAAATTAGAGTATCTTTTTGGGGGGAGGGGGTTTGGATACCAAGAGAGTAAGAGAACCATCCTGATAAAACCATGTGATAAAAATCATATCCTACAAAGAAGAGCTGAAGGAATAGGAACAGTTCGTCAGGAGAAGAAAAGGTCTCTGGAGAGATAGGATGGTTGCCATCACATGTCCATCATGTGTCGGTGGCTTTAGAATCACTATCTTCCCAAGGAGTAGATCTGAAACCAAGGATGTTTGGAAGCAAGGGATTGATTTCGAATCGATGAGAGGAGGTTGGGTCTGCCTTCACTGGGAGCCAAATGCTGAAAGAAGTCCTATTGTAAAAAACAAAACAATACCCAAAAAATTAGAGCTGAGGTTGGGAAATTATAGAAAAAGAAAACTGAGCTTGATAGAACTATAGGAACAATAATAGCTATCATTTTTAGCACATACTCTACGCTAGGCACTATGTTGTGTTTTGTTTCTTTTTTTTTTTTAAAGATTTTATTTATTTATTTGAGAGAGAGAGACTGAGAGAGAAAGCACATGAGAGGGGGAGGGTCGGGAGGGTCAGAGGGAGAAGCAGACTCCCTGCTGAGCAGGGAGCCCGATGCGGGACTCGATCCCGGGACTCCAGGATCATGACTTGAGCCGAAGGCAGTCGCTTAACCAACTGAGCCACCCAGGCGCCCCGTTTTGTTTCTTTTTTAAGATTTTATTTATTTATTTGAGAGAGAGCACAGAAGAGAGGGAGAGGGAGAAGCAGACTCCTCGCTGGGCAGAACCCAATGCGGGGCTCGATCCCAGGATCCTGAGCTCATGACCTGA
This sequence comes from Leptonychotes weddellii, assembly GCF_054177405.1. Taxonomy (NCBI): domain Eukaryota; kingdom Metazoa; phylum Chordata; class Mammalia; order Carnivora; family Phocidae; genus Leptonychotes; species Leptonychotes weddellii. The sequence continues at coordinate 88,960,482 of NC_138379.1, read as the reverse complement.
GCTGAAGGCAGAAGTTTAACCAACTGAGCCATCCAGGCGCCCTTTAGGCACTACGTTCTACTCATTAAATATCCCTGCATCTCAAACTTTCACACCCCAGCATCCTCCATGACAGAAGAAAGAGAATGCTTATTACCTCCAGGTCCCACCTGAGGGGGTGGTGGCAGGCAGGGCAAAGGAATCCATGGCAATGGTGAGATTGTCAGGGGCTCTCAGATTCTACATTTAAAATTTATGGGACTTTTTAGGCTGCTTCCTAAGAGATCAGTGCTTAAGTTTTTTACAATTTTTCTTATTAGCAACAACTTAATTTGAAATGCTGGGCACCACCCTTTATTTTATGGGCTTGTTTGGGGGTCCCTTGGAGCATCATTGAATAACTTTGTGGGTATGCATACTCCAGTTTCTGAAGGGCAGTCAAATATTTAGGAAAGAATTTTTTTTTTTTTAATGTTTAGGACGGTCTGAAGGTGGAATAGACCACTGAGAGCAACCTGCACATGGCTAGAGTGACTTCCAGGCCACTAAGGGTGAGTTCAAAACTATGCGCATGAACAGGAGTTGATTTCTTCAATCACTTCTTCCATTTATCCATCCGAGGCTCTCTCAACCCCTATCCTTCAGAATTATCCCAACACCGGAAACTCTGAGCACAGTGAGCAGCATAGGAGAAAAAGTAACAAAAGGTCAACAACCCATAGAAGCTTTCAAAAGGCTTGAAAGGGAACCCTGACTTTGCTACTGAATTAAATATGCTCTAAGTCCCATTTCTCCTATTCTTAATAGTAAACAGTATGTTCAAAAAACTTTTGTTAGTGAGCCAGCAAAAATATTTTATTGCTTAAATTATTCAAAGAGTTTAGAGCAGGAAGGAATCTTAAGATTAAGATTAAGATAGTCTGTTGCCGGGTGAATTGGGGAGACCCTGGGCCCTGGAGCCTCAGCGCAGCCAGACCCGGAGGAGTTGGAGAAGTCAGAAGCTTCTTGGTCTTGTCATGAGAAGGAATTCAAGGATAGACACCCAGCACAGAGGATGAGTAACAGAAGCCGGAAAGTTTATTAAAGTGAAAAGTACACTCTGGAGAGATGAGAGCAGGCGAGAGAGAGAGAACAAGAAAGAGAGCACTGTGTCCCTGGAGTTTGGGTTTCTATCTTTTATCAGCAGTTGTTAACTAGGGGCAGAATATTCATCAGTTGGAGGGGGGAAGCAGGGTTTTGGCTTTTTCCTCCTAATTTAGTCAGGGGTTTCCTGTCATGGCATCCACCATCTTGGGCCTGTCTGGTTGGATGTGGCTTCTTGTGGAGGGCTGCCAGGACAGGCCTCTGACCTAACCCATAGCTGGCCATGACTTCTTTGTTGCTGACGTTCAGGTATCCTAACTAACTGCCTCCTCTCACATACCCTCCCTCATTTTACAATCAAGAAAGCTGAATTCCTAGCAAGTGAAATGGCTTGACTGAGATCACACAGACTTCGGTACAGAGTTGGGCCTTTTTATTCACAATTGAATACTGTTTCTGCAATGACAAGGTGTGCTATGATGGAAGGAGAGAAGCTTTAAAATGGCAAATTCAGGCACAGCCCATGTCCTGGCCCTGTGACCTTGGGCAAATTGCTTATCCTTTCTGATCCTCAGTTTCTTCATCTATAAGTGGGAATGATGCCCACTTCAGTGGATTCCTCTAAGATTTTAAAGAGGGAATGTTCACAAGGTGGTTAGCAGAATGCCCAGCAAACAGAGGTTGCCTACCAAAATACTTTTTTTCTCCAATTTCCAGCCTTTCTTGTTTGGTTGCTTCCCAAGACTTCCTGCTGATACTGCCCCCATGGTTTTAGTGAGAAGCATGGGCTTTCCGCTCTTCTTTCCAAATCACACCATTGACGGACACACGAGAGAGGGAGGAAGAGAAATGGAGCCAATGCAGTGAAATATTAGCATTTGGGAAATCTGGGTGAGGGAATCTCACACTTGTTTGTAGTTGACTTCCAAGTGTTCTTTTTTTGGTGAAGAATTGCAAGCAGGGGAGGAGCAGAGGGAGAGAGAGAGAATCTCAAGCAGACTCCATGCTGAGCATGGAGCCAGACATGGGGCTCAATCTCACGACCCCAAGATTGTGACCTGAGCCAAGACCAGGACTTGGATGTTTAACCAACTGGGCCACCCAGGCACCCCCCATGTGTTTTTTTTAAGTCAGAAATCTTTTCAAAATAAATTATTTGTTAATGGAAAGATAAACCCCATACCTCCACATGCTGTTTTTCTTCCATTCCAAAGCCCTGTTGCACAGCAACTGGACTAAGCTTTGTAACCACACATGCATCTTAAACTACGCAATAGGAAGTGTGCCTTACTAATCCCTCTGCTCTAGAGGAAGTTAGGTTTGTGATTCCTCTTTCAGTTGTCCAACACATGAAATGAAGAGGAACGGCCCCAGGCCTAGGGCACAGGCCAGAGCTTTGAATGAGAAATATGTGGTTACCTTATGTCAACCACTGATTCCGAAGAGGTCATGTGCTAATTTGGAAAAGTCCCAGTGTCGGGGAAAGTAATTGAGAGCCTTTTGTATCCAAAATAGCCTAGATTCCCACTGAGAAGAAACCCAAATCTGTTTTCCTTTCACAATGATTTAACGCGGCTCTATAAAAAATGATTTGGAAGACATGTCCACCAGCAACTGAATCCGATACACATTTTTCTTTGTCTGATAAAGCACCAACATCCTGGTCAACCGTAGATTTGGTAAGCAGAGATTGTCCCTACATGCCTTATTTTTAAGTTTATGAAGAGCCCTCCATGTTTTGACATTTAAATAATCTGTGGACAATTTCTTCAAAGGAAAAGGAGAACAATATTGATATTATCCTAATAAGGATTTTTTCAGATCAACAGAATGACCTTATTTGTTGTAACTTGACACATAAGGTAGGAACACTAGGATAAATCCAAAGCAACTTCCCTGCCCGAAGACCTCAGCATATAATTCATTCACTCACTGACTTATGTAATAAGAACTTATTGAGTTGTTCTTAATCACCAGTTATCATGGTATTCACCATAGAACCCCAACTTCTAGGTGAACTCCCTAGATAAGGCCCCTGCTCTCACTGAATTGACAACCTAGTGGGGAAGAAAAGCATGAGCAAGTGATCACAATGAATGTGGTAAGTTCTCTGGCAGAGTGCTGTGGGGAAGCCCATAAGATGGGCACCCCACCCAGCCTAGGTGGGGCTTCCCAGGGAAAGTTACATCTAAGCTGAGATCTGAAGGCCAAGGAAGAAGAAACCAGGCCAGTTGAGCAGAGTGTTTTCTAGGCAGAAGAACCACCATGTGTAGTTATCTAGAGATTAGAGATTTCAAGGAAGGTTGGGATGAAGAGGAAAAATGAGACTGGGAGGCTGGTGGAAAAGCCAGATTTCATGCACCCATGAACACACTCTCACCACCTTCCCAGAGCTTGCCTGGAGGAGAGGACACCTCTGCAATGTGGGCATACTAGGGCTGTGTCCCTTGGCTTCGCTCTGACACACAGTCTTTCCTCTAGAGATAAGACCACCTGGATAAAGTTGACTTTGGGATGACCTGTTTCATGGGTATCACTTTTCTTTGGTGCCTTTTCCCTCCCCTCTTCAAGTCTGTTTCATCAATGCTGATGTTAGAGCAGAAATAATTACCATGCACGGAATCCTTCAGATATGCTTGGCACTTTCTCAAGTGCCGGACAGGGATTATCTAATCAATTCTCAAAAATAACCCTAAGAGGTATAATTATTATCCCTATTTTACAAATAAGGAGACTTTCAATCACATACACGAGCTGGCTAACTTTCCCAAGGTCACAGTACTGATAAATGGCAGAGTTGATGGTAGAACCCAGTTCTATCTGAATCCAAAGCTCACCTTCTTAGCCATCCTGGCACCCAACCCCAAGGTTCCTAGTTTGTATGCCATTCCCTACAGAGCCTTCTTCTCAAGTATCTATCAACTAATAAATTGAAAGAGGTAAAAAAAAAAAAAAAAAAAAGAGAGGTCATTATGGGCCGAGCACCTAGGAGGTATTCAAAGGGCTAATGGCAAACTAAAGTATTAGCTGATGGAATTAAATACATTAACTGTGATTTTTAAGCAGAGAATTCTTAAGGCTGCAAATGACTTCAAGGCCCAAAGAAATGAGACTATTCTTATAGAAAGATGCCTGGCACTGGTATATGGAATGGTAACCATGGCACCCCTTAAATCACACCATAGAAACAACTCCCTACCTTACTGCTTGTTGCTATGCTACGTCCACTTGGATGATGCTCTGAGGTCTCGGCAAGAACCCACGCCACCACCACCACTTTCTCCCCATGTCTCATGAATCAGGGTGTTATATAGGGGGGCAAAATTAGGCCCTCTCCCAAACCATAATTATAATAGTGAATAGAGAAGTAGGAATTTCCAACCCCAGTCGGGAGGGAAATTTAGAACACCTTCATACCATCAATGTTCTGCCTATTCTGCCATAGGGCAGGTCTGTTTTGTTGGGGGTTTTTTTTGTTTGTTTTTTTTTAATAAACAACACAACTAGCTGTTTTTAGAAAAAATACTTCACCTTTTGGAAACTAATTTTCATGTTCTATTAGAAAAAAAAATAAGCTCAAGCAAAATGATCCCGAAAGATCACTCCGGGTTGAAAATTCTAAGAAATAAGCTGTGTCTAAGACTTGTCTTAGAGGTCTGAGTACATGCTTGTAGATAGAGTCTAAGGTTGGAAGGAACCTGAGGGATCCTCTACTCTGACCCCGCTCGGCCGGCTCACTTCTGGTCTCTTTCCATATTCCTAGCATAAAAAATACTCAAGTGTTTGCCACTCTTGAGCCACCCCGAATCTGAGTCATGAATCCTTCCTAACGTTGTCTCTGACATGTGGCTGTTGGCCGATGTGCCGACTATACGCCTCGGAGGCCAAGAAGCTCCCCACTGCGGGAGACAGCCCACTTCTTTTTCAGGCATCTGTAGTCACTACTGGCTTGTCTTTATACTGAGCCAAAATCCACTCCCTGTAATTGTACTTCCCAGAGAAAAAACCACTGCAGGCCACATGAGAGGTGGGCGGGCAAAAGACAAGGCTACACGGGATTTAACAAGCCACAGAGCATCAAGGGCCCTTACAGGTCTTCTTTGAGCTTCCTTTTCATCAGATATGTAAAAATAATCTATGCAGGGAGCGAAGACAAAAATACTGACCTTGGGAACAAAAGAGAATGGGGTGAAAGTGAACCAGGCCTCCCTATGAACAGGGAGAGTGTTCACGCTTTTTTTATAAATAAAGGAAGAGAGGGGCCGAGGTCCAAACCATAAATGACCCAAGTAATGCTGCTTCTAGTAATGAGAGAGAGGATGTGAAAAACCCAAATGAATCACTGTCTTGATTCAGTCTACGAGGCCGACATGGCAGTGAAAAATGTGTCCCAGGAGGAGAGGTCGTGCCTATGAAGACAAGTGTGGAGTCGTTGCAAACACAGCTTCCCTGTGCTCTGATGAAAAGCCTCACTGGCCATTCTCTGTGGGGAGCGTCCCCTTCACCGCCTGCTGCCCTGGGAGAAAGAGCAGAAGCCACATCTGAAAAGAGAAGTTGTAAGTAAAGTGCTATGTAGAGTGGCCACCTGCCATGGGTCAAGACGTGGGTTGAGGGGCATTCTCTTATTGGCTCCTTTGTTCCTGTGAGGGCATGAAATATTTCTGGTTGTGCATAAGGAATGCCGTTCTTTGGACGGAAGGGAGGGAGGCTCCCACTCTGACTGGCTGCAAACTTGAGCAAATCTCTTCCCCTCGCTGTGGTTTAGCGTGCTTGTCCTGGACTAAAAGGTGGAAGGATGCAACGCAGGCCTTCTGCTGGGGGCTGACATTTACTGTACTCATATTACTTTCTCTATCATGGATGCTCTGCTCCCAAAATTCTGAGAAGGGAATATGTAACCTTCCCTCCCTGAATCGTCTCTGCCTAGCAAATGGCCATGGTGATGGACAACATTGCTGAGGGACACCAGGGAGCCCCCCATTTGCTATCGTCCCCATCTAGGGTCTTTCATTGTTCAGAGCCAAAATAGGTCCCGAGCTACTGAGGGGGTGAGTTCGTTCCAGAGATCATGCATCATCATGAGACCTATTATCACCTCCCTCCCCAGGGGACTTTGGGGGCTTCCTAAACAAGTCCAAAGCCAGGGTCGGTTTTCTCCCTATATTAGGGTGACCTTACCCACAGTCTATACTGGACCTGACATGACCACCTAATAAGAGTTCCCAAGGGCCTTGAAACCAGAGAATAGATTAGTGTACAAGGAATCTAGAAGTGACCACAGAGCAAACCACTTAGCTCATTGGTGTCAGAGGATGGGTGGATACTTCGTAGCTAACCATGCTCAATCTCAGGTCTAATTTGCACTCCTTAAATAAATGTTTCTTTATTTCTAAAATATATTTGAACCTCGCGATTTAAAAAAAAATAACATCAATTTAAAAGTTTGTAGTGACATATTGATCCTTGGCTTCTGTTTTTTGTTTTGTTCTGTTTTGTTTGACTTTATCATGGTAAGGACACTTAACATGAGATCTACCTTCTTAACAAAATTTTATGTGTACAATACAATATTGTTGACTATAGGTACAATGTTGTGTAGGACTTAGTCATCATGCTTAACTGAAACTTTATGCCCATTTCCCACTCCCCTCAGCCCCTGCCAACCACCATTCTATTTTTTGATTCTAATCATTTTATTATTTTAAGTACCTCATATAAGTGGGATCGTGCAGTATTTGTCTTTCTGTGACTGGCTTATTTCACTTAGCATAATGTTCTCAAGGTTTCTCCATTCTGCTACATATTGCAGAGTTTCCTTCTTTTTTAAAGCTGTAGAGTATTCCATTGCATCTATATACCACATTTTCTTTATCCATTCATCTGCCAATGGGCATTTATGTTGTGTCTGCATCTTGGAGATTGTAAATAGTGCTGCAATGAACAAGGGAGTGCCAATATCTCTTCTAGATCCTAATTTCAATTCTTTTAGATAAATATCGAAAAGTGGGATTGCTGGATCATATGGTAGTTCTATTTTTTGTATCTTTGGGGTAATTTGCATACTGTTTTCTATAGCGTCTGCACCATTTTGTGTTCCTACCAATAGTGTGCAGGAATTCTAATTTCTCCACATCTTCATCAACATTTGCTGTCTTTTGTGTTTTATTTGTTTTGTTTTTGATAATCACCATCTGGACAGATGTGAGGTGATATGTCATAGTGACTTAGATTTGTTTCCCTGATGATGAGTGATGTTGAGAACTTTTTCAGATACCTGTTGGCCATATACCATACGTCTTCTTTGAAGAAACGTCTATTTAAGTCCTTAGCCCATTTTTTAATTGAGTTCTGTCAGATCTAATATTTTTTTGTGGTATCTTTCTTGTGCCAGCAAGAACCAAAAGTAATACTTGAATGAAATAAAAGAATGAATTGGTTTGTGGTCAATGATCCCATCTTCTTCCTAACCCTCCTTCATGTGAACCACCCAGGAAACATCAAATGGACTATCCATTTCAACCAGCCCAGATGGGCCCTGGGTGGACCATGGGTGGATGGTCCATGGGACCCTGCTGCCTCCTGGATTGCTGACTCTAAGCATAATGGATAGATGGGTATTCATCTGTCTCTAAAAATTGACTGAGCTCTTAGTGATAGTCATAAAACATTTTAGCTTTTATAAATCCATTTTGACCATGGTCAGACCTTCCCAATTATTTTAGGTGTCAGAATTTGCATTTAGAGCCAGAGGGCATGGAATTGCTGAAGTGCAGAAGGCCTCCAGAAAGAAGCCACTCCTTTCCTTCCTGCATTTTGTTATTCATTCTGGTTTTGGTGTACCACAGGCTCCATAATTCAGTCTCATTTCTAACAGAAGTATCAATGAAAACCCACTGACTGCCCTAAGTACATACATGTTAGTAAGTCTGCATTAATTATACTAACGGAAAACAGTTCCTTCCTTGTGACTTTCATGAATTATACAAATTCTATATTACTTGATTTTTCCGGTTTTCCAAATAAATTTGACCACATGCTATGCCACTAAAGTTAATTAATAATGTATCATGTCTAATTCCATTAAAGGCATTTCTATTCATCATTCTTGGCCAAGTAATCCAAAGACCCTAAAGTATTTCAAGGTGTATTCTAAAAAGAGTGAATATTGTTTTCCATTTCAAAATATGATTTCCCCATAATCCACCCTTCACCTGCTCTTTCTGACTATTTTTGCATTCATTCTCTTCTCTGATCCATGTTCCATGTTGTGCTTTTCTGTTCCTTTTCCACTACTCTCATCTCTTTGTTGCTGGGGGTTTCAACTCCTTTCCATTCATCAGCATTTTCATCTTCTTCCTCCCTGACATCTGCTACTGCCCACTCTCCTTCTACCTTTTGTGTCCCTGGGTTCCCTTCCATGTTCCTCCCTCCCTCACTCTCCTCCGTTCTGCCAGCTTCTTTGTCTTTTGTGCTGCTGACCAGATGCAGCTCGGGCTTTGAGGATCCAGCATTCTGGCCACAGCTAAGGATCCAACAGCTCTTGAAGCTGCAGGCAACTTGTAACATTCAAGCAAGAAAGAGAAGCTCGGAGAAAACGCTCCGCCACAAGCTTTTCAGTAACATCCGTGTTCTGGCCGTGGACTAGGGACTAACTCTATTTAGTGTTCGGATTGGCTTGCCTCCTTCAACAAATGGATCTTGTGGTCAGCCTTCCACAGTGGGTGCTGAAGGCTTTTCCCCTCCCCCCTGCCCCACTGCATTGTGTGTGTTTGTTCGTTTACCAAGAAAGTCATTTCACATCTTTGGACTTTACTTTGCGCACCTGCCTGGCTAGGAGATTTTCTGGCGCTTATGGAATCCCTGATAATGGAGGCAATGGTTTATTCCCGCCTGGTGGCAACCCCCTGGAGGGAGTTGCCTGCGGCCGTGGGGGTCCCCAACATGGTCTCCTGGGGCGTTTCCCAAGCAGCCCTCGCCTGTCAATCCACGTGGACTTCTGAGCACTGAATCGTTCTCTGTCAGATTTTGAAGATGATACAGGGATTTATTAGACATATTCACTGCTTTCCAGGAGGCAGCAATTTAGGCAGGGCGACAAGACTCATGCAAACTGAAAAGATAAAGTAAGCAAGCGAGGCCACGTGCAAGGAAGTGAAGAAGACAGTTTGTAAGAGCAGCTGGAATTGAGATAAAGGCAAAATCAGGGTTGACTGGAAAAAGCAAGGAGAGCCTTTTGCTTTGTATGGGGCCAGGAAGGGGGTAGCTTCATGTAAGGAGCCCAGGGGTCAGGAAGATGCTAGACTGTGATCGTGACACTTAGCACCCCACAGGTTGGGTGCCCTGGGTATCTGTCCTTGGACCTTTCACCTCTCCATCTATATTCTTCCCCACAGCTTCAGTATTTTCTAATCTAGTGGGCTAATCATTCTCCAAATCCACTCTCCCCAAAATCCACTCTCCCCAAAAGTCTTATCCATGTAATTAAATGGCACCACTAGTCATCAAGTGCTTGGGCCAAGAATCTGAAGTCATTTTTTTTTTTTAATTCCAGTATAGGTAACATACAGTGTTACACTAATTTCAGGTGTACAATATAGTGATTCAGCACTTCTCTACATGACTCAGCGCTCATTGTGATAGCTGTACTCTTAATCCTCTTCACCTGTTTCCCCCATCCCCTCCCCCCACCTCCTCCCTGGTCACCACCAGTCTGTTCTCCTGTATTAAGAGTTTGGTTTGTCTCTTTTTTTCCTTTGTTCATTTGTCTTGTTTCTGACATTCCATATCTCAGTGAAATCACGTGGTATTTGTCTTTCCCTGACTGTGGAGTCATTCTGCTTCTCCTCCTTCCCTTACCCTCATATCTGATTAATGTGTTGTGACGTTCAGCTCTAAAGCATATCACACATCCTCCCAGTCCCTCCCATGTCCATTGCTGTCGCCCTAATCCGAGCTGCCATCATCTCTCCGGGATGATATGATAACCCCTCCACCCCGTCAGCCTCACTCCACCCCACCCCCCACCCCCTGGTCCTTACCCACACAGCGATCACAGGGCTTTTTCTAAGGTGAACATCAGAGCATTTGTTGTCCAGCTGAAAGTCCCCCAGGCGCTGCCCATTCCAGTAGAGTAAAATCCAGCTCCTCACCCTGTCCCTGAATGATCCGACCCCTGCCTCTTTCTCTGACCTCTTCTCTCACCACTCAGCTCCAGTCACGCTGGCCTCCTTTCAATTGCACAAACCTCCCCAGCTGAGGGTAGCCTCCGTCTTTGCACCAGCTGTTGCCTCCATTTGGAAAGCTCTTCCCTGCCCCCAGTCTTTGTGGGACTCCATTCTCCATTTGGTCTCTTCAGTTGAAATGTCTCTCCTTGACAGAAAAAAATTTCCCTGGCCATTCTGGCTGAAGAAAATCCTTCCTGCCCTTCTTCACTCTCTATCCAATGGCTACATGTTATTTTTTCCACAGGACTTATCTGGAATTATACTACATATCTAGTTGCATTTGAGTTTCCTAGAGGTCACCTCCACTGGGTATATCCACTGCAATTCCTCCAACAGGTAAAGTGATGCCCGGATGTGCCTGATAAATGATTATTCGTGAAAGAAGTGGATATGAAATGAGGCCCTTCCTATGAGCGGGAGAAATTCCATCTGAAACTTGGCGTCAGGGCAGAACCCAGGGATGAGGATGCATCCTGTGTGTAGACACTGGTGTTACTTTCTCATCCTAGCAATTGACGTTTTAGACTTTGGAGACGCCCTCGTGGAGAAGTAATCAAAGAAAACCGGATAGCAACAGCATTTCTATACATTCGAAGGGCACAAGGCAGACGACCACATTGGCAGGTCATTCTTCCCACCAGTTTCATGGGAAAACGGTTAGAGCCTAGAGTACCGTTCGCCAAGTACCTACTCCGTACTCGTTATCTTATTTTGTTCTCACAGTTACACTGGGAAGTAGTAATGTTCCCATTTTGTAGATGACAAAAATCGAGGCTCAGAGAGCTTATATAATGCTCAACATTAGAGAGCTCTTTGTGGCAGGAGAAGAATTCAGACATAAGAGTGCGTGAGGCTAGCCCTGGTGTCTCTCCCAGGCTGGCACACTTCCCCTGGGAAGACACAGCCCTGTGATGACTCAGGAGCGGGCTCGCCAGGGGCGGTGTCTGGGGAAGACATTCTGGTCACAGTGCCCTCTGGGGGAAAGTGGGCACCTTGGCGGGCTCCGTCACATCCAATGGGAAGCAGCGAAGGAAGAGCCTGTGAGACACTCACCGAAAGCCTGTGATACACGCTTCCCACGCTCCTGTGGACCCACCTGGAACTAGCCAGAGGATGTGGCCGAAGTGAGGCTGGAGAGGGACAGCCAGCAGGAGAGACTTGAAGAGTTGTCTGAATTTCATGGTCACCAGTGTCACCCCAGACGCTGCATCCTCCCCTGAGGTCTGGCCCTGCTAGACCCTCTCCTGTCATCGTGGGTCTCTCCTTTGAAGCACTTATCACAGTTACAAGTTTTCATTTTATGTGGAATTTCACATAGTTAAGGACATTATCAATTTTATACCCATCATGATATGATCGTGTATCATATCACATCAAAAGGTGCACAGTGTCTGGTAGTTCTCAGTACAGGGGGGCCAAATTTGATCACTGGGTTGAGGTACTGACAGCCAGATCTTTCCATTGTAAGGTACTTTTCCCTTTGTGCCATTAACTTGAATGAATGAATCAATCAATCAATATCAGTCAAATCTGTGGTGTGATATTTTGGCAGCAGTGGTTTGTAACCCAGACTGCTCATTAGAAATCACCTGGGAGGGGGGGCGCCTGGGGGGCTCAGTCAGTTAAGCGTCTGCCTTCGGCTCAGGTCATGATCCCAGGGTCCTGGGGTTGAGCCCTGCATCGGGCTCCCTGCTCAGTGGGGAGCCTGCTTCTTCCTCTCCCTCTTCCACTCCCCCTGCTTATGCTCTCTCCCTTTCTCAAATAAGTAAATAAAATCTTTAAAAAAAGAAAAAAAGAAGCCACCTGGGAATCCGTTCCAGACCAGTGTTATCAGAATCCCCAGTGGCTGGATATAGATGTCACAGTTTTCGAAATTCCTCAATGATTGCAGGGAGCAGCCAACTTTGAGAATCACTGATCTCACCGTTTTAACAACTACCAGTCATCTCTACCTGAGCCTTACCTTAATTTTTTTCATTAGGGGTTGAAAATTGGTGATTTCCTAATTCTATAATTCCTTCTCCCTGCATTTTTTAAAAAAAGTTTTTCCCAATCAATTGGCTATTCTAAAATACTGAAAAGGCAGGATAAATACTTAATTCTTTTCTCATATACCTTCTTACTTTGGGAAACTCACAAGGTGACATTACTCAGATGTCAAAAAGGATAATGTGCAGGCTATCAGGATTCTGTGACTCTCAAACCCTCATTCAAAGAGTCAGCTCATTTGTAATCTCTGCTCTCCCTGTTGTGTGACTCTCTGCTGCTGATTTTTTTGGGGGGTGTCCCTGTATTAGTTCGCTATGGCCACTGTAACAAATTAACGCAAACTGGGTGGGTTACAAAATCTGAAATTTATTTTCTCCCAGTTCTGGAGGGCAGAAGTCCAAACTCAGCTTCAGTGGGTAGAAATCAAGGTGCTGGTGGGGCCATGCTTGCTCCAGGCTCTAGGGGGGAGCACCCAGTCCTGGCGTCTTCCAGCTTCTGGTGGCTGCTAACATTCCGTGGCTTGTGGCCACGTCACTGCCATCTCTGCTTCCATGACCACATTCGCTCTTTCTCTCCTGTGTGTGCATCAAATCTCCCTCTGCCCGCCTCTTATATGGATACATTTGTTTGCATTTAGGGTGAATCCAGGATAATCTCTCCTGCTCTCACTCTCTGACTCTAGCTCTCTCTCTGTCTATATATAATGGATATCTTTTGAGGAGTCAGTTTTCAGCCTACCACAGTTTTCAGGACAAGTCAGGCCATACGGGCAGTTGGTCAGGATGCTTATTCTATTCTTCATTCTTTCTCTCTCTCCTTCCAAGGCCTCTTAATATTACTTCTTCTCTTATATCCCACCAGAGATTGATCTCTCTCACACACCCCCGCCGCCCCGCAGAGAGGGAGAGAGAGAGATGTATATGGACTCAAAGGTGCATGCTGGTCCTCAGTTCTGTTCTGTCCACCTCGCCAGCACCTATCAGAATAATGTATAGGACGCCCATCTCCCTACATATAGTAGCAACTCGGTTTCCTCAGCTTCTCTCCTTCCATCTCTCTGTCACTTTGCCTCTCTGAAAATGATCTTTGTTGTTTCCTGTCCACAGACTTCTGTCTCTATCTCTTATATATGTTATTTTCTATTTCTCATCTTTACGATAGTTAAGCCTTTTTCTTTTCCTTTCTGCCTGGGAAGTATTTGCTCCAGAGTTAATCTCAGAATGTGTCTTCCTCATAGCTCCCAGTACTCCTGGATGAAGATAGGCAACACTAGATTTGAACAGAAACAAGAATGTGATTTCCAGAGAATACCCTGCTGGATTCTAGACCTGCCTTACTGTTTGCAGGACAGGTTAACCTTGACTTTCCCTAAGTTGGCTAGGCTCATCAGATCTCACTGGCTCCACCCTCTTTCTCCCTACTTGAGTTCTCAAATGGCTCTATTTAATATCAATATTTCTTTCTGTGTTCGTGGCAGGTGGTAATTCATCTGTAAATGTTCATTTGGCCTTGAATGTCTTTCACAGAGGCACCTGCCAGCATGCCAAAAAATAATTCTATCCTTATGCTAGACAGCCTTTCCAAGAAACTTCACACCAGGTTTTTGAAAAAAATCCCCATCTTTCCAGTTTCCCAAGGAGGTAGATGAGTGTCCTCACATTTTATAGGGGAACAAGATAAGACTTGATATTTAACTGTAGCAATCAAGGTACTAAATTACAGGAACATTATTTTTTTTGTCCTATTCATTTGTAATAGTTCAAACCCTTCCTGTCAGGTCAAATGGAAGACTTTTTTATTAACTCCTTTGTACCAAGCCAGTTTCACTACCGTGTGATTCTCTGTTGCTGGACCTCAATTATTTAGAAAACTCAAAAAAATGGGGACACCTGGGTGGCTCAGTGTTTAAGTGTCTGCCTTCGGCTCAGGTCATGATCCCAGGGTCCTGGGATAGAGCCCCAAGTTGGGGGGTGGCGGGGGAGGGTCCCTGCTCAGCAGGGAATCTGCTTCTCCCTCTCCCTCTGCCCCTCCCCCAACTCATGCTTGCTCTGTCTCTGTCTCAAATAAATAAATAAAATCTTAAAAAAAAAAAGAAAACTTGAAAAAATGGAATATGTAGATAATTTAATTTTCTGGTGACTCAAAGGAAAACTATTTTTATTCCTAATGTTTATTATTAAATACCTCTCCAAAATGTAAGTCCACTTTCCAGTTTCAGTAAGCAGGGATCATCATTTATTCCCTTTCTATGTGACTTTGGGCCTTACGCAATATTATGGGATGAATATTCTGACGGGTAAATTATAACTAGAGCATAAATTCTTAATCTGGGGGTTTATGATTGAGCTTCACAGTTTATGAGCTGTCTTAAATTATGTATAAAATATTACACATTTTTCTTTAGGATAATTGACTATAACATTCATCAGATTTTCAAAGGTGCTGTAATGAAAATAGACCACTTCTTTAGAATATGCAATGTATGTAGAGCATGATACTATTTATATAAAGTTTTTAACACTGCAAAAAAAAAAAAGACACCCAACTACATAGTTCTTGTTCATGGATTCATATAAATGTAGTAAAAGTATAAATCCTGCTTCGGGTTGATAAACACCAAATTCAGAATCATAGTTCTGTGTCTTACTCTGCTCAGACTGCTACAACAAGCTACCATAACTAGGTGGATTAAACAACAGAAAGTTCTCACAGTTCTCTTCTCACAGTTCTGGGCGCTGGGAAGTCCAAGATTAAGGTTCTGGCTGGTGAGGGCCTTCTTCCTGGTTTGCAGATGGCCACCCCCTCACTGTCCTCACATGGCAAAGGGAGAACTCTGATATCTCTTCCTCGCCTATGAAGACACCAGCCCTGGATTGGGTTAGGGCTCCATTCTAATGACCTCGTCTGACTTTAGTAGCTCCTGTAGGCCCTGTCTCCAAATACAATCACATTGGGAGGTAGGGCTTCCACATAGGACTTTTGATAGCACAGAATTCTGTTCATAGCCCTCTGGGAAGGGAGGGATGACAAGGGAATGAACTGGAGGCTACATAGAGAGTTATGACTCGATATGCAATGTTTTTTTCTTTAAAAAAACAAAACTGAAACAAGTGTGGCAAAATGTTGAGATCTGACTCATAGGTAGGGGATATATGAGTCTTTATGCTGAAAATAAAAAAAAGAAACAGAAAAAGAAACAAGCAAACAAAAACTTACTTAGATTTCTCCAGAATGTTAGCTCCATATTGGCAGGGATTGTATTTGTTCTGTTCCCTGCTATATCGTCGTTACTTAGAACAGTGCCCAGTCAGGACTGGTATTCAATAAATATCTGTTGAATTGAGTGAAAGGAAATGAATAGAAAATTAACTTGTATCTTTACTGAGCCTCAAATGTTCAACAACCCAAAACCTTTATGTTGTGTGCACTTTCTAGAATTTCTTTACATGGATGAATATTATAAATCATATTAACATACTGGAAATAAGGTCCTAAGTGTGAAAACGATAATTATAGTGAACCTGGGTATGAGACACAGTGTCTTACCTATCGTAGAACTGATGAGAGTTAGAAGAGGTTTTGGTTAAATCTGACTTTTTTTTTTTTAATGATTCTTGCCAATTTACTTCTAAGGGAATATGACTTCCCGACAGCCCTGCTAAGGAACAGCAGCTGTCTTTTCTAATATAGAACCTTTTGGCTCACTGATTATAACTGGTTGTATCAGGATGGGTTGCTAATCTTAGGGTCCCTCTTCTATTGACTGGCCAACAGTCAATGACTGGGTGAACTGTTCCAAAAAGATGAACTGTGCCAATCAGGTTCCTTTCAGGTATAGGGAATTACATGGAAACCGACAGACTGAACAATTGACAGCAGAGGTAGAAACTAAAACTTAAGAACTGTCAGAAGGTAGAGAGAGGTGGGGCCATCACAGTGCACCAGGTGAAGGTCAAAGCTCTAAGACAATGGAAACTCAGAGGATACAGAAGGCAAATGGTAGAGAAGACGGAATAGAACATGCCTACAGAAAAAAAAATGTTGAAAGAAGGAAGGACAGATGAAGTTTGAGGGCATTTCTGAATGCCAAAAGCAGCCTAAGTCATCCAGTCAACTTCCTTACTTTGTAAGTGAGAAAACTGATGAGTATGGTAATTTACCCAAGGTCAACAGTGATCGGGAAAGGACACTTGAGTGTTCTTACCTTCCTCCAGTGCTTTTCTAACTCATAAAGTAGGCTAATCCAGTGGCAGAGGAGAATAAACAAGTCCCAGGGGCTGAAGGCACAATATAAAGCAGGTTACCTTAAGTGCAAAATTCCTCTGTTTATAAAAAATGAGAGCCAGTGTTGCAGTCTATTCCATGGCGTCTCTGTTTTAACATACAATGATATCTAAGTGCATGATACATGATACATGAGAGTGTATTGACCCCATGGTTCTGTGCTCTGCCCAGCCCACTGCCTATCCTCCCAATTCAAGGAGATTTCTCCATCTCAATCCAGACTCTTTGCATTCCCAGAGCACATTTGGCAGTTTCAGATGAAATTCTTTGAATGGCAAACTCTGAGCACGTAATAGATATTCATCTGGGTCAGATCAGAGTGTTGGACTTTGGGAGGACTCTTGCATCCTCATGTATCACCTGCAGCTAAGAGTCCCGAAAGCCCCCAGACTTCGTGGATCACCCTTCCCTTGAAAGACTTGTGGCAGCAGCTTGGTCTGTCATTCCATATGCTGTGAGAAGATCACTGTCCTCCCCAAGGTTTCCCAGAGGTGTGTATGTTTTCACTGACAACTTTCACATCAGTGGGCTCTCCCCACTGAATTCTCCATCCTCCTGGTGCACCCCCCAACAACGTAGCCACTTTGCTGCTATGTCCACGGAACAGCTTACACCCAAGCGTGAGACGCCCATTCTTTCAGTGCTCCTGGATCACCTCTGGGTCTTGGGTGCACCATCTCCCTGCTGTTCTCACCTGCTCCCCAGGGCCCCCGCCACTTTGTTGGGAGCTGCCTGAGCAAAATTTAAATTCCTCTCATTTTCTTCAGCAGGCGCCGCTCAGATCCCTTTGGTTCCGTATTTCCTTTCAGCCTGTGTCCCGTGGGCATCTGCTTCCAAACATCGACCTAAGCATAGGGAGGTTTGCCGGGTTTTAAGCAGGTGGTTCAGGGTAGGTCTCATTGGAACTGTGAGATTTCAGCAAAGACTTGAAGGTAATGGGGCAGATGGCCACAGGTTTTCTGGAAGAAGAAGCTTCCCAGAAGGAAGAGCAAAAGTGCTCCAGCAGGAGATGACCTGGTATGTGCACAGAGCAGTGAGCGAGGCAGGAGAAGGAGCCGGGGAGATGGGCATGGGAACGGGAGGGGGGGTAGAAGGGAGCTGAGCTGCATCGCGCTGAAGCTTGTGCTATATGCTATGGACTCTGGCTTTTACTCTGAGTGAAACGGAGCCATTTTTGGATTTTGAGCCAGAGAAGTGATATGATCTGATTTTGGTTTTTCAAAGGCCTCTGCCTGAACAGGCTAGGAGGGTGTCTGGGGTGGGGGGCAGCTGACACAGGACGCCAGAGACCAAACAGAGGAAGCAGGATCCCCCAGGCAGGCAGCCTGGTAAGGGAAGTCAGGGCCATGAGTAGGAGAGAAGGGTGTCTAGCAGAGGGGGATTATCTACAAAAAACAACCAGAATTTTTGGGAAAACTCCCTGATTCCAAGGGCCAGAAAGAGAAAGTATACGGTGAGCCTGGAACATCTTGTGTCAAAAAACAAGAGAACATTTAAAAAAAAAAAATGATGGGCACATGGCAAAAGGATATAGAAGCCAGCTGCAAAGAGTTCCCACTAACCAAATTAGGGACAATTTGAGCATTAAAATAAGTGGCGATGGCAATATGTAAAATAGGGATGAAATAGTAGAATAAATAAAATGTAAAATTTTTTTTTTTTAAAGATTTTATTTATTTATTTGACAGAGAGACACACAGCGAGAGAGGGAACTTGTACAAGCAGGGGGAGTAGGAGAGGGAGAAGCAGGCTTCCCCGCGGTGCTGGGAGCCCGACATGGGGCTCGATCCCAGGACTCTGGGATCACGACCCGAGCCGAAGGCAGACGCTTAACGACTGAGCCACCCAGGCGCCCCAAAATGTAAAATTTTTTAAAGTTAAAAATTATACCCCTGAGACAAATAATAAATGTTAATAAAAAAAATAAAGTCAAAAATTAAAGACACTTGGGAACTGAGTCCATGCTGATACAAAAAAGTAGATGAATTTTAAGAGTGATGAGGAATGGAATACTTACATAGTTTCCAAGTACCTCCATGCAAAATGCTCATTAATTACAAAGGACACAATAGGAACTGCATAGTGGAGAAGTCTGGCGGATGCTAAGTTATCAAACTGAACCTCATCAGTAATAGAACAAAGTGAAGTTATGCCCCACCTGGTAGGATGCAGTGAGAACAACACAGCTCAGTTCTGTAATACCCCTGCAAAGCTGCATAATTTGAATCTATTTATGAGGAAACATGAGACAGACCCATACTGGGAAACATTTTACAAAATAGCTGGTCTGTGATCTTCAAAAACATCAACGTCTTGAAAGTCAAGGAAGTACTGGGGAAATGTTCCAAACTAAAGTTGTCTGGAGAGACACGACGACTAAGTGCAACTCAGGGTATAAAACTGGATCCTTTTGCTATAAAAGGTGTTATTGTGACCAGACTGGTGGAACTTAAATGTGGTCTGAGGATTAAGTAATAGAGACATTTCATTGTTAATTTCCTGATTTTTTGGTTGCATTTTTGTTACTTAGGATAATGTCCTTGTTTGCAGGAAATACACACTAAGGTATGGGGCAGGGGGGTGATGAGGCATCAGGTCAGTAATTGTGCTCAAATGGTTCAGGAAAAATAAGTTCTTTGTACTGAACCTGCACCTTTTCTGTAACTCCGTGATCATTTCAAACTAAAATCATAATAATAAAAGTGACAGAAGACTCAGCACTGAGACCAGCAGTCCAGGTGAGACGTGGGGGTGGTTTAAAGCAGATGGTAGCTCTGGAAGGAGTGAGGAGGGGTCAGATGGGAGAGCATAGGGAAATATACAACATATTGGATATTCTGCATGATTTCCTGATGGATTAGACAAGGAATATGAGAGAAAAAGAGGTATTCAAGAATTCCAGTGTTTGGTGCCTGAGCAACTGGAAAGATGAAGTTAACATCCGCTGAGACAGAGACAGGATAGGCTACAAACAGAGCCGACTTGAGGCTGCAGGAGGGAAGAAAGAGGAGGAGTTCAGTTTTGAACACATTGACTTGAATGGACTATTGGACATCCAAGTGGCGATATCAAGTAGGCCTTTGAAAAGACGAGTCTGGAGCCCAGGAGAGAGAGGATATGACTATAAATAAAGGAGAGAAAAGAACCATATCCCGGGGTTTATACACATAACCCACAAACATTTATTACTTTACAAAGAGAATATAGTGGCTTTATTCATAATTGCCAAGACTTGGAGGCAACCAAGATGTATTTCAGTAGGTGAATGGATAAATGAATGGTGGTACATGCAGACAAGGAAATACTATTCAGAGCTAAAAGGAATGAGCTATCGATCATGAAAAGACATGGGGGAATCTGAAATGCATATTACTAATTGAAAGAAACCAATCTGAAAAGGTGACATATTGTGTGATTCTAACTATACGACATTCTGGAAAACGCAAAACTGTTGGGACAGAAAAAAGATCAGTGCTTGCCAGGGCTTGAGGGTAGGGAGGAAAGGGATGAATTAGCAGAGCGCCAAGGACTTACAGGGCAGTGCAATGATTCTGTATGATAATACAGCATTCGATAATATATCATATATTTTTCTAAACTCATAGAATGTGCAACACCAAGAGTGAGCCCTAATGTAAACTATGGACTTTGGGTGATAATTGTGTGTCAGTATAGGTTCATCAGTGATAACAAATGTACCATTCAGGTGGGGGATATCAATAACAGGGAAGGCTGTGCGTGTGTAGGGTCAGGGGGTTATGGGACATTTCTGTACTTTCTGCTCAGTTTGGCTATGAACCTGAAACTGCTCTTTAAAAAGGTCAGAAAAAAAGAGAGAGTGAATGTTATCATAAGATAACATCATCTTTTATTTACCACATCAAAATGTTCGTTCTGATAAACTGAGCAATATTCTACAAAGAATACTTGTCTCCTAAAGATACCCAGAGAAAAAAAGAGGGAGACTAGTCATAATGAATAGGGCATTGGCATTAAAATTAAATTCTCCATCTTTTTAAAATGTCACTTGTTTATAAGATAACTAGTGTCTTGTATTGGCCTGAACTGTCCTGGATTTTACCTCCTTGTCCCAGGTGGCTCTTTGTCTTGGATTCTAACCAGATGATGTCTTATGAGCCCTGCCAAAAGCTACCTAATTCTAGGACACAAATGTCAATCTCATCTTATGATCGGGAATCTGAAGTCAGAAATAGAGAAAAAGGAAGGGAATGTTTTTACAGATTTTCACATAGTAGACAATAGTAGATGTGTAGTCAACTTTGTTAAGAGAACGTAGACATATAACGGATATTAATTCAGTGATTCAAAGAATGTGTTTATTGATTTGTAAAGTGAGTGAACTGCCCAGCTTATACTCAAGGCTTGTTTTCTTACTAAATTTGGTCTTGGAGGTTGTACCTCTCTACACTTACTTAATTTCCTGCCAAAGAGGACATGTTGCCTTGGGTATTTGTCCAACATTTAAATTTATTTTAAACATCCTTAAACCTAGTCCCCCTTGTTTTCCCATTTTCCCATTATTGTCAATAATATCATCATTCTGTTCCTATGTTACGGTATGTGTGGAGCTCCGGGTACCCTGACAGTGTAGCAAAGAGTGTAACTCAAGAGACTCTTGAGCCATAGAAGGCAAAGTGGTGGCCTTAGCCAACAGAACACTTGCTCCCAGAACATTTCCATCTATGGCCTAATTCACCAAGAAGTCTCAAGTCATTAGTTAAAATGCAGGATTTCACAGTCTTTGGGGGAGAGAAAGGGTGTTTTTTTTAAAAAAAAAAATCTTAACTAAAAAAATTAATTTCAGATGAATCATGCATGTACCAATAAAGGCCAGAACTGTAAAACTTCTTTAAAAAAAATAGGAAAATGTCTTTTGTGACCTTAGGAGTAAGCTAACATTTCTTGAAAGGGACAAAAAAATGCATTAATAAAATATGAGTAAATTGGATTTCATCAAAACTTAAATTTTCTACTCTTTTAAAAAGCATCATTAAAAAATAAATATGTAAATCACAGATGAAGGGAAAAATATATTCCTGATATCATATATAGACAGAGTATATTTGTATCCAAAATATAAAAATATCCCCCAAAATCAACAACAAAAGGATAACCAACTAAAAAATGGGCAGACGATTTAAATAGTCACTTAAGGAAAGGAGATACACGAATGGCCAATAAGCCCATGAAAAAGTGCTCAATGTCATCAAGGAAATTCTAATTAAAACAACAATGAGACAACGTTTTATCTACATTTAAAGATTGGCTACACCGGGGCGCCTGGGTGGCTCAGTTGGTTAAGCGACTGCCTTCGGCTCAGGTCATGATCCTGGAGTCCCGGGATCGAGTCCCGCCTCGGGCTCCCTGCTCGGCGGGGAGTCTGCTTCTCCCTCTGACCCTCCTCCCTGTGATGCTGTCTCTCATTCTCTCTCTCTCTCAAATAAATAAATAAAATCTTTAAAAAAAAAAAATTGGCTACACCAAATATTGGTGAGGATGAAAAGCAACTAGAACACTCATTCATTGCTGGTCAGTATGCAAAATGGTACAACTACTTTGGAGAACTCTTTGGCGGTTTCTTAGAAAGGTAAATACCTATTTACCTCTGAACCAGTAATTCCACTCCTAGGTATTTACCAAAGAGAAGCGAAATATATGTTTTCATACACACAGAATGTTTATGGAAACCTTAACAACGTGCATGAATCTCACAGTCACGACGTTGAGTGAAAGAAACCAGACACAACAGAACACATACCTTGTGTTTCCATTTAAATGATGTCTTAGGCACGTAAAACCAATCAATTGGGATCAAAGTCAGAAGCAAACACCTCTGGGAAAGAGTGGAATTGACTGGAAAGGGTGATGACGGAATTTTCTGAGGTTACAGCAACTTCCTGTATCTTATTTTGGGCATTGGTTAAATGGGTGAATGTAGTTGTCGAAACTCAATGAACTAAACCCTTAAGATTTATGTATATTAGTGTATGTATGTTGTGTAGCAATTTTTCAAATGTGACTTTAAAAAAAAAATAGAATGCTAGGATAAAACTGGAAGAAAACGTCCTTTATTTGATAAAGAGTATGTTCCTGCAACACCCAGCAAACATCATACTTAACTGAGAAACATTAGAAGCATTCCAATTAAATTCAGACATAAAACAAGAATTTTTAATACTACCTCTATACATTAGCCTAGAAATGTTTGTCAAACCAAAAAAGGGGCACCTGGGTGGCTCAGTCGGTTAAGTGTCCGCCTTCGGCTCAGGTCATGATCCCAGGGTCCTGGGATAGAGCCCCGCATCGGGCTCCTTGCTCAGTTGGGAGTCTGCTTCTCCCTCTGCCCTCCCCCCACTAGTGCTCTCTCTCTCTCTCAAATAAATAAATAATAATAAATAATAATATTCAAAAAAAAAGAAATAAGAAGTATAAATTTTGGAAAAGAAAAGACAAACTTCCCATTTGTCAATGACTGTCTAAAAAATTAGAGTCAGCTGAAACGTATTAGAACTAACAGGAATTTTAGTAGGAGGGTAGACATAAGATCAATATACAAAAAACCAATTTCATTTTTAATTCCTTAGTAATTTCAAAGCATAATGAAAAACTATTCCATTCACAGTAGAATCAAAACAACAAAACAGCTATGAGAAAACCTGTCAAGAAAAACAAAAGAAAATAATGAAGAAATAATAAGAAAGAAGGATTTTTTTTAAAGACCAAACTAAATACAAATATTGTAAGTTTGGTTGGAAAAACTCAAAATTGAAAAAATATCCATCTTTCCCATTAATCCATAAATTCAAGATAAAGGATAAAGCTACAACAAGAATTTCGTGAATCTTAAGCTTAATGCTAAATTTCATATGATAAAGAAAATACATGATAATAGCCAAGATTAAAAAAAAAAGAATTTAATAGGATAAGGTTCTCCCAGATATCCTCTGAAATACTTTGAAGCTATAGTAGTTACATTAATGTGCTATGGATGTAGAAATATATAGATAAATAAAACAGAATAAAAAGTCCAGAAACAGACTCACATATAAATAGAACTTCAGTATTACCCCATACAAGTAGCATCAGAATCAGGAGAGAATATCTTCATTGAACAAAGGACATGAGAATAAATATCTATACTTGGAAAAAATAAAATAAAACTAGACGCTTGTTTCATATTATACACAAAAACTCACAGCAAATGTAATAGAGAGCTAAAGGTAAAAAACAAATTTAAAAATTAGAATAAAAAAACAAAAAAAAATCAGATTTGTAATCTTAAAATTGAAAATGCCTTCTTAGGTTATAAAACACCAGAATTCAAAATGGGAAAGAAGGATTGATTGAATTAAATAAAGCTTAAAAACGTCTTAACGATGAAATTGACCATAAATAAAGTAAAAAGACAATAGTGGTAGAAAATAATAGAACACAAAACAAATAGGTAATTAATATCCAATCTACATGCAAATCAAAGATTATAAAAGGTAATTGGCAGAATTATAAATGGCCAATGAAAATCCATCAAAAATTGTCTAACCTCACTAGGAATCAAGGAAATAAATATTAATGTAATATTATATTTCTTCCATCAGATTAATAAGAATTTAAAAGATTTATAATGCCTACTATAAGCAAGGATGCAAGAAAGTAGGCACTGTTAGTACATAAATTGGTAAACCCTTTAGTAGGGAATTGGACAGTACTTAATGAAGTTTTAAATGTGTGTACCTCTGGTCCCGCTATTATATTCCGAGGAATTTATTTTGCAGAAATTTTGTCCGTGTGTACAAATAGATATGCATTAGAATCTTCATTCAGGACTATCCAAAACATTTAAAAATGGAACTACATATTAATAAGGGAATTAATAAGAGAATGGTTAAATAAACCATGCAACAGTCATATGGAATACTCATGCATTACCAGAATGAGGCAGACCAAATTTTCTGACACGCAAAAATCTCACATGCATAGTGCAGGTTGTAAAGCAATGCATATAGAATGAGCCCATTTACATATTAAAATATATATATATTTATCATGTAAATGTTTAGAAGACAGGAGGATGAGCTTCAAAATTTTATGTTTTTTTTTAAGGGAAAGCAGAGTTTATTGAGGATATATATAGTGAGAGAGATATGGACAGAACGTCTGGGGGACTCAAAGGAAAAGAGCATGAGTCTTGTCTTTGCATGGGGTTTCGGGGTCTGGTGCACGTGTCCTTTTAGGTATCCAGGAACTGGTCATAACAAGGACAGGGCTTAGGTGTCCTTCATAAGTCATGCATTCCCTGAAGTCAAGGGTCTTGATGTCAAGGTGTTTGCAGTCAGTGGTCTTGGAGAACATTTATGATGACCTCATTCCTTGGATGTTATCTATTGTGCTGGAAGGCTCCAAGGATATCATCATCTCTTTGTCCATTACAAGGAGGACACATGCTATTTGCATGACGAGACATGTGTAGAGTGGGATGGGGGTGCAGGCCCTCTTAAGAATAGAAGCCAGAGCAAAGGGGAGGAAAACAAGATTTTTCATGGGGTTCCTTCAGTTTCCCTGTCTCGTTCCCCCTATAGGATTTTTATCCTCCTTATTCTTAAGGGGTGTTCAGAGGTTACTTCTGGGAAGGATAATGGGAGTGAATAAGGACGGAGAGCTTCTAACATTTTGTTCTGTATGTTTTCTATTGTTGGAATCTGTGATTAGGTTACACCTCCTTTATTAGATTGGACTATTTGAAATAGCTGCTCTTCTACCATTTTGACCTACGAAAGTGAAAGCTTCCTAAGATTCAGTTTATTTATTTATTTATTTATTTATTTATTTATTTATTTATTTACTTACTTACTTATTTGACAGAGAAAGAGAGAGCACAAGCAGGGGGAGAGGCAGAGGCAGAGGGAGAAGCAGGCTCCTGCTGAGCAGGGAGCCCGATGCAGGACCAGATCCCAGGATCCTGGGATCATGACCTGAGCCGAAGGCAGATGAGCCACCCAGGCAGCCCCCCCAAGATTCCGTTTAATAGAATTTTTTATGTGTGGCCTCTGTAATTTAAAGAAGTGGATAAGAAAAGAAGTAAAAGGGGTGCCTGGGTGGCTCAGTTGGTTAAGCATCTGCCTTCGGCTCAGGTCATGATC
>NC_138379.1:88910222-88934665 GCF_054177405.1 Leptonychotes weddellii | reverse complement strand
GGACTGAGTTAAGTGAACAGCATTAGCCAGGACTGTCTCAGGGTTTAGGAGAAACTGTCCGAGAAGGGGCAGTACTCAGTCGCAGCTCAGTTAAAAGGGCTGCCCACTCTCCCTGCTGTCCTTTCTGCTGTTTGTCCAGCAGTTTTAGTTTCATAACCTCAGCGTTGGAGAGACAGGCCCTCTTGCCTTCTCCCTGACCCTGCAATCCTGCCTACTGAGTGGGACAGTGGTCTCAGCAATTTATTTCTATGTGGACACATCTTGACATTTTTGCACACTATAAATAAAAAGTCCACATTTTACAAGCAGCTCTGAGAAATGTGATAGTCACTATTTCTACACCTCCATTAGTAATTTTCTAAAATCATCCTGAGTTCTGTGGCAAATTACTGTAAAAACAATGACCCAGGCATCTTTTTTTTTTTTTTTGCCATTACCGAAAACCCCATTAGCAATCTTATTTGAATAGACTGAGCCTTTTCCTGTAGCCATTGCAAACAATTTTAAATCAATCTACTTTTTTCTTAATAAAGAGTTGTCAAAAGCTTCATTTATTTTTCTTTAAAAAAAAAAACATGCTTTATGCTTTTTTATGATCCTTGCACTGATTTACTGAGAATATATAATCTTAGTTTAAAAAAAGAATCTCTCCTAGTCTTTTCAAAGATGACAGGTATAATAATTCAGTTTTTAAATTTTTACCAAAGTAAATTTGAATAAGTCCCGTAGGTTAGATAATAGTATTAGATGGCTGTTGATTTCCTAATTTTGATAATTGCTCTGTGGTTATGTGGTAACAATGTTCTTATTTTTAGGAAATACACACCCAAGTATTTAGAGGTAAAGGATCATTATATCTTCAACTTACTCTAAAACATGTCGGGGGAAAAAAAACTATACACATGCACAGAGAAATATAAAATAACTAATAAAGGCAGGGCGGTACCATGTCAACATGAAATTATATCAGAACGAAATTTTTAAAAAATCTATAGTTTCTCCCAGAGTGATTCATGGATTTAGTGATAACAATGGCCATCCCGCGCCTCCATGTGCCTGGTGCTGGGGTAAGCCTTCACAAGGACTGTTTCTACTCCCAGTCCCTGTGAGGAGATTCACTATCCCTGAAAGGGCCTCCGCCAGCAGCTCAGCATGCTCTCCTGTCACTGCTCAGCCCTTGGTCCATGGCTTTAAGGGCTCTTCTCATCCTTCACCATTCTCTTCAAGCCCCCCAACACCCGCCACCTCCTCAGCACATTCATTCATTCCTTTGTTCATTATGTAATGGTTTCCTCTCTCTTCTATATATTTGGAATCATTTCCTCTTGTTTAAAAAACAAAAACAAAACCAGTGGCATGTCCAAAATGACATCACTTAGGTTAAGGCCCCAAGTCAGGAAACCAAGACTTAATACCTAACCTAACTGCAGTTTTAAACCACCACCCCCCCCCAACATAACCTTTAACCAGTCAGCATGGAATTTCCTGTTCAGTACTAGGAAATTTACTGATAGACCCTTCTGTTCCCCTTAGGAGGGCAACCTTGCCTAAACAATGCATTCCTTGCCAATAAATTCCTTTCTTCTTTTTTTTTAAGGCCTTCTCCCTGCCTTTAAAAACGCTCTCTTGTATCGCTCAGCGGACCTCCCCTCTACGTGCAAGATGGGATGCTGTCCAGTTCTTGAATCATTTAACAAAGCCAATTAGATCTTCAGATTTACTCGATTGAATTTTATTTTGTGACACACTCCACTGACTCCCCTCGGGCACGGGTGCTGGTGAAGTCACTTCATCCTCTTTAAAAGGTCCGCCCTTAACTCACCGTCCCTCTCTGGCTTTCACCTCAATCTCTGGCTTCCTTTCACACTCAGACTTTGGGAAAGAATAAGCCATGTCTTCCCCCTCTCACTTCCATTCACACCTGGGAAGAGAGAGAGTCTGCCTCCTACCATGTGATTGATGTTTGCCAACCTTTTTGTACAGGCTTCTAGGAAACAGAGGAAAGCTGAATTTTGAGAAAGATAGGGATGGTGCCTGCAGGAAGGAAAAGACAGACTCTCTCCCTGCTCTGCAAAAACACACAATGAATGGAATAAATGGCTAGTGGGTATCTACGTACAAAGCGTGCTTGTTAGGTGTGAGCTACCGCATGTTTAAGATTCTTGTTCATAATCGACTTCTGGCTGTAAGTATGAATCTCACTACCAGAAACAAAATAAATGCTAAAGACAGAGATTAAGGTAGTAGAATGATGTCAAATAATCTTCCAGTTTTTTAGGTCAGATAAGATATGGCAACAAAAGATAAGGAAGGAAATAGCTGCCAGATGAATTCGAGTTCTGATGCTCTTCTCATCAAAGGAGAGTCAGGTGACTCTCCTTAAGGAAGAGTCACCTGACTTCCTCACTTAAGGAAGCCTTAACCCCCAGGACTGTTTGGGGCTTTGCTTGTTCCTTTGGGCTCCTGCAGGGCTCCCAGTGGACCCCAGTCTCGAGTTGAATGAGCCCCTCTCAGTTGTCTTCTTCCCAGAGGGCGTTTAAGTAGCCTCCTAACCATCCCCTAAGGCCACATCTCTACTCCCTGATTCTGGACACTTACCCCTAAGCAGAAACAACTCGGAACTGCAAGAACAGGGGGCAACATTCAGCATTGTTGCATGAAAGTATGAATGAATGAATTGTATCTCTAGCGGCCCGCGCATAGATGAAATTTTATAAATATTTCTTGGATGAATTAATAAACTGAATCCAACAAATAAAAAGCCAGGGCAGAATTGCTGGCCTTTCGATGATAATCCCAACCTTTCCCCACTGCCCTCCCCAACCCACAACCCTCCCCCTCCCCAGGCTCACCCCATCATTTGGAAGTATGTAGGGATCAGCTGAGGCCAAAGACCATAAATTAATCACATTTTCATCTAGGACCATTTCTGAGCCAAATGCAGGTAAAAGTGGAGAATTGGCACAGCCCCCGCAGAGGCTCTGGGGCAAGGCTGGGTGGCCCCGGACCATAAGATGGTACCATGCTCTTCTTAGTGTTTTGTTTCCATCTGAATTCATTTATCCATTCATTCAGCAAATAATTATTGAAAAATTATTTTGAGCTGGAGGCAGAGCAGTGGATGAGCCAACAAGGTCCCTGCTCATACAGATTTATTTCTTCATTCATTCAAATGACAAATACTAACTAAGGGGCTACTGTGTGCGAGGCCCTTTCCAGAGCAGTGAATATACATACATTCCTGCCTCTGTGAAACACATACTGGTAGAAGAAAAACAGAATATAACAAAGTAAATAAATAACTTACACGGCATATTGGAGGGTGATGAGCCCTGAGTGGGGGGATAAGGTGTAGGGATAAGGCATGCAATTTTAAATAAGGTGGTCAAGGTAGAACTCACTAAGAAAGTGATATTGGAGCAGAGTCCTGCAGAAAGTGAGGAAGCAGGATGCCTGGAGAAGAACATTCTAGGCAGAAGGAAGCAAATGTAAAAGCCCGAAATTGGGAACACTCTTGGCATGATCAAGAAATAGCAAAGAGCTCAATATAGCTGAATCAGAGCAAATCAGTCAAAAAGGGAAGACGTGGGTTGAGAAAAAGCTATCTTGGGCCTTGTTGGTCATCTTATAAGTTTTGCCCTTTCCTCTCTGACTGAGAAGGAATTTGTCAGGTGATTCCTAACAAAAGTGACTCGGGTTTTAACAGGATCACCCTACCTGCTGAACTAAGAATGGGCTGTGGGGCAGCAGGGAAAAGGCGTGGAAGCTGTGGGGTTTTGTAGGTGGATGGGAATGCTCTAGTGGAGAGACAAGAAGGGTATAACTGCTAGAGAAATGTCCTTGAGTAGGCAAGAGGGGCATGGCTCTCATGCCCTAGTGAAGGGGCTGGGAGCATGACAGGGTCACTGGGGGTCATAAAAGAAGGCAGAGCTTATGGGCGTAGATGAACCCAAGGGAGCCGATGTGCTGGCGGGAGCTTGTGTTCTCTCCGATTTGCCTCAGTTTCCCAGTGAAGTAGGAAGCAAGACCGCCAACTGAGAATGAAGGTGAAGCAGAAGGTATTGCAAATGTGAGGAGAAAAAAGATAATCCCTACATGAATGCATCTTTAAATAATCCCTTGAAAAACTCCTAAAACAATACACATAATGCTAAAATTTTGGCTATAGATGTGGTTCCAGAAAAGAAAAAAAAAAGACCAGAAAATATTTTTACACATACAGCATATGTAAAGCTGCCTGAGTACAGCAACATGCACAGACGAAGTGACATGATTTGGCACATTTCCATGAAGCAATGAAAACTGTAAGTCAATTCTCTCAATTCTATCGAGATTTGAATCAGGCAAACCTCTCTTTATTACTGGAAGTTATTTAAATGTAGGTCACTGCATTAGGAATTAAAGACTGTTGAGTGAAACACGTGTCCGGAGTTGAGCAAGTGAGAAATACCAGCTAAAGAGCATAATTGTAGGCTCTATTTCCTACCCCACGCTGAATTCCAGCTGCCTTTCTCACGGAGGTCTGTGTCAGACCTCCCACAGACACTGGGAACCTGGAATTCCCAGGATTTTTTCAACACTGTCTTCTCTGTTCCACGACAGAAGAACATACTGAGAATGCACTCAGCGTCACCTCTAGGTTTCAGCAACTGGGTGAGACAACTTCGGAGTGCAACACACAAACCGTTAAGGTGAATTAAAAACCCAAACACAACTGTCTATTGGGTCTTTTTTTAAACCTGGAACATTTTAAAGCGTGATGCACTTTCTTGGTATCTTGGGAGCCTGTCCTCCAGCTCGAACTTGGACAGCATCGTTCAGCATCCAAGGCTGGCTGATGGTGCACCAGGCTGGGCCGCATGTCTCTGCTGTCTGGGGTAGGGGGGCACAGCCGTCCCACAACACAGAGAGCATCTAGCCAAGTGGACAAGGGGACATGGGGGGAACCAGCAGGGGCAGGGGCAGGCAGGAGGCTCTACATCCTGGCACTTGGCCGTCAGCAGTCTGGGACTCACCTTGGAAGTAAGTAGCCTCATCTTGGAAGCTTTGGAGGTATGGAGGTATGGAGATGTTAGCCCTAGAGTTGGTATCTCTCATCCATTTTTACTTTCATTTTTAACTCCACAGATTTTAACTTTTTAAATTTTATAATCTCGTGGCTTAACTGCCGCCTTCTAACATATTATGTTATTTATCTTTAAAATATCTTCTTGCCTATCAAGCCTTCCTTTACCTTAATCATACTTCATCTCTTTTGGCTTCCTTACTATTTAATTTTTACATTTGAATATTTTGAACAGTATTCAGAAACCTATATTTTGCCTAGTTTTCTAGTCACTTTCAATTTTCTTACCCCTTTTCATAATAGCTATATTTATTTGTTCTCTTTTTTTTTTTTTTGCTTTAACAATACTGCTTCTGATTACTTAATCTTGTCCAATGGCTCCCCTATTTCTTCCGGTTTTAACAGCCCCTCCCCCACCCCACCCCCGACTCCCAGCTAAAGCCTTTAACCCCGACAATTCAGGAGATCCGATAACCACAATTCCTTCCCTGGACCACAAACTTCCTATTCTAGTTGCACATACTTGCACATTTGGAATGGGATTTGTTTCTCACACCGTGTTGTGATGTGCAGTCCTGGGCTTCGTGACACTCCATTCATGGTCATCTCCTGCCAAGCTCAAGAGGTCCCCAGGAGCAGGCCCACAAATGACAGAGGTGTCTCTCCTATAGTGTGACCAGATGTCCTTCTAGAATCCGTGGCCTCTACTCTACAGATCAGTGGGTGGGAGCAAGAGAATCAGTATGCAGCAGGAGGGGAAGGGAGGCACCAGCTTTCTTTCAGAGAGGAGCCTGGACCTGCTGTCCTCGGACTGACTTTAACAAGGGGGTTTTGAAACTTGGAACCGCTGTCCTAAGAAGGAGCCACATAAAGACCCACCAAACTCCCTCAACTTGCTGTAACTAGTATCATTAATATGTTTTCAAGTTTTGATGTAAAAATTTCTACTGGTGAGCAGGTCTTCCACCTCCGTATTTAAGTTTCCAGGAGTAATGAGCTCTGGCAGGAATTATCCCAAACGGGGTTTGGGTTTGGTTTTTCGTTTGGTGTTTCATAGGTATACAAACCTAGGTATGTATGTATGTATATTAGATTCAGCTATTCTTTTGCTTTGAGTAGGAATCACTTGGAAACCAGAATCTTAGTAAGCAGCCTGCGGGTGCTGTGAACCCCAGGGCCCCACAAGAATGTATGATCTGCTTCTTTCCTCGACTAAAAATGAGTCATTTTTCGACAAAGGAGGGACTAAGGCAAGATGCTTACACGCCTGTGCTCAGTTCCCTAAAAGAAAGCAGGATGCCATCTTGATTAGACCCAACTTTCTAAAAAGAACCTGATTAATTATTAGGGCCTAGATCATGTCCATGATTCCCCTAAACTAAGGGAAATTTCACCAATTAATTTTCTACTTACTTTGCCTGAAGAATGTGTTTAAGCAAGAATCCCTCTCCCCCCACCCCTACACGATGCATTCAACCAATAGTGTTATCCACGTATTTCCTTTCCTTGCAAAACTTCGTTTTGGGCGTAGAGCCTCAGCCTTCTCATGACGACGTGTAACTCCTGTCTCCGCTGCTGCCTCGGTTTGTACTTTTATGGTTCTTCTCCAATGGCTGGTTCATGGTAAAGGGACCCCTGGGTGCCTGCTCGACATCCACTGGTCCCTGGTCTTCGCCTCAGTGAACTGTTCATTCGTGCTCTGCCTTATGTCCCTCAGCAGCGATGAGCCAAGTCTAGCCAGTTCTGATTCCCATTCTTAGCCGGCAATCAAAGATCTGTGCAGCCCTGGGCTTCGTGACACTCCACTCATGGTCATCTCCTGCCAAGCTCGAGAGGTCCCCAGGAGCAGGCCCACAAATGACAGAGGTGTCTCTCCTATAGTGTGACCAGATGCCTTGTGTGTTTTAGTATATTATGCCATTGACCAATCCAGATTCTAGGGGGAAAAAATTCTCTCATTTGCAAGAATTGCAGCCTTTTTAATTTTCTTACAGAAGAAAATGACAGAGAAAAGAAAGAGTTTATCTTATTTAAAGCCATGTTAAAGGGACTGTCACTCATCTCCCAGGAT
Organism: Leptonychotes weddellii; assembly: GCF_054177405.1. Taxonomy (NCBI): domain Eukaryota; kingdom Metazoa; phylum Chordata; class Mammalia; order Carnivora; family Phocidae; genus Leptonychotes; species Leptonychotes weddellii. The sequence continues at coordinate 88,927,529 of NC_138379.1, read as the reverse complement.
CATTTATCCAAGCCTGATTCTGCTCTCCCATGAGATAGGCATGATAGGCCTTGTGTCTGTTCTGCCGGGATGCGTAGACTGCTCAGGTGCCTAGCCTCGAACAGATGCGAGAATTCTCTCTGAAGCCTATCATGTCAAAATTGGCTCCAGAAGATGGCTTGGACCAAAAGGATTATTTCCACATGGCATACGCTACTTCTCTACAGAGTATTATTTTAACCTAAATGAAAAAATCCCCTGCCAAGTGTATTAATATCACCAAATATTGCAGAAGGGTAGTCTCTGGTAATGAGTTTAGTATAAATTTTCCACTTATTTCTCAATTCTCTTGCATTTGGGAAGGTAGAAGGGAAAACGACTAAAATATATGGCAGGTGAAATTTGAAGTGTTGCAGCCTTTTTTTGTTGTTCCTGGAAAGCAATCTGGCAATATCTTTCAAAATGAAAATTATGCATACTCTTCAGCTCATCAGTTCCATTTCTAGGAATTTATCCTTTGGAAATAAAAGTGCCAATATAAAAGGATGCCAAGAACTGAAAACAAAGTGGAAATCCACCAGGGAGGGTGGATGGCTGAATACGGTGTGGTAGGCTTGTGGAATACCACACAGCCATGAAAAAGTATGAAGTAGAGCAGTACAAGATAATCTGGAAGGATCCCATAGGCAACTTTGGAAGGAGAAAAGCCAGAAACACAAAAAACTAAAAACAGAAGAAAAAAAACCAGAAACACAAAAAACTAGAAACAGAAAAAAAGGTGTACAATATAATTTGTTCCCATTAAAAAAATTACCTAAAAAATCTATATGTTACAGATACATTGAGAGATATGATATACCTATATAGAATTATATGAATGTTGATAAATATGTAAATAGACATTCGCTAGGGATTAACATGGGTCACTTGGAATGGTCAGTGATGAGAAATGGGATACTAAAGTCTAGACAGGGTGGGATGATAAGTGTCCATGATCAAAGCAATATGTGATATAATACTGTTCATGTAAAATCATACATAAATTTTTAACTTTTATTTTTATATATATTCCTAAAATAACACATAAAAACAATGATCACCAAAGGGAATGGTTATCTCAGAGGATTAGAATTTTAGATGGACTTGACTTCCTTTTTTGGGGGGTTATTTATTTGAGAGAGAAAGTGAGAGACAGAGAGCACGAGAGGGAAGAGGGCAGAGGGGGAAGCAGACCCCCCGCTGAGCAGGGAGCCTGATGCAGGACTCGATCCAGGGACTCCAGGATCATGACCTGAGCCGAAGGCAGTCGCTTAACCGACTGAGCCACCCAGGCGCCCCTCTCTTTTTTTTTTTAAAGATTGTTTTTTTTGTTTTGTTTTGTTTTTTGAGCTTGAACTTACAACCCTGAGATCAAGAGTTGCATGGTCCACTGACGGAGCCAGCCGGGTGCCCCCTTTTTTTTGTTTTTATATGTTGCTTGAATTCTTTAGGGAGAGCATGTGCTAGCCACTTATATTTTATACAAATTTATTTATATATTATATCTCCGGAAGCAAAGACCAACCAAAGTAGAAAAGCAAAGCCTACTTATTCAGAGCTTGCTCCAGCAAGGGAGACAGCCACCAAGATGAGCATTTTGGCAGAGTCAAAGGCAGGCAGAGGGAGTGGGGAAGCTTTATAGTGGGAAACAGGGAAGGCTTCAGGTGTGTCCTGATCGGAGGCTGTTGGCATGGGGTAACGGTAGACAGGCTAAGCAGAGGGGAGCGTCCTGTGTGATCGGTTAGGAGTGAACATTTGGCTTTCTTGGTTGGTGCCAAGTTGGAAGCAGGGGACAAAAATCAGGGAAGCTGTTAGTTATTAATCAAGTCCCCCCTATTTTAGAGTGATTGTTACAGAAGTTATTGTTTCGCTTCGCGGATCTAGAGATAGCAATCTGGCCTCCTGTGAGTCTGACTTACAGCAGGCTGGCTTCCTGGGCTGATTTTGTAGATAAGTGGGTTGCTTCTCTGAGCAGGTTGCTGCAGGTTGTGGGTCAGCGTTCTATTTTTATAGATGGTCTGGCCATTCATTGTCCGTATATTCAGTCTCTCATATTTTGTTATATTAGTAAGTAAATATATTTTTACATACTGACAAATAGATTTCATAGTCTATAATTTGTATTTTATATAAAATGGCCAATTTACATTTTACATAAAAATAAAGTTATTTAACTGTGAAAAACAGAGCAAAGAAAAAAATTTTTAAATAAGTAGGCTAATGAATTGTGTAAAAGAAAACAAGTCCCGTCTTCTTAACCCTTGTCATAATGGGGTAGTGGTTCCCAAACCTGTTTGTGCATATTATTGCACCATTTAAAATAGGAGTTTAGAGGCTCCTGGGTGGCTCAGTCAGTTAGGCATCCGGCTCTTGGTTTCGGCTCAGGTCATGATCTCAGGGTCGTGAGATGGTGCCCTGCATCAGGCTCCACGCTGAGCATGGAGCCTGCTTAAGATTCTCTCTCCCTCTCCCTCTGCCCCTTCCCTGCTCCCATGCACACACACTCTCGCTCTTTCTAAATAATAATAATAATAATAATAATTAATAGGAGTTTATTAAACTAAAAGGGAAGAATGTTCCTATTTCTATAGGCATCTTGTTTTTAACTAGAAGACCTTCTAAATCCCTGTTCCATTTGCCCTGCCTACCTCCTATTGCTGGACTGTTTACTGCGTCACCCTCTCTGCAGGGTTCATGAGGACAGTTACAGAGCAAGAACCAGCCTGGCTCGGTTAGCAAGGTAAAATGGAACATGCCATGATGTGCTAAGCTGACCTGGAAGCACCATGATCAACCCCCAGTCCCTTGCCCCAAGTCCTCTCACCGGGGAAGTTAGAGGTGAAACCCGCCCACAATGGGGGGAGGCTGGGGCAAGGGAGCCAAGGGCTACTGCAGACTACCGGTAGCTCCTTAAACAAACTTAGGGTCCTTGGAATGTGTCTTTCCTTTGCAACCTGAAGGACTCAAACTAACACTAGTGGGCACTCAAGAAATACCTTATATTTAACTAAAAATATATTTATTTCATAAAATAAACATAATAAATCAAGATAGGAGAGTCTATGCTTGGTTTGTATAACTAATTACAAAGACGTATTTATGGACAGTCTTTGGCTGTATAGCTTTCAACAAAAGGAACCGGAGGCACAAAATTAAAGTCTGGAAGACCTATTTCTTCCAGCTTTATAAATCTGAAGTGACTTTGTAGGTTTCAAATTCCGAAGATTTCGTGTACTCTAAGCTCTTCTCACACTGAACCTGGTCTTACAATTCATCCGAACACACCTCCTACCACTGAGGTTTAGGGTGACTATTCTTTGTCACAGAGCCATTTAGTTCCTACACCACCACGGACAATGTTACACTCTCATCTCATTAAAAAAAAAAAATCAGAAAAGAAACATTTAAGATTGTGGACTGAATACCTGCTTGAGAATAAGTCTGTATTGTTTTCCGTCTCGTTCTCCCTGAAGACCCCCCTGAAGAAAGGGGAAAGCTAGAGATTTAGTGCGACAGCCCTCAGACCAGGGCGGGACGGCAGGGTTTGGGTTAGGCCACCGTGAAAGGAAGACGTAAGGATTTCGGGGAGCCACATTTGCAGGGGGAAATGGGTGGTTAGAGTGGCCACCTGTAGAAGGGAGAGCAGAGCACTATTATCTGGAAAAGCGAGTGAAAGGAGGGAGGTGAGGTGACTGGAACTAGGAAAAGGGAGGACGAGACAGTTGTGTGTGGGGATTGGATGCCTGGACCTCATTCCCAGGAAGGTCCTAGATCAGCCGGCGTTACCCAGGAGAACCACTGTGTGGGGCACCGTGCAGGAGCTCTAAAGCTGTGGCAGGCTGTTCCCTGAAACAAAGGAATATTAGCGCGCCCCCAGTCATCGCCAGCACGTGGCAGGAGAGGGCCCCCTCTTGTGCACACCAAGACATTTGGTCCCATTCAGGCGACCCCACACCTCACTCCAGGACACACAGAAACCACTGGATACCTGGCCAGCGAAGGTAAGGAGAGGTGGTCACGTCTGGATTTTGGAACCAGATAATGGTTCACTAGAACCACTCTATCCAGCAGGGAGAGAGTACAGTGCATACATTCACTACTACTGCTTACAACATTTAACGCCTTGACACTGCCCTTCTCTTGTGGAGTCAGGAAGTGGCTCTGGGCCACATGCAGGAACTCTGGCTACGTGTGTTCACGCCAAATGAGGGTGGGCACGAGTGGTCTCCTGACAAGTCAGACAATAATCTCTAGCGGTATGTGTTCTGGCCCCACATTCATAATTTGAAATTACTTTAGATGATCAGGAGGGTGTCCTCTCTCATATATAACAAGAAGACAAGTATCCTCCCTCATGTGATTAATAATGTTTTATTATGAACCAGGGGATGGATTCATAAACAACTGGCCTTTGATTCTATTGCCAGAAAGAGTAGCTCAGTATTAATTATGCAAGAGCTAAAAATATTGTCTTTGATAGTCTCCAAAGTTAAACTCCAAAGTTTAACATAAAATAACAACTTACCATTAATGTGATTTGTTATCTGGAGATACATTTTGCTGTTAATTTATCCTGGAAAATACCCCAGGAAAACAACTGTAAAGCTCTACAATCCACCTCACTCTTCATCAACTGTGCCACACTCTCTTATTCTGTAGTGTTTCTTGACTGGACAGTTATAACTGAGTTCCAGCGAGTCTCCATGCTTCTGGTCTGTCTCATCCTGGCTACTTCCAACGAACCCATTCTGCCCACAGAAATGTGTGAAAATATGTAGCTGTGCTTAAGAAATGTGTGAAAATATAGAAGTCCCACCACATAACAGTCCCACTGCAGTACTAACATTCCTTATGGAGTACTGGCTTCCATTCTTGGAATTATGCGGGCTACCTCCTGTTCCCTGTATTCTAATCTGGTGCTCTTTACTCTTGTCTCTTCTGGGTCCCTGACCCCAGCCTTGATGGTACCCACTGGACACTCCACTCCAGCTCAACCCCAGCATCTCTCCCAGACATAATCCTGGTATTTATCTTCCAGCATTCGCTACCTAGCACTTGGGTAAGAGATACTTCTAAACCCACCCCCCTACCCCGCCACACACACACACCAGTCTTTAGGCAGCTATGCCAAGGGAAACTGGAAAGTCTTCAGTCTTATCTCCTTCTAATCTATCCTTACTGAAGCCAGATTCATCTCTCTAAAATGAAATTTTTATAGTGTTTCTCCCCTGCTTAAATATCTTCAATGGTTCGCCTGTGGCCTTCAAGATGAAGTCCAAACTCCCCATGGCAAACATGGCAAACAAAATCCTTTTGGACACTGCTCCAACTACCCTTTCCAGCCTCTTATTCTCACCCCCTCTATACCCACTTTTCATCTTAACCATCATTATATACTTGCATTTCCCCCAGTGTGCCATGATTTCCTGCCTCTATATCCCCCCTTTCTAGAAAGTTCTTTCCTGCACTGTTTACCAAGTGACCTCTAATTCAGTCTTCAAATATAAATGCTTCCTTTTCTAGAAAGCTTTTTGTAACTTCTCAGACCAGAGCTTACTATGTCATTCTTGGAAGTCCTACAGTGCTTTTTACTAACCTTATTATATGTCACTCTAATCATTTGCTTTTAATGTTTGTCTTCCCACCAAGTAGTCTTTGAAGCCCTAGTCCCTTGCATAATATCTGACCTATATTAATTGTTGAGTGAAGGAACAAATAAACAAATGAATTAAGGAATGTTAGAGTGCATCCAAAGCACATTCTTGGGAAAATTTTAGCATTGCTTTTGGATGTCAAACTCTACCAGAGTTGGGCAATATCACTGATTTTTTTTTTTTTAATGGTGAAAGAGAAGAAGGAGAAGACCGTATTCTATAGTTTGAGCCCAACGTTGTGAGAGTTTCTCCAGGACCCTGATGATTCCTGATCATTCTCCAGGAATTCTGATATGGAAGAGGTTGCAATGGGAAAGGAAGGAAGGAGAAGAAAGAAATTTAAAAAGATAGCAGCTGATAGTTTTGCCAGGTTAAAAAAAGGGGGGAAAGGGGGTGTTTTCACTTTGATAACATTTTCAAATATATGAGCTACCAGGTAAGAAACTATAACCAACTAATTTTGTACAAGTTGGGAAAGAAGGAAAATTTGCACCCAGCGATGTGGGTCTGTAAGTGATGCTGTGAGGAAATGTCCTGGCAGGCAGGCAGGACTTCTGCTAGGAAGAGCTATGGACTTCCGCTAGGAAGAACCGATGCCATGGGATTGTTACTAAGTAATTTAAAATTATGTTAATTGTTTTTCTATCTTAATGAGTGAAAAATAAGATTTTGGGGTGTGTGTCATTAGAAAATAAATAGAACCCTGAGATCTGTCTTGCAACCGACATAGCTGATTAAATATGCTTCTGATGGTTCTATTAGAGTTTTAATTTTTTTAAGTATTTTTTAAGATTTTATTTATTTATTTGACAGAGACAGACACAGTGAGAGAGAGAACACAAGCAGGGGGAGTAGGAGAGAGAGAAGCAGGCTTCCCATGAAGCAAGGAGCCCAACGCGGGACTCGATCCCAAGACCGAGGGATCATGACCTGAGCCTAAGGCAGACACTTAACAACTGAGCCACCCAGGCGCCCCTAGATTTTTAATTTTTTAAAAAATTAAACAGTTGGATGGAGAAGAAGAACAAATTCTCCCCTATCTCATGTCTCATAGAGGCTGTACTCATGATTCTCTGATTCATTTCCATGTAGAGGTAGAAATGATCATCCAAGAGTGTACTGAACGAGCTTTTATATTAATAATAGGATGACAATCTGGACTCTGCTGTTTTTACTTTCAAAGCATGTATCAATCTCAGCCAGACACAGAGACCACTGATGTATCAAGCCCTGAACAGAGAAGGCAATCTCAGCTTTGTGTACCTCCTACCCCCAGCTCCAATCAAGAACCTCTGGGAGAGTGGAATTATTTAGAAATGATCTCCTATGATACACAATCCCTCTGATCTTCTATGTACTATGTTAGATTGTTGAATCACTTCAGACTGTCAAATGAGATGTTTATCAACAAAACCTGCAAGAAACAGTCATATTAAAGTCCCTATTTGATTTGCTATAAAAAAAAAATCACTGGGATCATTAATGACCATCCCTATCGGAAAGTTTCATGTGTAATATTTCTTTAAAATAAAGGGAAAAGAGGGGCACCTGGCTGGCTCAGTCGATAGAGCATGTGACTCTTGATCTCATGGTAGTGAGTTCAAGCCCCACATTGGGTGAGAAATTACTTAAAAAAAATTAAATCTTTAGGGGCGCCTGGGTGGCTCCATCAGTTAAGCGTCTGACTCTTGATGTCGGCTCAGGTCATGATCTCAGGGTTGTGAGATCAAGCCCTGCATTGGGCTCCATGCTGGGCGTAAAGGCCTGCTTAAGATTCTCTCTCTCCCTCTCCCTCTCCCCCTTCCTACCCACCCCTCTAAAAAAAGTTTAAAAAATTAAATCTTTAAAAATAAATAAAATAAAGGAAAAAAGAAACAAAACAGGACTCAGACAGTTTTAGCTACTCTGAGAGAAGTTGTATAGCCTTCCTCCTTAACATATTGCAGCCCAATGGCTGACTTCTTTGGGTCCTCTGAGCCCAGTTCACGGTAAAAGCTCTATTGAGCCATTCCCAAGTAATATGGCTATTCTAGCCCTTACTCGCTCTCTCTTGAGCTTGTAAGCCACCTTCTCCATCTCTTCTGTTTTTCTTCTATTTTCTTTAAGCATAAGCCTTCTCTAGTAGGAAATTCTGTCCTATTCTTTTATTCATTCACTCAACAAAATGTATTGAGAGCCCACTATGTGCCAAATATCATGTTATGTATTGGAGACTGTGAATGAGACAGAACCAGTCATGGAGCTTACGAGCTAAGGTAGGAATCAACTCAGGCTAAGTTATCTTTAGCTCTTCGACAACTCCACGATTTCTTTGGCAAAAATTGCAAGCTCTTTGCAACTCTCTCAGCTTCCAGCTGTGGTCTCTCTGGGCTGGGGGACTCTGCAGACATTACCAGACATGTGCACATCAAGAAGCAGCAGGTGATGAGACATTCCTTTTGCAACCCCAGCTCCCAAGTTCATAAGGGCTTTTGAGGGAGATGCGGTTTAACAAAGGTGCAGATTCTGCCAGAGGCTACCGACTTTTGAGATTATTCTGATTCCCATGATACCATCCCTGTCTACCTCTTCTGTGCCCTTTGCAGACACTTCCATTTACCCTTCCTTTGCCAACCTGTTCATCTGCCATACTCCTGTCATTCAAATCATCCCTTAAGGAACACCACCTCCCTGATGCCTGCTGGCTTCCCTCCTCCCTTCCCCTTCCTCTCCTTTCCCAAAGTAATCCCTCTCTTTTCTGTACTGGAGAGGTATAAGGCAATGGTTTCTAGCTGAGTCTCTGAATTCTAATTAATCTGAGTTCATCTCCTGGCCCTACCACTTAGCAACTGAGATCTTGGACAATTTATTTAACCTTTCTGGGTCTTAGTTTCCTGATCTGTAAAAGGGGGCAATAATAGTATCTATCTCATACGGTCGTTAAACAAGGTAAAGAAATACGAGTACTTGGAACAGGTTCTGACGCATAGTAAGTATGTCTACCATTGATCAGGTCACATTGGGGTACAGTTCTGTATTTCAGTTTCACTTCACCCCACTTGACGGGCAGTTTCTTAAGAGCAAGAATCATGTCTAATTTATCACTGGGCCCAGCATATAGTAAATGTACAACCAGTGGGTTTTTAGCTTAACCTAATAGTGGTATAAAATATGAATGTCATAATTCCTTGCAGTTCAGTGCAATTCAAATGCAAGGGATTTTGGATGACTCATACTGTACTAACTGCAATTAGAACTCCTCTTCCTCCCATGCTCTCTTTAAAATTGCCTTTCCATTTATGGCTTAACTTCAGTCATTCAACAATCGTCTGTCAGGTGCCTACTCCATGGGAAGCACTGTGCTAGGCAGCGGAGATTTCTTAGTGAACACCAGGCAGTCCTAAGCCTCTAGAAAAGAGACAGACAAGGGAACGAGCTTATGCAGTGGAATCCTGTGAGAATCGCAATGATATAGCACACACATGCCAAGGGAAAACTTAAGGAAACACAACTATCTAATTTTTGAAGTCAGAGAAATGAAATCTGGCTGAAATTAGGAGAGTGGGGTCTTTGGGAGGCATCCTCTGTATCCACCAAGTTAATAACTGACCAACCAGCTGCCCCGAGGCACCCTTCTCTTCTTATTACCAGCAGACTCTAGGGGACTCTGGGGGACAGCACCCTAGGGTCTGCAGCATCCTTAGCTTCCCTGCAGCATGACTTCCTAGAGAAGATTCAACCCTTAGAAGTGAGTATGGTTGAAAGCAGGTATGTCGGGGCAAGCATGAGCTGCCTGGGGCTATATTATCTGGAGCCTCTGAGACCTCCTAGAATTCACACGCAATAATTCCTGCTTTATTCAGCCACGTCTCTTCTTGGAAGGATCCAGGTTTTTTTCAGAACACCTGTTAAAATTATACATGCATACATTTTTTTTTATGGTCAGAAAGACCTTAATTCTCTTCGCATGTCACCTGCGCTCTACATCTAAAACATTCTGAGCCAGTCTGTCCGTTCTTTCATTAGCCAAACGTTTATTGGACGTCTACTGGGGCACCATGACTATTATAACTACCCCCGGGGATTGGCATATCTTGACTTTTTAAATTCTTTGTTTCCTTTCTCGATTATCTCACACTCCGTTTTCCCACACCTGTAGGTTTATTTATGTAGTGAAGTAATTTGGGGAAGTGTAAATACACTGAAGAACATGAAAGTCAACAGAATCCCTCATCAGAGTTTTAAGTGGCTTCTGGCCGTCACTCCAAGGGCCAGAACATTCAGGAAATTCCCGTCTGGTTAGCAGGGGTCCCTTTCTTTCCCTGAGTGTCACAGTAGGGCAGTTCTCTTTCATTCACACTTTTCCCTCCCGCCTATTACCAACAGAATATAATTCTAGATGTTGAATTTGAGTTAATTGGTGAAGGTTAAGAGTTCTGGATGTGAGGCAGAACCAGGTTTGAATTCTGGCTCCAAGCCATTAACGGAGCTGTGTGACTTTGAGGAAGTTACTTAACATCTCGGGACTTAGTTTTCCCATCTGAATAGAGTTGTTGTAAAGATTAAATGAGACAACATGTATAAATAGTTAAACTAAGCATTGTTCTAAGTGCTTTATATGTATCAACTCATTCGCCTCTTACAAGGTGCCCATTCCATAGGGATCTTAGGGGTAAATATCATGTCACCCTTTAGGGCAATTTCTCCCAGCCCACGCCTCCCTTACATGCCACATTCTGTACTTCCCAGGCACAGAATAAAGGCAGCTTTCTTGCCGTGGCTGGCCTTGAGATGTTACCAGCCCCGGGTACCAGCCCTCGAGCCCTTCTGAAGGGGGCCTCCAACACACTCGGTGTGGCTGCTTGGCTCCAAGAGGGGCAGCCTGCAGCACTTTGCACTAGCTGCAGATACATCTTGCATTTTAATCCAACAGAGCTGGCTTTGCTGACATTAAGGACGTGGTGCAAAGCACAGCTCTTTAGTTTCCAAATGAATGAAAATGACACATTGAAAGCGAGGCTGGCCGCAGCATCTAGCTGGAAAACAATAATGAGTCACAGGAAACACAGAGACTGAGTAAGCACCAACGAAAGGCCACTCAGCCCTTCATTAACATCACTTGGGAAAATATGGTCTCACTATGGAACAACCAGAAACATATGGACAAAAATCTCCCCGGCTTTTGAGGACAGTCTAATTCCCATCTGGCTTATCAACTGCCTACCTTCCAAATTAGCTACACTGAGAGTTGACAGAGAATGCACAGGGGCCGTGGGTATAGAAATGTTAAGCTGTGGCATGTGTCTCAGTCTGGAGTGGCACTGCTAATCAATTGTGAAGTGACTATTAGATAGCTTTAATAAGCGAGCTTATTATTTACAGTCTAGGTGTTGGACCACAAAAATACTCCACTGGTGATAAAGAGAGATTGAAGCGTCCTTCTGCATGTATATACCATCAGAGGTCTGGGCAGAAATTTAAAAAAAATATCTAAGTATAAATCAAATTTTTAATGTGCTACTCTCTCATTATTATTATCATCACCAGGTGATGCATATCTTACACACAAAAATATAATGCGCGAGCTTTTCCTTCAACCTATTCATTATGTTTACGAGTGATCATTTATTCAATATATGAACATTTATCTTTGTGCAACGAAAAAACACATCTTGATTTATAATGCTAGTAGATGTTCCCAATTTTGAAGTAAAAAACTATTTACATGATATCCCACAGGGGAAAAAATTGCATAGATAAAAGGAATGAATCAGTATTGCTTTCACTTTCTTGGGGGCTTCTCAGGAGTTGCCCACAAGGACTAGGAGCTAAAAGAAGATGTCTAGAAGATTGGGAGTTGTAAGCTAAAATATCTTGTATTAACTAAATCAAGGGTTTGGTCACCCAAATCAAGCATTCTTAGAAGACATACCTCATATACAGTTTTAATGTTTGCGGCTCCCCAGCCTCTAAAGCTCTTGGCCAGGCTTGAGAAACCGTAAGAGGCAGAGCCCAGCTCTCGCTGAAGAAGCCGAACATTCCAGGCACTGGCTCGCCCAGCCTCCTTTGCAGCTACAACACTGGCACATGGTCTGAACTCTGACTGGATGCACTCATGTCAGATTGCAAACCAGCAGCTGGGGACCAAAGAACGAGAGACCTCATAGAGTCCATTCTGCCAAAAATAATAGCAGAGCCAGAAGCTGCATTCTGTCTTCCAGAGGCACAGCCACTCCAGTGGCCCCTTCTAGTGCCTGTATTGGGGTGATGGTGGGACAAGCTGTGGGGTCTGTACCCACCAACAGAGACATCGGGACTTCCCTGGAATCCTTCCGCGGTGTGACGTTGGGCATGGTGCCTGGCTCTGTAGCCTCCAAGCCTGGTTTTCAAGCCCGACTAGAAATTATGTCAGATACCAAATGTTCTTTCATAAATTCTATCTCTATTCTATGAGAGCAAACTCCTGGCTCTTTCACTGTACTTCCTTTTTAAAATATTGAACACATTCCTCCAGCTATACATTGTAGTTTGAGAAGAAGGAGAAGCAACATTCTTCTAGATCAAGACAGAAGGAAACACCAAAGCATAAGGACCATAAGGCAGCTGACAGCCTTGGGAACACGTTTGCTGTCAGTTTGGGGCATTCTCACTCTCAATTCCAGAATGCACCTTCCAGGTGGCAATGACTATGTTGGTCATGTGATGTGAATCAGCGTTTAACTGCTCCCTCTCACCCATCCTAGAGTCTTCACACCCATACTATGGCTTCCAGCCTGTTCTCCCTCCACCTTGAGTGGCCCACTCAGAGTGCTTGACTGGGAGCCGTTCCCATCCACTGAGAAGAGCCTTGAGGTCCTAGGTCAACTTTCTTGTTCCATTGGGCTTTCCCTCATTGTACTCATTCTCTTTCTACTTTCTTCTTAGAGTCTGTTAGTCTGCTGCTTTGAAGAGGAGCCTTGATTAGCTCTTCTATCCCATTTCCTCCTACCTCTTAGGAGGTAAATGGCAATAAATTGTGCATGTGTAGACCATCCTTACTGGAGTTAGCCACACTATCTCTCATTAGCATTAAGGAATTTCTTCTTCCGGTACCTCTGAAAGAAGAGAAAATCTTTGTGGGTCCTACCCCTAGAGAGTCGTGCCACTTTAAGTAGTATCTTAACAAAGTTTTCAGCAATGAACTTAACAATTCAATTAAAACCATATCTCCTACAGGGGCACCTGGGTGGCTCAGTCGGTTAAGTGTCTGCCTTTGGCTCAGGTCATGATCTCAGGGTCCTGGGACTGAGTCCCGTGGAGGGCTCTGCACTCAGCAGGGCGTCTGCTTCTCCCTCTCCTGCTGCCCCTCCCCCGATCCTGCTCTCTCTGTCTCTTTCTCAAACAAATAAATAAAATCTTAAAAAGTAAATAAATAAATAAAACCATGTCTCCTAACAAGCAAAAAAGGTGACTTGGGACCTGGGTGATTCAAGATGGTACAGCTCACAAAGAGCTTTCCAAAGCAAACATCTCTGAAGTTATAAGCACATCCACTTAATAAAGGAGAAAGTTAGCATGAAAGAAATTTACTAACTTGCCCAGAGCACAGAGCCGGTAAGTGGGACTAGATTTCTGAGACTCAAACACCAGGCTCCAAACCTCATACTCTTCCTCAATGGAGCTGTATCTCTCCACTGTACATGTCTTCTGTGGTTCCCACCACATGCGGAGCCCAGAGCCACTTCCAAGGGAACTTGCTCCATCTTGAGCCCCTGCTGACAGGGCAACCCTTGGCCAACCCTCTCTGGCTTCTACTAATTGGACAGCAGTGGGCAGCTGACCCCAAAGGAAGCCAATCCACAGACTGGTCAGCAGCCTGTGAGGTGGTCTGACACGAGAGTTTTGACTCAGCAGAGGTGACCTGAGTCAACCAGATTCTAGCTGATTCTTATTCCTTCTAACCAGGAGACCCTAATTGACTCAACCTTTCTGTAGATAGTTGTAAATGCTATTCTGATGAACTGATTGCCTGGAACAAACTTGTTTAACTTTCTATTTTACCACTTTTATGTAAACATGTCCTAATAGAACAGGACATCACATGTTTGGAAGTTCCCAATCTTCTTAATCTCTGATAACTACTTTTCTTTTAGAAATTTTGTTCTGTGGATTCCTCGGTCCCATACAATCTTGGTCCTCTCTCTATGTCTTTGGTCTCTCCTTCCTCTATACACTAGGCAGCATTTTGAGTGCTTCACAGAAATTATCCTATTTAAGGCTCACAGCAACCCCATAAGGGAAACAGTATTCATATCTCCATTTTACAGATGAAGAATGCAAAGCACAGAGAGATGGTGGTGGTTTGGATCAGGGTGGTGCTAGAGGAGAAAAGAGGGCAGAGTAACAGATATATTTTGAAAGTAGAACCAACCAGGCCTGACTGCTGAATTAGAGGTGGAAGTGAGGGAGGGAGGAATCACGGGTGATGCTTAAGTAGCAGAGTGAATTATGCAGCCATTTGTCCAGCCTATTGGTCACCTCTGGTTAAACGTTCCAGAAGCCTTTCCAGAAGACAAATTCATCATGTCTAAAACTGAATTATATCATTTTTCCACAAGACCTGCTCCTCCTTTTAATATTTTCTTTTTCAAAGAGCATCACCATCATGACTATTAAGTGGCAGTTACCTTACAAAAAGGAATGCAAATGAGAGAAGCAGTTAAAACTATGGTCAAGATCCTTCGAGGTATTCCAAGTGTTTTCTCCAACTTATTCATATATTTACTAGACTTTTAGCCCCGTCATTTGACCATAAGCCTCTCAGGGGCAGAGATTGTGTCTGTAATTAGAGCTGACAACTACTGAGTATTTGCCAAAGGCCAGGCCTTAGGTTCAGTACTTAGAACGCATCAGCCCTTTTAGTTCTCTCAACAGCCTTAAGAGGCAGGGCCCAGGGCACCCTGGCTAAGAGCCTGAGTTCAAATCCTGGCTCTAGCACATGATTTGGGGGAAATTACGCAACTTCTCTGTGCCTTGGTTATCACACGGGACTCTGGGAGAATAGAGAGAGGACATCTAACCCAGAGAGACAAGATCAAAGAAGCGTTTCTAGAATGAAATGAATTGCTGCACTGAATCTTTGTTCTCAAAGTATTAGGGGAAAGATGTTGCTGGCAGAGAGCGCACTCTATATGAAGGCCCGGGAATAAACCATAGCATGGAACCTTCTGGTAACTGCCAAGGCCATTTACCAAGAGCAAGGAAGGGTGACAAATTCAAGTACCTACGAGAGCCAGGCAGGTACAGTAAATATGAGAGGCAGGCCAGGGATAAGATAATGGGAGGACGTGAGGTCTGGGGCAAACTGGAGAGCAAGAGACCACCCACTGGGGCCAGCCTCTATTCGCGCTACAGGCTCCTCGTTCTCTTCCTTGACCCATGCAGCTTACAGTGCCTCAGGCCTCCTGCACTTGCTCTGGCCTCTACCTGGAATGTGCTCAGCCTGGGCTGCCTCCGAAGCATCATTTCAGCTCAAATGCAGTTTCAAAGAAGGCTGCCCTGGTCCCTGCCCGCAACCTCCGCAGACCCGCTAGTACCCCACTCCGGTGTCTTCAGAGCACTGACTAGTATGTGAAATGATTGTGTTTATTTATTTGTGGCTTTCATCTATTTGCTTAATTGTATGTTTTTAAATATAAGCTCTATCGGAGCAGGAAACTTTTCCAGCACCTACAGCAATGGCTGACATGGGAGGAGGCCATTTATTCATTTTGAATGAACAAAGGTGCCAGGTACTATGTGCTGCAGAGACGGATCTGACAATCATCAGAATTTAGGTAGTACTTAATGCCACAGGAATGGGTGAGGAAAGCCAGGACATGTGTGTGGAGCCGAAACATACCGGGTCAGAGAGGAATTCTTTGTAGGAGTAGACAGAAGAGGTAGCAGGGAAGCTGGCATCACAGAAACCAAGGGAAAACAGAGCCCATGATATAAATTACAACTCAATTAGACAATCGGCTTCTGGCTGATTATCTAATGGGATGGCTAAGATTTCTTTCATTACTTTGTCTCATTTTTGTGCCCATTTGGGGACTCCTGAAGAAAGCCTCATCTACAGATCTACCTCCTATCTGGGTTTCCTAGGATATATCTCTATAGTGATGTCACGTCTGTTCTCCTTTTACCTTACTCAAGTAAACTTTCCAGAATTTTCATCTTCAGATAAACAAATTTCCACTTAGGTATGTATGCATCCTATCTGGAAATAGAGATCTATATCTATATACACCAATATCTCTGGTGTCCATCTGTCTATATCTGTATCTATATCTATCTTAGGTGATTATAAATGCTAAAAAAAAAAAAAGTCTGGGTCAGGGGATAGATAGTGACCAGAATACATATGAAGGGAGGCTATGTGTGACATTCGGATTGAGTGTTGAGAGATGGATTCTCTAATGAGGTGACATTTGAGCAGAAGTCCAAAGGACATTAAGGAGCAAGCCTTGTGGATATTTGGGGAAGAAAGTTCCAGAGAGAGGGGATAACCAGAAGAGCAAGAAGGCCATTGTGGCAGGTGGAGAATGTGCAGGGGAGAGTGGGAGGAGACATGGGGTTTGCAGGGTACAGAAGGGACTGAAGGAAGCAGCAATGGCCTTCAGCTTAGGAATTCTCTAAGTCTGCTTTAGGAAGTAGGGGGACATCCCAGCGGTGCCTAGAACACAACAGGTGCCCAAGAAGCACTTGTTCCATGACTGAATCCCTAAGGTGGACAGAGAATTATTTTGAGATCTACATCCTGGGGATCGCAGCTCATTGAATGAGTCCCTAACTCAGGCAAGTTTAGCACTTGATTATATTTAATTTAGTGGGTTTCTTTCTGGATTTTTTTTTTCAAATGTATGTCTTATCTTTCCTTTAAAATTTTCGTTTATTTAGGATATGGGCCATGTCTTTTATTTTATGATCCAAAGTCCAGTGCTGGAACTCAACAAACACATGTTTGATTGAATTAAATCAAGAAATGTAGTGGAATATAGATACAGAATAAAAAAAAATTTTTTTAATTGTAAGGGTTATCTCTGGGTGATAGGATAAGAAATGATTTGTATATTTTTACATGTTATAAAAACTTTCTACCATGAACATGTATTCTTATGATAATTTAAAATAATACATTAGAATACTACAAGGTCCTAGACATTAAAGTCAGTGAAAACCACTTCCATTAACCCTTGTTCAAGATCCATGAAGCTGAAGTACTTGAACTTCGATTTCACTACCAGTCAGCTACATATATTATAAAAGAGCCTTGGAAAATGTCAGCCCTCACTTTTGTATATAAAAAACTGACCACCAGGACAATACAAGTTATTGTACAGACCCGATCCTACCGAACTCTAAAATTTCTTACAAACACATATTTTAGCAAAGTAAACACAGAAAGTGGTGACAATACATTTCATCAAGACAGTGTCTTCTAGTAAAAAGTTGTCCTTGCCAAAGCTTACTGAACATTTAACTGCCTCGTGTAGCTATCCAAAATAAAATACATTCCTGAATTCCTCTAGCAAGTTCTCCATTAAAATGTGGGGACCGGGCGCCTGGGTGGCTCAGTTGGTTAAGCGACTGCCTTCGGCTCAGGTCATGATCCTGGAGTCCCTGGATCGAGTCC
>NC_138379.1:88811793-88909722 GCF_054177405.1 Leptonychotes weddellii | reverse complement strand
GCATCGGGCTCCCTGCTCAGCAGGGAGTCTGCTTCTCCCTCTGACCCTCCCCACTCTCATGTGCTCTCTCTCATTCTCTCTCTCTCAAATAAATAAATAAAATCTTTAAAAAAAAAAAAAAAAACGTGGGGACCGCCAAAGACAGATAATGCTCACTTTTTAAAACAGATGCTTGTAAAGATGACCCAGAAGGCCTAGCCCTCTCAGTAATCCAGAATTCTGTGTGTAAAATTCAAAAGCTGGAAAAACATTTCAGGGGAATATTGAAGTTGTTTCAAATAAGGTGAATGTTGGGTTTTTTTGGTTTTTTTTTTTTTAAGATTTTACTTATTTATTAGAGAGAGAGCACATACCAGCAGGGGAGAGGGGCAGAAGGAGAGGAAGAAGCAGACTCCCTTCTGAGCAAGGAGCCCATTGTAGGGCTCTGTCCCAGGACCCTGAGATCATGACCTGAGCCAAAGGCAGACACTTAACCAACTGAGCCACCCAGGCACCCCAAAATAAGGTAAATGTTTTGACCCAAATGAAGGGCCATGAGACATAGGAGTCGATAAATGGCTGATCTCTATGCCAAGGTCTAGCCTGACTCCACCTCTGCCTATAAGTTTAAACCTGTATGCTCTGGACTGACCACAGGATGGATAAGACAGAAGACGGTTTCTATACGATCAGAGCTCGCCTCCCCTGAAGTCTTGATGGCGATCTGTGACCTACCAAAATCATTAAAGGCCATCAAATAGTTGCATTATATTTCTCTCTTTGGCCTCAGTCCTAGTCCTGTAGCACTCACTTAGGGGACACGTGGAGATGTGCTTAATGTTTTCCGCCTGGCTGGACCCTTCATTTCTGGCTCCTGGATGCTCTTTGACTGAAGATCCCCTGGAATGTCTACAGCTGGCAGTGGAAATTTCCCTGTGACTTCCACTCTGAAGGTTAGAAGTGAATACCTGGAACCATGTAGGTTGGCTGTTTTCCCTGCATCCCTCTGACCTTAGCCCTGAGGCTCACTTACCTGTCCCCTCTCCTAGACTCTGAAGCCAGCCTAGATAGACCCTAAATCAAGGTGACTTTCCAACCCAGTCGCCCAGCTCCAGTGGTACAGTGACTCAGCAGCAAACATGCTCTGCTGAGAACCCTGTTCTCCCTGTAAACTGCAGCCCTAATTACGGGGCTATGTCTTCTCCTTTATTGTTGTTCTTAGTTGTTTGCGACAACTGTCTTGTTTTAATTTGTTTGTGATTGGTTGTTTTCCTTTTTTCCTTCTTTTCTTCCTTTATTATTATTTTTTTTAAACCAAGCCCCTACCTTGTTCTGCTATTCCATAGTTGGCTCCTTGCCTTGTCCTTCTAAGTATTCTTCTAATGCCCCCATTCTTCTGAGATCTGAATTCTGCTTGGCCCATGCTTTCAGGAACCTGAACCCTGGTTCGCCTAGCCATATCAGTACTGCCCTCTAACAGATCAATGCCTAAATAGGCAGCCACAAGCTGGAGAGTCATGGGGACTGCTATGGTCCCCCCAGGACGGAGCCAAACCGAGTGCTGTCTACACGCTGGGCACCAAAGAACTGCGGATGCTCCAGGGAGCAGGACGGAGCTCCCGCCTTCGTAGCGCTTACAGTCTGATGTGGGGAGACACAATAAAACAAATAAATATAATTATCGGTGATGAGTATCATCCGCCCCGGGCCTCCTGCTGACTTTCTGTGCGGCCAGCGGCTTACATGAACTTCTCCTGTATCTGCTCGTGAGAACTTCCCAGAACGTTCCCTTTAGGTAAAGCAGTCCCATCAAAAATTTTCATAGAATCTGAGCTTGGAGCCTTTGGCAATGAAGTTGTAAAAACACTGCCTAATCCCGCTAAAGTTGGCTGGGAATCCTTTAGCAGTTTAGGGACCGCTCCTTCCACGTGACCATAGGTATCTTTCCCTTGCCTGGGAAGCCCCGGAGCGCACACATGCAACTCACAGGACTCCGGCAACTTCCTCTTCCTTGTGGCCGGGGAACCATTTCCAAAAATAGTATCTGCTTATTTATAAAATCAAATAGAAAGGGGGGACAGTAGCGCATGTCACAGGTAAATGTGGGCTGAAATATGTTTTTGAATAACTAATTCAAGTCCCTAATTTAAACGTCAAAAAGCTAGGGCACCTGGCTGGCTCAGTCAGTAGATCATACAACTCTTGATCTCAGGGTTGTGGGTTCAAGCCCCACGTCTGGTGTCGAGATTGCTTAAAAAGAAAATCTAAAAAAAATAATAATAATTAATTAAAATACAAAAGCTATAAATGGTTATAGAATAAAAAGTGAATGTCTTTTGCACTCTTCCTTCCTGATAATCGTTCAGTCCACCTGCCCAGGATAATCAGTATTACCAGTGTCTCGTGTATCCTTCCAGAGATAATACAGGGCACATATAAGCCCATGCAGAGCTTTTCTTTGTCTTTCACACACATGGTAGCATACTAGATATGCTGGTATTTACCAGACTTCTTCAAGAACAATTCCATACACATAAAGTCACTTCACTCTCTATAATAGGTGAATGACATTCTAATGTATGCAGATACCACAATTTCTGTAGTTTCCTATTAATAGATATTTAGGTTTATTCCTTTTTTTTTTTTTGCCTTTGCAAATAATGCTGCAATTAATATTCTCCTGAGAGCGCCTTTTCACATAGGATGCACTCTAACCTGAAAATTCCATAACCCCCTCTCCAGCTAGCTTAGTGGTATACATTTGTAATTCTGTATACCGATTTCCTTTTATTTTTTTTTATTTTTTATTTTTTAAAGATTTTATTTATTTATTCATGAGAGACAGAGAGAGAGACAGAGGCAGAGGGAGACGCAGGCTCCCCGCGGAGCAGGGAGCCCGATGCGGGACTCGATCCCAGGACCCTGGGATCATGACCTGAGCCAAAGGCAGACACTTAACCGACTGAGCCACCCAGGCGTCCCCCGATTTCCTTTTAAAACAACAGATGCTTGCAGAGGTGATGAGGATGTTTTTGGTGTGCTTGAAATTCCATCTTAAAACAAAAAACCGTTTTACATTTCTGAGCAAGGTGAGCTACAATGAAACATATGGCCCTTGTGAAAATAGCCAAGCACCACTTTAGGAACATTTTTAAATTCCACACGAAGTGTTTATTGCTCTCAAAATTCCTATGTTGACCCAATGTAGTAAATGAGGGCAGCCACACTGTCTGGTTCAGATAGAAAATCAAGCACATGACTGTATGATGCAGCATATTGAAAATCTTGCTGTTCTGCTCTCTGGTGACCTCCCACAAATGCTAGGGGGAAAAAAAAAGAGTCATGCTGCTAATATGGAATCTTGTGGTAACTCATTGAAAGGAAGAAGTCCTGGGATTGGCCAACAGCACATATCTTGTGTCCTCTAGTTTCCTTTCCCTGAGAACTCAGCGTTAAAAAGCAACTCTAAGCAGTCACTGAAGGACATGAGCAAGAATGTGTTTTATCCCTCTGTGTCTGTCTTACACAGATCATGGGCTTAGGAAATGGTTGTGTAGGGTAATGCTAGTAAGAAAACTTGACATTTCCTAGATGGTTGGAATTAACCAGCACTTCTCTGGAAGACATAAAAGAAACTGAATGAAAAATCATAGTAGTCATCTGGCTATGGGTACGAAGGCTCGTCAACTGAAGGAAATCAAGTGCTGGCCGAAGAGCTGGAGATGAAGCACATAGAAGGGACTCTTGACTTTGTCTCAACTAAGGTAAGTGTTTTGGTAGAAATGGTGGAGGCAGGAGAAATAGTTCTCTCACATCCTCAAGTGTATCCTCTGGGTGCACACATTTTCAATGAGGAAACACCCAAGGACACCACTAGGAGACCTCTGGGTAGAGTAGAAGCAGTTGCCAGGGGGTTGTGCCACTTTTGAATCTGAGGGTGACTTATGGGTCATCACTTCTGAAGTCTCCGAAGGTCTTAGAGAAGGTGGCTGGCCATTGGAAGGTCCAGGCTGAGGCAGCCAGGTGGGATGTGATGGCCATCTGAAACTCTTGCCTTTTGAGGTTCAAATGTGAATGTAGGTGTGAAGCAGTTTACCTGGGAGCTATATATTAGAAAGAAGTGCTGCTCTTGCAACCATTCTCTCTACCCTCCCCCCACCGCCCATCCCTGCCCCCAGCCCCGAATCTATTCTTTTCAAAGCATTTGCTTTTAACTAGTGAGGCTGTTCCAGGGCTTTCCCTACTATGTAGCCACAAGCACTCAAATTCTTTAATTATATGCAATTCAGAGTCACAATTCAAGGTCCAGCCTTGATTTTATAACTAAAATACAGATTGGTTGTCTCTCCAGAACTGGTAACAGCAAACGTGCCATTTGTGCCTAATGCCTATTTTGAAGTTTTATTGTCAGACATTCAAAATTTGATCTTCAGTTTCACCACCTGCAAAATGAGAAGTGGGATCAGATGAAATGATCTCCAAGTTTTCTCTCATCAGTCTTACGTTTTCTGAACTCCTTGGAATTTCTTTCCTGTTTATTCTCTTTTTCTTTTAAGTAAATACAACTTGGAGTCAAGAAAAGACGATTTCCCTAATGCTCGTTTGTCTCAGAGCTATAGAAGCATTTTATTTTCGTGACAGGTTTTCTTTCATTCTGGTTTACTTAAGATGAACACCCATGCTTGGTTATTACTATAACAGTGAACATTTAAAGTTTTCATACCATCTCAATAACATAAAAGTCTCATTTACCCAACTCTTTGTCTTTTCTAGATAATACTATAAAACATTTCCACATGCATATCCCACCATTACCACAAATACATGCCTAAAACCAAACTATTCTAAACATTTGTTCAAAAAAGTAGTTCCTCTACCCCTAAACTTCCCCCTTTTTCTCCAGTTAGCATCACTATAGGTTTCATATTCACACTCGTGAAGTTATTTTGGACTTCTCCCCTTTTTAAGTTCATCTTCGTCAAATGTATGCAATCACTCGGTGCTTTTCAGGTCCTTATATCTCACTAAACTGTCCCTTCCTCTCCTCCCTCGCTATTTACTTCAATAGTTCACATCTGTTCCGCCATAATGGACGTCAGACATGTTTCCCTGTTCCAGTCCTTCCCCTTGCAAAACCATCCAGTAACCATCACAATATTAATTTTCCTAAAATAGGATGTTCTCCATGTCACCCTGCATTCAAAACCCTTCACAATTCCCCACTGTGTACAGGCTACACTGAGCTCAATCTCCCTCCCTCTTTCTGTCTCTGTCCCTGTCTCTCTCTCTCTCTCTCATTTGCAGGTCATCTTCTGTGTGTGTCTTCTCCACCACTTCAACTTAAGACAACTCTTCTGTCCTCCGAAACTTCCTTGCGTTTATTACCCATGACACATATTTAACACTCCTCAGGTCTCTTCTTAGTTTGCTTTGAACTTTTGTATGTTTTTATCTCCCCAAATACATAGTAAGGTAACTGAAGGCAGTTACAGTATCGTAGTCACGTAATGGGGCCTGATGCTAGAGCAAGCCTGACTCTGTGCTCATCCATGCACTGTTACTTACTGACTGTAATCTTGGTCTGAGTTTTCTCATCTGTGAAATGGGAGTAGTGATAGATATTCAATACCTCACAGGGGTTTTGTGGGCATTAGATGAGAGAGCACATGCAAAGTGCTTAGAATGGTAAGCATTCACACAATGTTGGCAATTACAATAATTATTCATGTCTCTTAGCTCCAAAGTACCTAATGTAGTGGCTTGGTCTATAACCACACTTAATCCATACTGAATGGAATTCGGTTGAGTCAATGAGGGAACTAAGGTAGACTGTGTGGGTGATATATTGTGGACTAGGGGATCTCCTGGCATCACTAAAATCATGCCATAGATGCTGTAACTTATTGTCAGCCAGCCAGCCTCTTTTTAGGTTCCTTCCACTCCCTAATACTGCTCAAGAGATTTCTGAGGGTTTGGCTCAGTTAACAGGGGAGGATTTCCCAGAGCATCCCTCCCATCGTGCCAATGGAAACTGGCTGCAGAGAGCAGGTTGCCAGACATCCTAAGGGTCTTAAAGATGATACCAGAAAAGTGGACCAGAGAGCTCTCATGGCCCCAAGGAAGCCTACCAGTCTGCTATTTCACTTAATAGGGCCCAAGACTGGCCTGCTGAAGTGGAAAGCAGGCTCAGCAAGATGCACCCCTTTCATCTTCCAGTATTGAGAATGCCCATGGGTACCAACCAGCAGGATGCTCTCATCTGGGACCCCATCATCAGTAGCAAAAGGGCTGCAAATATTGGCCAAAGAAGTGGGGACATCTGTGCTGCTCAACTGAGCCATAAAGGCAGACTTTTTTTTTTTCAATTTAAAAAATTTTTTTAGAGAACTGGAAACTATACAACTTTAGGCCCAGTAAGCATTATGGCTCTCACTACCACTAAGTAGCCCAAGCAAATTCAACAGATCCAGGCTTAAACCATATATGCTCTATTGAAAATAATTCAGAGAGGCAAGAAATAATTGTATTAAAGGTGAAAAGTTGCCACCAAAGGCATGAACTCTGGTCCAGTGAAACAAGTATGTACTTTGGAGGTAGACAGACCTGTATTCTTCATATTCAAACTGTGTCATTTCAGAAAATTTTTCTAACCTCCATTTGCTGAGGGATAAAGGGGTTTATAACACCTAGCTCACAGGGCTGTGGTGACACAAAAATGAGATAATGCATTTAAAGCAGGCCACCTAATCTGGTGGCACATGCTAGGGGCACAAGCCACATAAATTCCCTTCCCTTTCACTCCAAAAGCAGATGCATCCTGCCCAAGGCTAGGAGTGAGGCACCCGGTGATAAAGCGACAGGCAGGTGAATACGATTATTTGAACATTACTGAAACGTTGACCTAAATTGTACCGGGTGTTGGACAATTGAAAGAAGGGGGAAAAAAAAAGGCTCTCTGTTCTCGGTGCTTTTTACACTTGCAACTCAGCGCAGAGGGCTGTCTCCTCTCAACCTCTAGAAAGAGATCTGGGTTTATCCTGGGCTTGACCTCGATTTTGACATCTTGCCATTTGCAATAAGGCCAGTTTCCTTGCCGAGAGAAGTCCTTCCCCTGGGTGAAATCCCAACAGCTTCATTTGTGTAAGTTCCCTTATTGGTCTTGCTAAGGGTGTGGTTTTTCCTCATTACAGAATATTGATAATAAGCAAACAGCCACGGGAAACTCGCCCTGAGTAGGCAGCCTCTCGGTTCCCTAGACCGCCCAGGGAATGGTCCGCGCTATTGCTGGGAGGACGAGGTGTTGCCGAGCGGAGAGGCGCCCTCCTGGACGGGGCTGGGGGAGCGGGGACCGGAGGCCGGGACCCCCGGGCCGGGGAAGGGGTGCGAGGGGAGGAGGCGCGGGAGCGTCGGTGGAGCCCGACAGGTTCCAGCGGCTCCCCTCACCCCTTCTCCACGCCTCCCGGGTTTTCCCCTTGGCTCGGGGTTTCCTGTTTCAGTTCTCGGTGATCTCCAGCAGCAGGTGCTGGTTTGCCAACCTCGGCTCCCGAGGAGGCGAAGGAGGAGAAGGAAAAGAGGGAAGGGGAGGAGGAAGCGGCGCGGCGGCTGCGGCTGCGGCTGCGGGCGGGCGGGCGGCCGAGGAGCGAGGCGGCCGGCGGGAGAGCCGGGTTCGCTCTCGCCCGCGGAACAGCGGCGCGGGCGGCGGGCGAGCCGAGGCCCCGGCGTGCGGCCGGCCGGGCGGGCGGGCGGGCGGGCAGGCATGGGGGAGCCTCCCGCTCGCCCCGCGCCCTAGCGGCGGCCGCGGCGGCCCAGGGCGGAGGCGAGAGGCGGCGCCCGCCGCAGGGCCCCGGGGCCGCCCCGGCTTCCAGGGCATGTTGTGATGGCCGCTCAGAAGAGACCGCAAGTAGGTTGAGCAACAATTCCGTGTGCGCGCGCGGCCGGGGCGCGAGTTGTGCAAGCCGGGGGAGGGGGCGCCGGGGCCGCGGCCCGCGGGGAGGGAGGGCGCGCGGGCGGGCGGGCGCGGCGCCGCGCGGGCAGGGCCGGACTGGCCGCTGTCGCTGCGGGCCCCGCCGCCGGCTCGCCGCTTCCTCGCGGGGTCGGCCATGCCGGGTAGCGGCCCCCAGGTTTGTCCCTCGGGCGGCGGGGGAGGGGGGCCGGCCGCGGCTGCGCGGGGGGGGGGGGACCCTGAGGAGCCGCGCGAGGTGGCGGGGAGGGGGTAGGGCGGCGGGGCCGGGAGGCCGCGCCCGAGCGCCTGGCGGAGAGGCCGGGGGCCGGAGCGGCGGCGCGGGGCGAGCTCCAGGCCCCGGGCGTGTCGGGGGGCCCCCTCCGGAGGTCGAGGGGGCCCGAGCGCCCGCGGCTCCCGGGGCTCCGGTGGGGCCGAGCGGAGAGCCCGGCTCGCCGGGATCTCGGGCTAGGGGAGGCCGGCGACCCGGGCCCCGCGGCCTAGGGCAGCGGTCCACTCCCGCCTGCCCCGGGGCACGGCCGCCGAAGATGGAGGCGAGCCCGGGCGCTCCGGACGGAAACGGACCCACAGCGCTGCTTCTGCGGCTCCGGACGCCGCGCGCTCGCGGGGTGAGGCATCCTCCGGCACCTGGCATCCAGCCCCAGCCATTAGCGGACCCCGGCGGAAAGCCCTCTCCCGTCCTCGTCCCTCCCGCGCCCCGCGCTCCGCACCCCGCAGGCTCGGGCGCACTCCCCATTTTCACTCCGCGTTCATGGTAGATCGGCTGCTGCTTCCCATTTTCAACCCCCTACACCGACGTGTTCCAGATCGAACTTGGAGAAGCGAGCCCCGCTTTCCTTCCCGAAACTGTCTCCCCCTTCACCCCTTAAAATCCTTCAGAAACAGCCTTCGCTTCCAAGTACTGATTACTCTGACTGGGAGTCTTGCCATTTGGGTAACCGTTAACAATACTGGTCTGTGCTCTGTGTTTGGTGATAAAGAGATGAAATACGAATCCAGATTTAGGGAAAGTTTTCCTATTGGTTGCAGGACTGTTGGAGTATCCCCAGGCCGGTGAGGCGCTTATTGATTCAGATTTTTTTTTTTTTTTAAACCATCTTAGAATAGTTACAGAGACACTTGGGGCTAGTATATTTAGAAATTTGGCAAAGTTCATCAATTCTTTACTCATTTCCTCGTTTAATTTTTCTAGTGAATATCAAAAACGGAAAGCAGTGGATATGTCTCAAACACTTTTTGGGCTTTTCCAAGAACCACAAGAAGTCAGCAGCACAGCATACTATATATATATATATTTAAGTCTTAATATATTTAGGTTGTAGAAGGTATGACTTCCATTTATTTAATCACTCACATATAAATTACTTTTAATAGCAGTTGCTTTAATGGTATCATCCAATGTTTTACTATAAACATATCTTCACCAAATATTTGTAAAATTATCTTACCATCTTACCCCTCTGTTCACTTGTTTTCTTCCAGTTTGGCATTCTTTTTTTAAGTTACCTAAACCTGTCTATTTGAAGGTACCCTTAAATATCAGAATGATCTAGTAACTGTGTATCTATAATTCAAGATGTTTGAGTATTTTTAAAGAATGGGTTTTACTTTCAAAGTACGTTTAAATTCTACCTCAAGCATCTATCTGGTCATCACTAAAGTACTCAAACATTACAAGCAAAGTAAAATGAACTTTTTAACGAAACAACAACAAAAAGGCCAGTATTTTTTAAACTGCATTTGATAATGAATGTCTAATGAAACTAGTTTATTATAATGGAAAATATTGAAGAATAGGAAACAGAAACTTGGAATGTTTGTATGCCGATGGGAGTTTTTATTAGTCACTTCCTTTTACTACATATTTGTTTTAATTACAAGACTAATAAAAACATCCTATTTTCTATCACTGGCTTCTCTAGAGCTATGTTTTCATGGATTACATTTGCCAAATTGGACCCCAGGTGCTTCATGGAAATTCTATTTTTAAAATATTTTCCTCATTCTACAACTGGGTTACCTTGTTTTCATTCTAGCAGACCAGGATGGTTTTTACATTAATTTTAATTACTGTAACAGATGTGAAAGTGTTGCTATCATTTTATAACTTTTAATACCATTTTTATGCCCTTTTATATCTTTTTATACTCTTTCTGGGCTTTTCATTGTTTTTGTAGACAAATTTGGAAGAATTCTCTCATGCTGATTTGGTAGCAGTTTTAAAGAAACGAATGTAAGATACTAAGAGACTGTTTTTATCCTTTTAATGTTAGAATTTAGGATTGTAAACTAATCTGCAGTTGTTGCTTACTTGACCCTGGTAAGCTTTTATTCCCTCAGCAGATAATTAATTTAGTATCGATCTAGGTGCTGCATAAGGCCCCTGACCTCTAAAAGAAGAGATATTATGAACAGATAGAACATAATGCTAGGTGAACTGTACTAAGTGGGACAAGCAAAGAATAAGAAATGCAGATACTGTAGTAGGGAAGGCTGCATGCCAGGTCTGAAAGGTAAGATGCAAGCTGGTAGAGCTGGATAGGAGTCATTTCCAAGGGAATTATGCCGTGAGTCAAGGAAAGCAGGGAGTGGGTGGGCCAGTGTGTCTGGAACGTTAAGTAGGTGATAGGAGTAGTGAGTGATTGAAGTGGCAAACATGGTTTTGGGATATAGTTTTTATTGGAAAGAGAAATATTGAGAGAAGGTCAGGGAATCACAAAAATGTATTAAATCAGGTTTCCAAATTTAAAACGAAGTAAAACCAAGTTAAAAATACTAAGATTCTGGGGTTTGATCTCAAATCTACCAAATGTTGTTTAAAAAAAAAAAAAACTTGTATTTTTAAGTGCTAACATTCCTCATGGACCTACAACGTAGAAAATCTCATGACTTCACAAAGCTTGGATTTTAAGATTTACCAAAAAACATGTTCTAATTATTACTGCTGTTTCCCTAGTGACAGTTCAGAGAAATGATGAATTGAGAAGATGATTTTTGTACTCTATTTCATCCCAGAATATGTCTCCAGGATCTTGAAAAAGAAAACTTTATAGGATTCTTGAGCTATTTAAATCAGATAGCATGTGAAAAGTACACCCTGTCTGGCATGTAGTAATTTTG
Organism: Leptonychotes weddellii; assembly: GCF_054177405.1. NCBI lineage: Eukaryota > Metazoa > Chordata > Mammalia > Carnivora > Phocidae > Leptonychotes > Leptonychotes weddellii. The sequence goes on along the minus strand of NC_138379.1, from coordinate 88,898,663 downwards.
GTACTTGATGGCATAAAGATGACTTTCAGATCTATAATGTGGAGGTTATAAGGTCCCTATCTTTTCTACAGTTTTTATGGCTGACATAATGATAGCTGTTATATACTGGGCACTGAGATGCCAGGCACCATGCTCATGCACTGCTTTTATTACCCTTGTTCTGTAGAGGAGGAAACCCAGACACAGGAGTTTAAATAGCTTTAAGTTCCACATCTAGAAAGTTGCAGAAGGGAGTTTGAACCCATGCTGTCTGACTTTAAAAGCCATGCCCTTACCCATCGGGCAGGTCTGCCTCCCTGTGATCCAGTTTTTACTTTGTTCCCTAAAAAGCGTGTCCTTGTGTGTACATATGTTGACACACATCGTTTGGAAATTAAGAGATGCGTGATAATTAGCGTTATGGGTCTGGAAGACAAGAGAGGTATGTTAACCTTTTCTCAACAAAGTACTCCAGTGACAGGACAACATGAAATCCTGTCTGACCAAATTGTTGGAAGGCAAGGACCTTGTCTTTTCAGCAGGTTGCTTAGGTCCATAAGAAGATAAGCCTGAAGATAGTTTTAGTGTGGTATGCCATATGTTTAAACAGCAATGTAGTTCTACTAAAGGGAACTTTTTTTTTTGTGGCGGAAACCTCAAAGGTTTTTTATGAGTAGTGGCTTTTATTGATTTTTCCAACATTTATCTCCAACTGTAGTAATGTAATGTACTTAATTGTGGAGAACTTAGAAAAGGTAGAGAAATGTAAACAATTTTTAAAACCCCTGTAACCCCGAGATAACTAACAACGTTTTGATGGATTTCTCTCTTTAATTTTTCTATACATTGGCAAAGGATTGTTTCACTTGCTTAAAATAGAAGATAATCCCCCCAAAGGATAGTGTACATTGTTCTATATCACAACACTGACAGTAATTCTTAATGCTCCGTGAACTAGCCCACAAGCAGATGTCTGAAAATACAAAGTGTTCTGCCTTTAAGATAATTATCAAATCCCTAAGGGTGGATAGGGAAAAAGTAGAAAAATCCCAAGGTTGTGCTGTTTGCCGGGAACATTTTCCCCTAGTCCCCTTTACCTTTTGCCTGGCTCACATCACATTGTTGAGGCCTCAACTTAGACCTTACTTAGTTTACTCTTGTACTTTCAAGATTGGTAACAGTAGATAACACTTAATTGTGCCCGTCATTGTTCTAGGTGCCATACCTGTATTAATGCGTGTAATGCTTACCGCCTCCTTATTCATGGGAGTTTATCAAACAATAGATCTTTTTCTTGTATAGTTAGAATGATACTGTTTACAGAGCCTTGCATCCCACATTTCTATCCTCAGTTAGCATACACTAAGGATTTTCTCATGATATTAAAAATATTTCGGGACAGGACGCCTGGGTGGCTCAGTTGGTGGAGTGTCCAACTCTTGATTTCAGTTCAGATCATGAGCTCAGGGTTCTGGGATCGAGCCCTGGGTCAGGTTCTGCGCTCAATGGGGAGTCTGCTTGAGATTCTCTCCCTCTGCCCCTTCCCCGGCTTGCGCCCTCTCTCTCTCTGTCTCTCTAAAATAAATCTTTGAAATATTTTTTCTTTATTTTTTATTTTTTTAAGTATTTTCTTCCTAAGAACATGTCACTTTATTTAATCATTATTCTATTTCAGTTAGACATCTGTTTTTTCCCCAATATTTTAATATCATAATACATTAGTTGAATATCCCAGTGAGAAAAAAAATGTTTTCTGCATCTGTGTTCTTAAGATTCATAGATGTCATGATCAAAGAGAATGAGCTTTACGGTTTTTGATGGCCAAAAGGCCTTCCAGAAAAGTTGTGTGGATATGTACACCTATTAGCAAAAAGTGAGAGACATCTGTGCTTTGCTTACATTATCTGATACAGTTTTGCAACAATTCTGTATGATTTATACTGTTGTTTTGCCTGTCTTCCAGGTGATGGAACTGATGCCTAGTGATGTTAATTAACTTGGCCAAGGTTATCGAGATTTCTGGTTTATCTTAAACTAAAGAGCAATACTTATTATGCTTTTTTTTTAAGATGGCGGGGGCAGCAGGACCTAATGATTTACATTGATTTATATCAATGAATTTTTTGGTCTTTTCTCCTTGCTGTTAGCTGTTCCTTGCTGACGTTGTCATCCTATGTGTGAATGCACTGTTGACTTCTTAAATTTTTGACAGTTTGTTAGATGAACATTAATATCTAATTTTAATGCTGACTTCTTTTTTCTTATACTTTAAATTGTTAAAGTAGTACAAGTTGATTAAGAAAAAGCAAAGAGAAAATGAAAGCCACCTGGAATCTCCTTACCCAGAAATAACTAATGTAAATATTTGGATAAATACTGTCCTGTATTTTATTCCCATATGTATACTTTACAGAATTTTTACTTGGGTTTTTAAGTAAAAACACAAGCGTTTTATAGTCTCCCAGCTTCAGGCAAAATTATTTGCTTATTCCCTTGTGTTTTCAAAATACAATATATTTCCTCCCTGAGCCTTGACTATTTGGTGGTGGTGAACTGTTTTCTTCTTTATTTTCTGCTTTCTGTGTCTCTGCTCTCCATCTGTAAAACAGAAGATACTGCCCAGAGCATAGATTTGTCGTAAGGATTTACTGATAATACAAAAGCTTGGTAACAGTACCTTTACTATGCCTAGGATTTTTTTTTTTTTTTGTCTTGTTTTAGGTTCCCTGAGGGCAGGGACTTGGTGGTCTACATTGTTGTCGACCAAATCTTGTAGGACGCTTGGCACATAGTAGACTCTTGATGAATGTGATTTATTGTTAAAGGCCACATAGTACTTAAAATGAATCTGCTGATGTGGGTAGGATGAACAAAAGCCTGTAGATGGCTGAGAGGTGGTCACAATATTTAATTCAGAGCAAATACCACAATTGGTAACCAAACTTTAAAAGCTTGCTTAGAATGTATGATGTGATTTTTTTTTTTTTTTAAGATTGTATGTATTTATTTGAGAGAGAACACAAGCAGGGGGAGCAGGAGAGGGAGAAGCAGGCTTCCCGCTGAGCAGGGAACCCGATGCGGGACTCGATCCCAGGACCCCGGGATCATGACCTGAGCCGAAGGCAGACGCTTAACCGACCTATCCACTTAGGTGCCCTAGAATGTGTAATGCGATTTCTTGAGGGGCCATACACATTTGCCTCCTAAAAATACCATTAACCTTATCTATCCCACTTAGCAGGGCAAGGATATTATAGAAGTGAATTTTCTAGAACGTTTAAAGTCTTTCAAGTGCAGGACATTTCAACTATTTATTTTTCTTTGTTTTTCTTTGTTGTTGTTGTTGTTTTACGTAGGCTCCATTCCCGACATAGGGCTTGAACTCAGACCCTCAGATTAAGAGTCATATGCTCTACGTACTGAGCCAGACAGCGCCCCATCTTAACTATTTTAAATGGAAAATTTTGCGTGTGAATTTTTATATTTTTCTACCTTCAAATAATAGGCAGCTTACAATGTCACTGGTTGTCAATATAATAATAGCTAACATTTATTGGACACTAGCTCTATGTCAGGCACAGTATTAAGTGCTTTGCTTACATTATCTGATATAGTTTGCAACAATTCTGTATGATTTATACTGTTGTTTTGCCTGTCTTCCAGGTGATGGAACTGATGCCTAGTGATGTTAATTAACTTGGCCAAGGTTATCGAGATTTCTGGTTTATCTTAAACTAAAGAGCAATACTTATTATGCTTTTTTTTTTTAAGATGGTGGGGGCAGCAGGACCTAATGATTTACATTGATTTATATCAATGAATTTTTTGGTCTTTTCTCCTTGCTGTTAGCTGTTCCTTGCTGATGTTGTCACTCCTTCCTTCTAAGCTGCTGTGCACTGTGAAACTGAATGACAACAGCTAATATGTCTAAAATAAAAGTGTCTAGGCAGCGATTCAAGGTCTCTACGATGCTCAGGTAGTCTAGGTTGGAGAACTGAGAGATGAGGCTGCACAGGGAAAGCCGGTGGGAGCTCTGCAAGCAGGTGGATGGGGATGTGCACCTCCGCTGTGCCCCTTCCTGCCTGTGACCTGAGGCAAGCCTCAGTTTCTCTTTGACTTCTCACCCATCAAACACTGTGTACTTTTGCAGGGTTGTTTTTACCGAATCAAGATAATGAGTGTAGAAGTGCCTGGCGCATGGGAGGCGCTCGATGTTATTATAAAATGAGTTAGCGGTATCCACTGATCTGATTGGACAGAGGCTTTGTCTGTTTTGCTTTTCTGTCTACTTATTCAGAGGCTCTAATTCGTGTCCTGAGTAATTGGGATTACCAGATATAAAAATTCTGTGAGATCAAGTTTATTGTTATTGCTTTTAATATGTCCGTTTATATTTTAGATTTTTCCAAAGGGCTTTCAAATCTATCACTTCATGTTTTTTAGGGTGAAGCTAAAATTAGTTTTTGTTCTTCGTTCTTAGTCATCTGTACTCATTTACTATTCAAAATTATGTGGGCTTATTTTTATCCTTATTCTGTGACTTAGTCTGTTTCAGATCTTGGCTTTTACTTTATAAGCTGATTTTTATTGTATACTCACAGGGAGCCGGTTTCCCATATAGTTGAGGCTTTCTCCTTGTTGTCGACTTAGACATTTTTTGTTTTACCTTTGCGTTGTCATTTTTGTTAATTGCCTCACTGGGATGGTGATCTTATGTATTAGATACTTTCTGGAATTTTGCTGTAATTTTAAATGATTGGTACAGATTTAAAAGGCTTAAGATGTGCAGTAAATCATCTATTTTGATAAACTAGGTATTATTTCTGTTGTTGCTGCGATAGAAAAGTACCTTAAGCAACATAAAAGTCATGGGCATAAAAGTATGTTAAAATTGGCAATAACATGCATAGGGAAAAAAAGTTTTAAGTGGGGGAAATGTTTTCTAAACTACATTTCTATAATTTTGACTACTTCATTTTATCTTTTAAAATTAAATTTTGAGTTTACTTAACACATTCACTTTATCACATTTTTAGAATCCAGAAAACATCGAAAATGATACTGAAAATCATCTATAATTCTCACCTAGAGATAGTTTTGGTATCAGTGTTTTCATTTTTAAAATCTTCTAGTCAATATAAACACATCCTTTTTTTTTTTTTTTTTTAAGATTTTATTTATTTATTTGACAGAGAGAGAGATAGCGAGAGCAGGAACACAAGCAGGGGGAGTGGGAGAGGGAGAAGCAGGCCTCCCGCCGAGCAGGGAGCCCGATGTGGGACTCGATCTCAGGACTCCGGGATCATGACCTGAGCCAAAGGCAGACGCTTAACAACTGAGCCACCCAGGCGCCCCTAAACACATCCTTTAAAAAATGTGTACGCGTATGTAGTTTTATTTATTGCTCTTCATTCAGTATGTTTTCCTGTGTCATTAAATATCCTTTAAAGTGCTTATTTTTAATTGGCTGAATGGCATTCACCGTATTCAACTCCTGCAATTTAATCAAGTTCATATCGTTGAATATTTAGAGTGTGACCAGTCTTTTTTATTGTTATAAACAACAGTGTGATAAGTGTCCATGTATATTGATCATTTTACACATTGATTCTATTTTTTTTTTAAGTTTTATTTATTTATTTGAGTGAGAGAGAATGAGAGACAGCACGAGAGGGAAGAGGGTCAGAGGGAGAAGCAGACTCCCCACTGAGCAGGGAGCCCGATGTGGGACTCGATCCAGGGACTCCAGGATCATGACCTGAGCCGAAGGCAGTAGCTCAACCGACTGAGCCACCCAGGCGCCCCACATTGATTCTATTTTTAACAAATTCCTAGATATGGTCATGAAAATTGCTTTCTAGAAAAGTTACACCAATTTATATTCTTATTGACACTGCATGAGTGAGTCCATTCTTTGCACCTGTCACCATTTTCCCACACGGCCTATCTTTGTTAATTTGATAGACAAGATTGGGCATAACAGTGCTAAGAAGCTCATTCTGTAGAGTCAGACTAAGTTTGAGTTCCTTTTCTGACACTTACTGGCTATGTAATCTTGGACAGTTTTCTTATAATTCCCCTAAGCCTCAGTTTTTTTGTAAAATTGTGATAGTAGGACCAGTAATCATGGTACCATCATCTAATATTATGGGGTGGAGATTAACAGGTGATGTGTATTGAAGCATAAGTCCTTGAGAGATGCTAGCTACCATTATTTATTATGAGTGAGATTTCCCCTTATTAATATTCTGTGATTTGGTGTACCTATATTTTATACCCGGTCATAGCTGGTATAAAGGAAAGTTACTCATTTTTAAGTAACCATCTAGCTACCTTACTGAACTCTTTTATGTACTGTTAAATTGTAGGACTTAGTTCCATCACCTTTTCAGTTGAGTCTGTTGATTTTCAGAATGGTAATGTAATAATTTATGTAATAATTTGTGATGTAATAATTCAATTTTTTTCAGTATTTCAATTCTTTTTTCTTTCTTATTGCATTAGTTGAAGTTAGAGAACAGTGTTGATTGATAGTAGGCACTTGGGCTTATTTCTGATTTTAATGGGACTTCCTTTCTGGTATTTCACTTTTTGAATGTCAGTGGCTATTGTTTTCTTTTTTTTTTTAAGATTTTATTTATTTATTTGACAGAGACACAGTGAGAGAGGGAACACAAGCAGGGGGAGTGGGAGAGGGAGAGGCAGGCTTCCCGCAGAGCAAGGAGCCCAATGCGGGGCTCGATCCCAGGACCCCGGGATCATGACCTGAGCCGAAGGCAGACGCTTAACGACTGAGCCACCCAGGTGCCCTGGCTGTTGTTTTCATACATAGCTGTCCCCTACATACACACACACACACACACACACACACTCACACACATATTCCAGCAAATAACTACAAAAGTTAAATGTGAGAAACTTGGAAATAGATTTATATTTTATGGGAGGATTCCATTAAAGTTTTAAATCCCTAAGTATCTTTTAGGCACATCTTCAAAAATATTTTTTTAGTGTTTAATTCATATTCTCTTCCTTTTTAATTGAGCGTGCAGTCAGTTTAAATAAATCTTAAATTTCAGCAAGGCTGAAATATTACTGCTTTCAATGTACTTAATGATTCTGTCCTTGTCTCAGTGATATACACTTCAAGACCTATTCTTTTCACTATTGCCCACTGTTACATCATATTTGTAAAATATGAGTAAAAGTAAATGAAACAATTTTTACTCCTGGAATAGAACTTTTTATTCAAATGAAATCTTAGGAGCAGGGTCCCAGTGTCCTCCATATTCAGCCTCGTAAGCATTTTTCAGAGCACTGTTTGAAAACTACTTCCCCTCAGAAAAGATTCAAATAATTTACAAATCCCCAAAATGACAGTGCTACTAAACCTGAAGTTTTCAGTGGTTAGCAGGAAAACCACCTTGTGATGTCGTGAGGTTTTTATTAGATAGATTTTGTACTGAAGTTCTAATTTAGCATGTTTAAAAAGATGACCAAGTATGGCAATATGTGCTACATGAAAATAGGGTATTCACAAATCTAGGTAGTCTCTTTCTATCATCAGGTTCCTGAAATTTTGGTCCTGGAGCCTCTTCTTTTTTCTAGTCTTCCATCCATCCATTATTGTATTTTAAAATACCGTCATCATGCCAATGACAACCAACGTTCTCTCTCTCTTCTATGCGGCTGTCTTGGGACAGCCCCATTTGTCTAGCTATTGGTATCTGAAATGAAAATTATCTAAAACAATTTTTATCCTTCCAAATCTGTGTCTTTCCAAGCCTTCCCCACTTCAGTAAGTGTTATCTTCTTCTCAGCTGTTCAAACCAAAAATCTAGAAGTTCTTGATTGCTCTATCATTCCTCTTCCATAACCAATCCAGTTCATGAGCCTTTAATTAATACATGGAGTGAATTGAATTAACAAGAGTGTCTGGGTGGCTCAGTCGGTTAAGCATCTGCCTTCAGCTCAGGTCATGATCTCGGCGTCCAGGATCGAGCCCCGCGTCGGGCTCCCTGCTCAGTGGGGAGTCTGCTTCTCCCTCTCTCCTCCCCCTGGACCCCACTCATTATCTGTCTCTCTCTCTCTCAAATAAATAAAATCTTTTAAAAAAAGAAGTTGTTCAATATTAGAAATATCTATTATCATAGACTAAAATCCACCTGGTTAATGTGTATTATTACAATTTGAATACACTACGTAATTTACCTTTCTTATTTGTAGAGCTCTTGTGGATAGTGTAAGTAAGGTTAGGCATATATTTGGTTAGTTCTGTGCCGTCTTTGTTAGGTTTCGTCAACAGAATTATGTAGCCTCTTAAGCCACTGACATGCTTTCCATGTTCTTCAGTGCCCTGAAATAATCTAAGTGAAGCTGGGTGCTTTGGGGTTTTGCTAGAACACACCCATTGAACCTACAGGTATAGCGTCCTTTATCAGGAATGGAATAGAGGATATAAATCTTGCACAGTTTTATTTCTTCCATGGTATCGACACTTGTAAACTTTTCTTAAGTCAGCTTTAATTATGGATTCTTAATTTATTGGCATGAAGATTTATGGGGAGAATCCTTTCCATTTTATTGAACTTTACATTTGTCTTGTTATGTATTTGCAGAACTCCCCACCTCTTGGTCTCAGTTTTAGGATATTCATCGTTCATTCGTGCATTCAGAACCAGCTCCTCATTTTATTAACCAGTTCTACTTTTTCTTTTTTGCTTCCTGGTTTATTTATTCCTGCTTCAAATTTTATTCCTTTGTTCACCTTTATTTGGTTTGCTTGCTCATTTTAACCTTTCCAATATTAAATTCAGTCATACCATTAATTTTTCTTTTGAGTATCAGTTTGGCCACATCCCCTAGATTATAATTTTATTTTTTATTTTTCTTTAACTATGCAGTTCTTTGGGAGAGAGTTTTAATTTATAGATAATTGGTTTTTAAAACTTGTTTTTGGCTATCTGCTGCTAACTCCTCTCTTGTGTATCATGGCCAGAGTATATTTCCATTCTCTGGGTTTGGGTTTTTACTAAATGCCTTGAAAAAAGGTGGTCTAGTGCAAATGTCCACCTGTTTCTGAACTTTGAAGTCAGGCAGTTTTGTGGTGAATTACTCTGTATTTGAGATAAGGGTCATTTTTATTAACACTGCTGTTGCTTAAATTCATATAAACCCTAGAGTTTGATGCCATCATCATCATTTAAGGCCTATGAATGAGAGAAGTAAATCTAATGCTTTGGATTGTCGGGGCTTTCTGTCATCTTTGTGTAAGGATAGGATGGTGTTAACTTTCAAAATAAGCTGATTTCCCAGTTTGTTTTAGAAGTATTTGAGTTCCTTAAATGGGGCTTCTCTGCTCCTGGATCTGCACACCTCTGGGCCTGGTGTGTTCCCCTCCTGTGTGTTTGCTAGGACATCCTGGGGGTGGGAGTTGAGCCAGTGGCTGTGGTTTCTCCATGGTCCTCACTGTGCTCTTTATCAGTTGAATAGTGTGACAGGGAGCATCTTCCGAATCCTCCCCACCGTCCCCCTCAAGATTGTAAAGCTTTGGAAATAAAAATTATCTTTTCTTTCCTGACCTGTTTATGGATGGGATGAATAAACTGGCCAAGAGGAAGGGCAGAATCATAGAAATTACTCCACATTCTTAAATACGGGGAATGGTGGCAATTCTAGTGATTCCTGTGAGAAAATTAACAAATTACTCTTCTTTTCTGGAGGAGAACAAAATGCTTCAAATGACTGCCTTTTTATTTCCCTGGTAAGCTCCCTACTGTTCCGTGTTCTCTGAGGTCTTCTGATTGCATTAAAGAGAGAGCCGCTGATTGGTCCCAATGTCCGCACAGAGACTAGATTCAGAGTACAGGGAGCATGTTTAGAGTATGATTTTGAAGAAACACTAGGAATCCACTTGTAAGGGAAAATGTCACAAAATCGCTGTTGTGACTTGGGTTGAGGTAGGAAGTTTTAGTGCTGGCCTGCGTGGCTGGGAAGCAGGTGCCAGGTTGGCAAGTGCCACTTAGCCTCGAGACCGCCCCATGCTGCGAGAGCACCTGAGTGAAGCCATGGCAGGTGGAGAAACACTTTGGAGCTCCAGAGTGACAGCCAGAAGCCAGAATGCCGGTTTGGCAAGTGTGCTGCTGGGTGCTGAGTCCTGGGCCTGAGCATCCTTCAGAATAGCAGGTAGATCCAAAGTGTTTACTTCCCACCTTGGTAGCAAATGAGCGCTTCAGTTTTATGTGCATTTCAGTAGATTTGAGTACTTATTTGTTGATCAGCACCTCCTCTAAGCAGGACAGTTCCACCTGGATTTACATTTGAACAAAATCCTGAACTAATTTTCTTCCCACTGTGTGATAGCCTCTCACTCTGCTTTTTGTATGATCACTGAGAAAATAATCAGCACTGGAAATAAAATAAGAAGATTATTTATTTATCTTAGAAATACTGGTTCCAAAGTTGCCAAAGCTGTGCTTTCCAGTAAAGTAACTCTTTGTTTACCAAACCAAGTGGGTTAGGAATCTCTCCTAAGAGTGGGAAACGGAGTAAGTAAGTCCTCTCTGTAACCCCTTTTCTCTGTGCACATGCACATGGCGTGTACACACACACACACACACACACACACACACACACACACACCAGCGCAGAGGAGGAAAGGTGCAGGGACAAGGAAGGAGGTCCAGGGCCCAGCAGTATGCTAAGACTCCTATATTTAGTAGTCTTTCATCAGTTTCTTTATCTAGGTAGTCATTTGGTTTAACAAGCTGTCCTAATAATACTCATTGCACCTTTACCCCTTCCTCAAGAATCTTTCACACTCAGATGTTTAATAATTATTTTAATCATATAAGCATCCCAGTATGCTCACTGATCTTTCTTTGGGAGTTTTGATTTTGGGTGGAGGGAGTCTGGAAGGAGCTATGAGAGGAGTCTTAGAGTGGATTACTAAATGGCAGCGCTAAGCCTGTGGGTATCTCCAGGGCTGGGACAAAAGATTGACGATGGATCAGAAGAGAAGGTGGGAGAGCAAAGAAAATGACTCCCCCCGCCCCCCTCCGCCGACCCCTCAGTTTCCTGCCAGAGATGCTTTTCCTGACTTCTGGTCCTGACTCCTGGCATTCCTGGCCCCCTGGGTCGCATAGAGGCAGGGAAGGCGTGCAGAGTTGGGGTGATTTTAACAGACTTACACTCAGTTCGTTCATAGACCGATGTGCACACCTTTTCTCTGCCCCACCGAATCCATTCTCCTGGCTTACACTTCTTAAAAAAAAACCTTATCCTTCCCTAACATACCCCCCACCCCAATCATCTTTATTTTACATCTTTCCTGTCTAACTTATTAAAAGAAAACATGAGCTATCCTTTCCTCTTCCTCACACACTTGCTCCAGAGCTGGGACTTGTCACCTGCATTTTGTGGTTCCCCAGAGGACCCGTGGGTAGAACGGGGGCCTTTTGTGATGTCGGACAGGGTAAAAACTTACATCTTTATATTCCTGTCCTCATTGAAGTTGAGCATTTCCCTCAATTATGAATGTAATAAATCCAGTATCAATAACAGCCTGTATGACTTTATCACCTGCAGAAATTATAAATGTTTTCCTGTCGTGTCACAGTTGAAGTAAATACTCCAAAATACCATTTTCACTTTTAGCTACTTCAAAATCATGGTAGTTATTAGAGCGGCTCCTTCATCTTGTTCTTTTCCTGTGTTCATAAAAAAAAATATATGTCACTAAATTCACAATTTTTACTTATCTCGATGACTATATTTTACTGTATTAGGCTTCTTTGTAATGCCGTCTGTGTTTTTATTTTACATATTTAACAGCATTACTTTGGAATGAGGTCTGTAGCCTTCAGGAGCCCAAGAAGAGGGTGTATGGTCCAGAAACTTGGTTGAGAACATCTGCTGTCCATCCCTCTCTTCATCTCACTGAGATAGCTCCCTCCGGGGCCACTGGATGCCTTTACCCAGTGTCTTCTTCTCGATCATTTTGCAGTGTATTTGTGTCATTTGATGCCATCAATTTCTTTAATACTTTTAAAAATATTTTTATTCTACTTCTTTATCTTTTGTCTGGACCCATTGGCTTTATCTTAGATAATATATCCTATTCCTTTTTTTTTTTCCCATTATAACTTTAGATACCAGTCACTTTTTGTTTGAACTAGTAAATACCTTCCTAATGCATCTTTTGGTTTCTTGCCCCTCCTCCCAAACTAATGCAGCTGGAGTTATCATCCTAAAATGTAGTTAGAAACATGTCATTGGCATTGCCAGAAACTCTTGGGGGTTTCCCATTACCTCTTAAAATGTGGGTAGAAATATGCCATTACCTTTTTAAAATTTTAATTCCAGGGTAGTTAACATACAGTGTAATATTGTTTCCGGTGTACAATATAGTGATTCAACACTTGCATCCGTCACCCGGGGCTCATCACAACACGTGCCCTCCTTCATCCCCATCACCTGCTTCACCCCTCCCCCTACCCAGCTCCCCTCTGGTGACCAGCAGTGTGTTCTCTAGAGTTCAGAGTCTGTTTCTTGGTTTGTCTCTCCTTTTTCCCTTTGTTTTGATTCTTAGATTCCACAGAAGAGTGAAATCATACAGTTTTGTCTTTTTCTGACTGCCTTACTTCACTTAGCGTTATACCCTCTAGCTCCATCCATGTTGTTGCAAATAGGCAAGATTTCATTATTTTCTATTGCTGAGTAATATTCCATTGTGTATACACCACATCTTCTTTATCCAGTCATCTGTCAATGGACACTTGGGCTGCTTCCATAATTTGGCTGTTGTAAATAAAGCTGCAATAAACATAGGGCGCATGTATCCCTTTGAATCAGTGTTTTTGTATTCTTTGTGTAAATACCCAGTAGAGCAATTTCTGGATGGTAGGGTAGCTCTATTTTTCACTTCTGGAGGAACCTCCAGACTGTTTTCCACAGTAGCTGCAGCAGCTTAACATTCTTCCCACCAACAGTGCACGAGGGTTCCCCCTTTCTCCACATCCTCGCCAACACTCGTTGTCCCTTGTGTTTTTTATTTTAGCCATTCTGACAGGTGCGAGGTGATATCTCATTGTAGTTTTCATTTGCATTTCCCTGATGATGTGATGTTGAGCATCTTTTCATGTGTCTGTTGGCTCTCTGCATGTCTTTGGAGAAATGTCTGTTTATGTCTTCTGCCCATTTTTTAGTTGGATTATTTTGTTTTGGGCTGTTGAGTTGTCTAAGTTCTTTATAGATGTTGGATACTAAACCTTTATCAGATATGTCATTTGCAAATACCTTCTCATGTTCAGTAGGTTGTCTTTTAGTTTTGCTGATTGTTTCCTTTGCTGTGCAGAAGCTTTTCATTTTGATGTAGTCCCAATAGTTTATTTTTGCTTTTGCTGCCTTTGCCTCAGGAGACATTATCTAGAAAAATATTCCTATGGCCAATGTCAAAGACATTACTACCTGTGCTCTCTACCATTCCCTTTTTTTGAAAAACTTTCAGTGGTTTCCCAGTAGCAGAGTTGAAACTCTGGTATGGCTGGCGTTCAGAACTTTCCATGAACTAGCTATATCCCGACTTTCTAGCCTCTTCGACAGCAGTATTAATCGCACAGTGTTCTGCATATTTTATTATCTCTCACATCTCTGGGCCTTTGATCCTGTTGTTCTCTGGGCAAAAATCCTTTCTTGCCCTGCCTTACCTTGCTCCCCATCTTCCCCCAAGCACAGGTGCATACACCGTAGTCTGGGTGGGACTGTGTTGTCCCCGTTGGTCTCCACTCAGTTTATATGCCACCTCTCCAAACCTCAAATCATAGCCAGTGTCCTTGTCTCTTGTCCTGACGGATACTGCTGTTGGTAGCATTAATTGTGACGTACCCTATACATTCTAGATGTTCGTTTACCTGGTTTCCCTAGTGCAGTTTTCTATTCCTTAGGGTAGCACCTGTCTGCGTGTTTATACCGTCTCTCATCTTCCCTCAGTATTATTCCTTTGACATAGCAGGCTTTCAAATACACGGTTCTTGAGTGAGCACATCCGTTCACGGCGTACTGGCTTAACCTCTCGTCCAGTTTGGTTGGGTAATCGTGGAACATGCTGCTATTTTCCTGCCTGACACCAGAGTATTACTTCTTAAATGTACACAGTTTTAAAATGAAATGTGATCAACTAGCTAACATTTATATATAAAAATGCCCTAAGAACTGAGGTACTCTGTAATTAATGATACTACTCTTGGTAAAATCCCTCGGTCATAAGAATCTCTTTTTTTCATAGAAGATTTTGTTAAATAGCAGTTATTTAAGGGAAAAAAATCATCATGGCTTTAATTTCTCAGTAGTTAATAACTTTTAGATCTTAGGAGAAAGCTAACTCAGAAAAGTGTAGCAATTTATTACTTGAGGAGAGAGTTCTGTGGCTAGAAATTAAAATGTTAATGAAATTATGTTATGAGAGAGGTGGGAGGGGGTGCCTGCCCCTTGTCTAGAGCCATTTATTTTAAAATACTTTTTCACAGTCCACCACCTCAGTTGTCTCATTTTCTACCAGAAAAATCCTTGCTTCCTTTCAGGTGTCTCTTACTGTTTCTTTTTTCTTTTTTTCCTAATTATATTTGCATGTTGTCCCTCGTCCCTTTACTCCTGCCCACTGTCAGACCAGTGTTATTCTTCTGAGTCACTGGCTCCCAACCACTTTGATGCCCATGTTTCTTCTCGGCTTTCCATCACCATCTCCTGATGATCTTCACTGGCCGAGGTATTCGTGGCCCTTACACCTTCAGTATGTTTGGCTTTTCCAAACTAATGGTTACCCCCCCCATTCCCTCTGAGAAACATCGCTCTAAATTATTAATTTAACAAGATTCATATGGCAAGATTATGAACAAAAGCATAGCATGGGGCATTTGAACTACAAATGGCTTGAGTTTTTGGTTGTATAAACACGTGGTGAGAAGAGCTAGCGGGACACCAACATAGCCTTTGCCTCCATATTCTTTCTTGTCATTAGTAAAGAGAGAACTTTTAGGATTACATCAGTGAGAACATAAAATAATGAAAATCAGGTTTTCTGTTTTTTGTTTACAATTTCACTTTTCCCGTAAACTTTAATATTTAGCATTTACTATGTGCCAAACACTGTTCTAAGTTACCATGTATATTAACTCATTTAATCTTTATAACAACCCTACGCTGTTGGTGGTGTGTTTTCTAGTGGATAAAACGGAGACACAGCAATTAAATACCTTGTCCAGCTTACTGAGTTGTTGGAAGAGGGTATGGTATGGTGTTGGTTTTTATATTCATAAATTATAACATCTTCCTCTTGCTCATCCTCTTTTCTTTGGACCCCGTGCTGGAGTAAACTCTTCCCTGGAATTTATAGTAAAGGTTCAGAAGACCACTAAATCAGATCTCTAGAAATCGTGGTGCCTTTATGGGAAAGCATGGCCCAATCTAGCTAGCCCAGTTCTGTTTGGTACACTGAGCAATTGGTTTGTCACTGAGAAAAAGTTTGGGTGGAATACCATATCCCTTTTCTAACCTCAAAATAGGGGTGCCCAAATATGGCAAAGCACATACATTAAGGAGAGTGATAAACCAGTCTTAGGATTATTGATATAAAAATTCTTGGGGTAATACCAGCATATATAATCCTCTCAAAATGTAGTCATGTTTCTATGTTAGACAGTCTATTAGTATAATTCACAATGTTAGTTTAAGAAGAAAGTATGATCATCTTAATATCTTACTGCCATCCACATTCCTTATTTTTTTCCTAACTCTTCCATGTAGGAGGAAGATGTATTTCTATAAATGACTTTTCAAAGGCTCTGACAGTGTGGGTGTTTATGTGTAGATGTTTATAGACACAAAGTGACATGCAGCTAACACTTCTGAGTGCCTACTGTGTGCCTGACATTGTTCCAGGTGTTGTATATGTATTAGCGCACTCGGTTTCGAAACAATCATATTCTTTTTTTTTTCTTTTACAATTGAGAAAAGTGAGGTACCGGGAGGTGCACTTGGCCGAGGTGATGTATATGTATGTTGTATGTCTGTGTGTATGGCCGGACCGGCAATCCGTATAATGCTTAATAATAAAACCCTAGAGGCGTTCCCATCAATATTGGGAGCAACGCAAAATCTTTTGCCATTAATACAGTGTAATTAGATAAAAGTATGGAGTAAGAGATATAAAAATTGGTAAGGAAGAGGCCATCTGATGATTTTCTGTTGTTATATATACAGGAAAATCCCCAGATCCTCCATGAAGCACTGCTAGAGACATGAAGAGTCATGGAGATACCTGGTTCACTAAAGCTTTATGTGAATAAAATAGTGATTTTTTTTTTTTTGGACACCAATAGTAACAGTCAGTAGATATAATGAGAGAAGAAAAAAAAACTTTCATTCACAGCAGCAAGAACAAAAGCAAAATATCTTAAGACAAGCTTAGTAAGAAATTTATGTCTCATGAAGAAATCTAGAGAACTGTATTGAAAGATAGAAAAAATTTCAATAAGTTCTTTTTTACTAAGGTATAATTTACAACAATATCCTATGAATTTCAGGTGTACATCAATAGTGATACGATATGTTTATACATTACAAAATGATCCCCACGAAAAGTCTGGTTACTATCCGTCAGCATACAAAGTTAGTACGGTATTCTTGACCATATTCCCCTTCTGAACATTATAGCTCCGTGGCTTATTCATTTTGTAGTTGGAAGTTTGTACCTCTTAATCCCCTTTATCTATTCCACCCCCGCAACCCTCCTGCGTCTGGTAAACAAACTGTGTTTGTTTCCTGTTTGTGAGTCTGTTTCGGTTTTGTTCGTTTGTTTTTTAGATTCTGCATGAGTGAAATCATATGGTATTTGTCTTTCTCTGACTTATTTCACTTAGCATCGTACCCTCCAGGTCCATCCATGTTGTTGCAAATGGCACGATCTCATCCCTTCTTATGGCTGAGTAATATTTGTGTGTGTACCAAATTGTTCTTGATGGAACAGTTGAACAAATCAGAGTGCTTTTTAAGCAAGTATTACGGGAGCACAGCCTCCATCAAACTCCCAACAGCTTTTTGGTTAAAATCCATCAAAACAATTCTAAAGTATTTGGAAGCATGTACGTGTAAAAATAGCCAGGATAAAAATATGAAAACGAGGAGAAAACATGTAATGAAAGAAGACTTGCACATGCAGGGTTCCCAATATATTCTAAGTCTACAGTCTTAATATACGATACAGGCAGAGACCTGGAAGAAGATCAGTGGGACACAACTGGAAGTGTGGAAGTAAACCCAGGCTTACAAGGCGTTAGTATAACATAGGGGTCCTATCACTCTGTCCGCTCAAACTCTCCCGAAGTTTTCCATCTCAGACTATAAGCCAAGGCCTTAGTGTGACCTATGGTCTTGCTTCTCAACTTAGGATCCCGGGGCCCACAGCAATGGCGTCAGCTGTGAGCTTGTTAGGATGCAGCATCTCGGACCCCAGCCTGGACTTCCTGAATGAGAATCTTCAAGATCTTCACGGTGCAAATGCTATGTGAGGTCTGAGAAGCATTGCCCTTCAGAGCCCACATGACCTGGCTTCTCCTGAGGCTGCCCTCCTGCCTTCCATCTTACCACTGCTCCCCCTGCTCATTTGCCACCAGTGTGGCTGGCCACGTTGCTGTTCCACAGACACACTCACCTGTCAGGGCTTCATACGTAGTCCTCCCTCTTCCTCTGCACATCTCCTTTGCTTCCTCCAGGTCTCTGCACACGTCACCTCATCAGAGAAGCCTCCCCTGACCCAGAGTTTCTTTGTCGCACTCACCATCACCTGACATGGATGTGTCGCTCAGATTCTGTCTCCCCCCCCCCACCCCAGTACGCGGTGAGCTTGGTGACAGAAAGGGACTTGCTTCGTTCCTGCTGTATCCCCAGCCCCTGACCCCTAGGAGGTGCCCGATTGCTGAGTGAAACTGGTATTAAAAATTACAAGTAAGCTCTCTAAGAGTTCTGAAGAGCGGGAGAAATGACACCCAACTCTTGTTTTTCACTGTAGTTCTGTTCTATGAAGTTGCTGCAAATACTGACCCGTGGCTCCCAGAGAACGTACAGGAGTCCATGTCTGTGAGCCTCGAGTCAAAACATTCTCACGGCCCGATCAACACATAACCTTGTCGTACGCGTGTTGCTGTTTAAAGACACCTTATGTCGTACTGTTGATGCATGGATGCCGAACTCCCAGCCGGCAGCGCCCCATCTCCTGCCCACAAGGCTCACCTGGCACGCATCTGCTCTCCGTGAGGCACCCCGCGGCCTTCTCGCACTTACCAACACTGGCCAGCGCCTCAGGGCTAGGCTTGGGGGCCAGGTAAACAGCACGTGCGCCAGCAGAAAGCACAAAATGCGAAAGACGTATCGCTAGATGGTACTTTTTAGGACACGTGTTTACAGTATGAGAGCTTCGGCAAGGAGGCGAAGCCTCACTTTGTTCAGCCTCAGCTGGAATGTGTCCTCGGGCCACTCCGATGTTTCGCCTCTCTGCACAGTCCACAGGATGACTCTGAAGCACCACGAGTATTAGTTTGGAGGTTACAAATACATTTTTACAAGTAGGCCAATCTGCAAATACAGAATCTGCAAATAATGAGGACCAACCACACATCATTCTCTCCATAAATATTTATTGCCTTTCTGTGTGCTCTGCTCCCAGAATTACCCACCACTCAGACATTTATCAAGTCCTGGCCTTGTGCCCGGCCCTGTGCAAAACTCCAATAATCCGAAGACAAATTTAACTGTGTTCCAGGGAAGGCTTCCTGACGGAGGGGTCTTAGCTGAATCTTCGGTAATAGTGGGTAGGATTTTAATAAGTGAAGCCGTGGAGAAAAAGGTATTTTAGAAGAAAGATCCTGTAAGTCACTGGTCTTCTTAAACTTGGGTACACATTAGACTCACTTGGCCTATGGCCAGTCCAAAAATAAACATCTCTAGGTATGAGACTCTGGCATTGGTGTATTTTAAATCTCCCCAGATGACAACCAAATAAAGCACTGCTGTAAATACTCGTGTTTGGGTAGGATGTAAGTTATGTGAAGGGAAGAGCAAATAAATCTGGAAAAGGGATTTTGACCCAGGTATGGACATGCCGTCACTGATTTAGCACATGCCTGCTAAATACCTGCTGTGTGGCAGGCACTTTGCAGGGTCCTGGAGACACATCAGGAAACAAGACCCAGGCATCCCGCCTTGTTCGAGTTTACAAGCGAATGGTGTTGGCATTTGTTTAGAATTATTCACGTTCTAAATTTAACTTATGATAGTATATGGTGATTTGTATTTGGAAGGAATCTTGTCCTCAGTGCTCAGAAAGCTAAATTTCCTATTGAAATTATTACGTCGCCCTCTGATATGAACAGAACGCTATAAAGAGAAATTGTTATAAACCTCTGTGCTGATTTCACTCAGCATTGTCTAACACAACCACACATCGTATTGGCCTCTTAGTGGTTTTCCGTTTCTTGCACACCAGGACAGTTGTCTAAATCCAGTCGTGTGCAGGAATTTAAAATCACTGCTGTGAGGGCCTCTGGGAGTATTAACTGAAGCAGTTCATTTTGCCATCTTAGAAAGAATTGGTAGGTAAGGCACTCTCTTGATTATCAATGAGAATTTAGATAGAACTCCTAATTAACAAAGAACTTTGGGTGATAGTCGGTTTGTAGTTGCTTTTGTATCGCTTGCTGCATATCATGCTTTTCTTTCCTGTTCCTTTACACAGTACACTCTGACACGCTCTTCTAGACAGACCTCCTGATAGAGCTTTCTTGTAATCTATCTGATGCTCTTTCTAGCCTGACTCTGCCAGTCTCTCTTTTCACAACGCTCCTGACCAAGCAGTGTTTGAATTAGTTTGCTAAGTAGACTAATCTAATGCCTAAAGAACAAGCCCCCATGCCCGACTTCGGCTTTCAGCTGGGATGCACAGCCCAGAGAGAGCATGGTGGACGCAAACGAGCACACACCAGGTAGAAGGCGAGGAATGGCATAGACCGTGGGACATAAAGGTCCGCAGCATCAGGAGAGAAGAGTTAAGTTCTGACTTGGCTTCGATGATGAGGTTGGCAGTATTACCATTACTACAAGAGGCAAAGTCTCATTAAGTTGTTAGAATTAAGAGAATGTCTTGTCTGTATTTTATATAAAATTACTTTTGGTCAGCTTTTCCTCAGTTTCAGTTTACTGTATTTTATTAATATGGATGATATCATGTGCTTTTTATACCTCTTTTAGAATCATTTATGGCCTTTTTCCCTCATGAATTTTCTCTCCCTTCCTCCCTTATATATGAGCTGTTCTAGTAACCTGCTTCATTGGCATTTAGGATGTCCTTAATATTCTCTGCACTTTTCTAAAATTCCTTGATTATTTACAAGTTTAATGAGAATTGAAGATCATCTTTCTAAAGACTTAGTTGTTTAATGAACTTTTAAAAATACTGAATGGGAAGTTAATACTGGGAAATAATTGAAGTCTTATGCTGTGGGTTATGTTACCACAAAATGACTGCAGAAAAGTTTTTCTTTTTAGACCACTGGGAAGAAATAACTTTTTGTGGATTTATTTACTGTTTGTCTCTGAACCCTAAAGAGAATTGAGGTTTATTTGCTCTTAGTGATGTGGCACTGAAAGATTGTCAGACCCATAGAATTTTTATTTTGAGGAACATTATCTTCCCTCTTTGTTACGGAATTTTTTTCTTTATTTTTTTAACCTTTCCCTTCATATGTGTTTTAAAAGTGGTCTGATCAGAGTTAATTTATGTAAGTGTTTTTATCACTTTTTTTTCCGTAATAGTTCTTTATAGCAAAATTTTTGTTGAATGTTGTTCGAGGGGGTGTTTTTCCTGCCTTAGTTCTGAACCACCTGAGAAATAGACAAAGGAGCCAGGCAGATGGACATCAAAATAGCTCTTTTCTGATGGAACTATTGCAGGATGTGACTTAAGAGCCCAGCTTAAAGAGCTTAATGATGTTGAACCCTCCAAATTAGAAAGCTTTAACCACCCAATCTCAGGCAGTGCTGGGGAGCAAGGAAGCCTGGGCAGATCCCAAAGAGAAAAGTGCAGAGGAAAGGGGCCGGGCTTTGCTTACAAAATTCCTCTTCCCAGACTCACCCACCAGATAAGTCATCCTCCAGTGAAGGGGCAGAGGCCGGAGGGCGGGTTGCACCAAGGGAGGCCACTCTAGTTGGGAAGCTGAAGCCAGAGCGGGAGACCCGCAGGAGGAGCCTCTCATGCCAGAGAGGCTGGAGCTCCCTCAGCCCACAGCGGCTGACAGCAGCCTCCGTGGAGGGGGTTACAGGAACACTGCAAAGAGCTGAGGGCTCTTGGAGGAGCTCACCCTGTCGTAAAAGAGAAATAAAACCTGCCCGGGGGCACTTTTGTTCACATGTTAGTACCTGATTGATTTTGCTCCATTCTCTTACACTGTGGGTATAAATTAGGGTTTTTGTTGGTTCTTTTTTTTAATTCTCAAAAATAATAAAAGGTTTTGCTGAAATTTTAACCTTTCAACCTTTGGGGGACAGTTGGGGAAATTTGATAGAACAATTTTGCCTCCATGGTGTTATTGTTAGGATCGGGAGAGATTGTATATTAATGGGGGAACAAATCCATATTAAGAGAAAGGTACCAGGAAGTGGGCTTGGGTCACCAGTGATGAAGAGACTTGATTCCCAACAGCAGAGGCAAAGCCCACGTGTTCACGTTCAAATTTCAGCGGACGTACAAGGTCCTCTCATGTGGTTGAAGCTCCTGACATTAGACACACCCATTGGCACTGATGGATGTCCGTGTGCGCCCAGAACCCTACTACACTGCCTGGTTTTCTCCTGTCCTCGGGGCCCACCGAGCTCGGCCCTCTACTGCAGTGCCCATCCAGCCCAGGGTGGGAAGTGGACCAGGGCCTGTGACTAGGGAAGCCAGCCGGGCCTTTCACCTACAGATGTTTTAATGTGCTTAACATTATCCAATACTAGCAACCAAGGTAGTCTAAATACCACAGCAGGATCTGATTAGCTTTTTCAGATCACTGCCTTTATTTGCTGTTTGCAAAAAAGCTTAATCCAGTACTAGAGATCAGGCTTCCTGCTGAGCCCTTGGGTAGTTTTCTTTCCTTTGTGTTCACCGGTGGCTGGAATTAGTGAGAAGATACCTCCTCCTCCTCCCGAATTAAAGCTATAAAGTAGTAACTATAGTAGCAAGGGAAGAAAACCCAGGGCAAAAGAGAAGACTTGCAATTCATACTAAAGAGTTTACTTTTTATACACAAAAAAGTTTTAATATGAATTCGTAAATACTGACCTCACCGTCTCTGATCTCATCAGTGCGTTGCTTAAGTTTTATTAGGTTTTAGTTGTTGGGATCACTTTGCATTAATGTATATGTTTTATTTTTATGTTACTAAATCAAACTCAGTTTTACCAAAAGAAGTACATTTACTCACTGTCTGACTGGCCTTGACTTATATTCTTCACTCCTTTTACTCATAAAATTTCAAAAAGAAATACCACCACACCACTTAAAAAAAATAAATTTTAACTCTCTTCGTTTCTATGTTCATATGTTTACCTAAGACATAAAATTTGAATTCTGGGTAATTCACCTTATAATTTGCAATAAACTGTAATATTAGATATGCTTTATCTTTAACGGGCTTCTGACATCAGACCATAGACTTAACCAAGGCAGAAACATTCCTGCAACCCTTGGTCGAAAAAGAACAGTTTTGCTTTACAAATTAGTGTGACATGCAAACCTAATAATAATGACGTTCAGTTAAAAAATATTTTCACAGGTTTGAAATTTTCTAACATTTTGGGAATGATATACTTTCATAAAAGATTAATCTCTTTGGAGGAAAAATACAGACCAATGGTGATCTAAAGCATACTCTGTATTTTTATTTTATTTCCGGTAACAGTGATTTTTTTTTTTTTTTAGGCTTTTAGTACACATAAGGAATGTTTTCTTCCATGAGATAACTGAAAAATTTCAACTATGTAGAGTAGGCCTTCTTCCTCTTGTGTTGTAAACGGGGAAAAATCTCATTTACACGTGAGTGGTCACAATTAAGTCCCCACCGGCCAGGAGTCCCAACAGATACTCCTGTTCCCCAAGTAGTCACAAGGGACCCTAATCGTGAGTATCCTCGGTATTTGTATATATGTAAAGAGAGATTGATTTAGATGGTTTGGGGTGCTTTACCCAAATCTTGTATCTTGGAAAAGCCTGGGCCCTGCGTAATTCAGCCTGTATCAGAAAGTCGTAAAAGCTGCTCTCGCCTTCGCCCTTCTCATGGGCACTGGAATGAAGAGTGGATGCCCGCCCGTGTGGGCGGGTGGGGGGCGGCGATCTTTCTCCGAAGTAGGTCGTAGGACAGCTGTAGATGTCTTTTTCCTTTTCCTTGAGCAGGGAGATCCTTACACAACACCTGATGGTGTTTAAATTTTGGTTGAACTTTCGTAATAATCAGAGGCCACTAGAGATGGAACTTACACAGCCCTCAAAAGCCAGTAGTCCTTAGCATTATAAATACTGCGGTCTGGAACTTTGGACATAAATCAGGAGGTAAGAAGCTTCCTCCCCGAGGGGACCGATTTTTTTATATTCCTCAAAAAATACCACCATACTACTTCTTCGTAAAGTTAACTTGTCCCTGAGCTGAAATTTGAGTATTACATCTGAACAAATTTTATGAAAAAATCAAATGCTTTTAACAGGTATAATATGTTGTATATTAGAACATAATGAAAGCCTTTATTTAATGACATGAGTAACTAGAATCCATCATAAAAGAATTTTACATTGCTATTGGGCATACTATAAGGTGGGCTGTGCTGGTGGTTTAGGTTGAAGTTAAATAGTTTTGTCTAAAGATACAGTTTAGAGGACGCATTTGGCACACAGTTGGACCACACTTGTTTATCTTCCTACGCTACGCTCTTAGTGAACTTTCTAAAATTGTAAGCTCCTAAACCTTTGTCTCTTGCGGTCTTACTTTCATTACCTCTCTCCTTTTTTTTTTCATTTTATTGCCTTGCAACAAATTAACCAATATCTAAGAATACTTTGGATTTCCCGGTGCTTCCAGGGAAATAGTTTTACTATAGCCTTCTGTCCCATTTCACTATGGACTCATTTATTAAAAGGGATTACTGCGGTAGCGAATTGCTACTTTGACACACCTCATGTCCTTTATTTCTCAAAACCCAAAAGCTAATAGAACGGGAGGATGGCCTCAACTTTTTGGAAACGTGCAACTTTTATGACTTGAAAATATAATTGGCTTCTTTGTTCCGCGCATGAAAAACAAGGAGGAAAAGCCGAAGGCTGCCCAAGCCAGGTGTTTCTTGTTGGCAGCCTGCTGCCTGATGACTGGGCTCCCAACGAGCAGCTGCTGGAGAGTCGGCTTTGTCTGGCCTATTGTTGGAGCACACCCCTCGTTAATACTACATGCTGCCCGGGGCAGACCCCGAGAATGACATCAACTTGCTTATCTTAGAAACCTGTGAACCTGACCCAGGGTGCTGAGGTTGGCTTGCATCTGCCCGGCCAACTCATTGTGAGCTCTCTGGCCCATGATTGGCTGTTACTCCACTCGGTAATAGGTTAAGCAAAGACACTGCCATTTCCATCTGTTCAGCCATTCATTGTTCTTCCTGCCTGCCTGCAAGTCTGCAGCTAAAACTGTGTTAAGGAGCTACTGCTGAGGCTGCTACAGAAACCAATGTCTTTGTATTTTCCTGCTAACGTGAGTATCTGTGCTACTTCACGCCTTGCAAGTTAAACTTTGCTAAATATTGAGAGTATTAATTTGAACTCTGTAAAGGACAGGAAACCCCTCCAGTGGAAGGCTACAAATGATTACATGGCGCCAAAATACAAGAAAATTCTCTCTGTAGACTTACGTCTGGAGTCACATAAATAATTACAGCCTCACGAACATTTGCAAGGCGTTAGGCATGGCATGGGGTCATTTGGTACTGAAGGATGAGTTCTGACACGTTCTGATGTTTTGATAAACAATGAATTTGGGTTTTATCTTATCACATTCTTGTGTTTCTTCAAGTGTCACTGTCAGACTTAGGCACTGTGAACTGGTAGTAAGATTTGATAGGTTTTTTTTTCCATTGTCTTAAAAATCCAGCCTGGGGGGAGATGGATTGATACACAGGTAGATGTTTCAGACAGCTTGTTGTAAATATGATGATTAAGCATTCACCTGCTTTGTCAGCAGTTTCGATAGTCACGTAGAGTTTCTAATTTCTCCCACCTTTTTAAAAATTTTTCCCCCTGCATTAGTTTCAAATATTAGATTGAAGGTGTCATTCCAAGAACTGCTTTCAGGAGTTCCGTTATGGGGAAAGGAGGAGGAGACAAAGACTTTCATCTATCAGTTGGAAGGGAAAGAGCGAGCATAAAGGGTTAAAAAGAGGTTTTCATTTCTACCACATGCCCTATTGTGTGAACACATGCACGAGTCTATTGAAAGTTCTCAGAAGATGGGCAGGCCACCAGTTGCTGGCCTCCTGCAGTTCCAGCAGGACATCTGTTGCCCCAGAGCATCAACCAATCTGTTCAAAGGGACATCCTTCCTTTGTTAGCCAGAGGGATGCAGACAGCAGCACTCCCTGAAATACAATGGCAATTAAATACACAGAGACTACAGCAGTAGGTATTTATTACATATTCATTATTTTATTTTCATTGTTCTCACGGTATTACCATTTGGATAACAACCAGAACCCACTTTATGGCATTGTAACTTTACATTACAAACAAACAAATTGATGTAACAACTTTGTGGTCTAATATTCCTAATTAATATGAGGCTCTTCAGAAATAAAAAAAAAAAAATTTCCCCCACTGGATTTGAGGTGAAGGATTATCCAAGTCATCTAATGAGAACTTTCAGAGATCTCACCAAATGGGGGAATTTGTATATCTACGACAAATTTCTAGTAGATAACCATATCCTAAGCCTGCCTTCAGCTAATACAAAGTTTCTTTTTGACAATTAAAATAATCAGTTACACTTCATCATCTACAAAATTAGCATGAGAATTTGGGTCTTTTTCAACAAATATTATTTGACTTTTTAACTTATTAGGCCTTTAGCCAGAAAAAATTATTTTAGTTTCCAGTACAGTATCTGGAGGGAATCTTTAGTTTTGTTAAGTGTAGAAATCTGTGTTCAGACCATTATATTTTTGCCCAGTGCTTTCTGTGTTCATGAATATAGTGTGTAAAGGCCAATTACAATGGATTCCTGATAGAAAGCTTAAAAGTTAAGCCATATTTTTTGCAGTTTGATAGTTTTTTTGATAACTATGGGAGTATAAACACTGACCTGTTTTGTGTGTGAAATTTTGTCTATGCTGCTGCTTCATGAAATGAGGAAAATTATCCTTATTAGTTAATAGTTGATTAATTTAAAGATGACTTACATACATTTGCATTTGAGTAAATGCAAAACTTAAAAGTCTAATAAATGATTTAGAAATTAGGGAGAAAAGTATTTTCTACCTTACCTGTAATAATAAATTGGTGATGTTATTGGAGTCTGCTATCTTTTTCAACATTATATTGATCATTTTTAAGGCACTGAGCAAAAATAAAGATCCTCTACTATTATTTGTCCTAAGATTTCTTATAACAATTCCTTGTAAGTTTTACACATGACATTACTTTAACAAGTACTGCAGCCTATGAAAATATTTTTTTTCAGCTCTTAAATCTTAAGACTGGCGTTTAATTTTTTATTGAGTGATTTCAAGATATTGTGGGGAAAAAAAGTTTAAGTGTCATGTTAAGTCAGGGCAATCTTTTACTAATTTCAAGTGGGTAAGGAAGTACTTCAGATTAGTTTTAAAAACCAAATGTTTCCCATCTGGTTACTACAAGTAAGGTTATTTCAGATTTGGATTATGTAACGGAGAAGATCTAGGCCTGGTGACTGAACTCCTTTGCCTGTATTTGTACTATTTCATATTTAGTCTGTTGATGGGTAGGAGCCGAAAATAATTGTTTCACTGCTTGTTGAGGACAAGATGACATTGGGTAACTTTCTCTCAAGTAACCAGTGAAGTATGGAACATGAAGAGAGGCCTGTCAGTGTGGGGAAAGAGTTCAACCAGAGTATCTTAAAAGAAAAAATATTGTGCCTAACCAAATTAGATGTTAATTTTTTTTAAAGTAGGGCAGATCAGTATTAAAAATCATGTTAGCCCAATTATTGTAAACTTTTTACTTACATAGTATCTATAATTAGATGAATTGTAAATTACAAGTTAAAGGTGTGTGGTATTCACTAAATATATTCATGTATATATTTCTCTGGTTTAATATTATAAAAAGCAAATGTTGATAATCTAATCTTTCCTCCCTATTTTATCATTATAGCTATATAATAAAATTGTATAGGAGAGCAGATTTACATAGTACCGTGAACACTTTTTTTATATGAGACTGAAGTGATACAGAAAGATTTAGATACTTGCTTAGGGTGGATAATTTTTAGTTTAAAAACTTTATAGTATTTGGTTTTGTTTCTTTGAAAACTGTGAAAATTAAGAATAATTTCCCTTATTCTCTAAACATAACATTTCATTTCCATGTTCCCCAGTGGCTGTGTTTTCATGCAGTGTTCATCTTGTTTGAAACAGTCCGAAAGGAAAACACTTCAGCCCAATATTAAAATAATATTTCCTAGTTGAAGTCAGGGATTTGGTCAGTGAGTCATTATCTTGAAGAATTATCTCACAACAGCACTTCTGCAAAACCCAAACTTTTCAGGGGAGATCAGAAATGTTGCCCATTAAATACACTTCCTGCAGTCGGAGCAGATTGTGGGGTTTACGGAACAATGATGTCGGAGCTTCCAGATTGGTTTGGCAGCTGCATTGTTCTCGGAGGGTAAACCAGACGCACTTAAGTCCTAGTCTCTTTTATAGGCTTTTGTTCATACCAAATTATTCTTTCACTGTGCTAGCATTCATGATGGCGTGTTAAAAGAGTGCAGCTTAGCAACCAGCTTCTGGTTGCCAGGCAGCCCAGCTTCCAATAGGTTTTCCTTGTTCAAGATACTTTTGGTGGGAGCTCTGCGAAGGCCACAGTGCAGATTTTTCTTTTAACTGTATCCCTTCATTAGGATTCTGTTGTGATTTGTTACTTGCATTATGGTGTCAGTATATTACAGTAGTTAATAAATCACAAAGTGTAAAGATTTGCTTTCAAAATCCCTGCCTTTAATTCTAAATAATTGGGCTCATGCATATCCGTATTAATAGAAAAAAAAAATTGAAATGGATACAGCTCCCTAATGGAGCATCTGCTAAGGAGTATTTCTTTTTATCAGTTGAGCAGTTCTGGAGCCAGGAGAGCTTGATGTTTCTTTAAAACTAATAAACGAACGCTACATTAAGAGAACAATGTTATCTGTCTTCTCGAGGGATAAAACCTGAAGAAACTCCTGTAGAATGTGTAGGCGTTCTACACTGACGAAATTTTAAATGTGGTGTTATCAAGCTAAAGATTCCATGTTCTAGTCTTTAGTATTTACCATACTGAATATAATTTATTTCATTATAGAAATACTCCCCTCTCTAATAAGTTCACCAAGGATGCATTCAAATGTGTGACTTCTTAGAAAAACACTTAGCATTTTCTCTTAACATTTATATAATAGCTCCTTTCTAGTGTAAATAAGATGTTGAAGAGCTTTAGAATAAAATGTTTTTGCAATTTTCTTTTTTAGATGATTTAAATAGGTGTTTTATGACTAGTCTCAAATCCAGCCACCACCGCCTGACTAATGTTACCCCTGGATAGAACACCAGAGCCGCCTTAATAAGTAAGCCACTGGTGTGAATATAGTCCTTATGCTAAAGCACAAGAGCAGAAAATTTTATTCTGTTAACCTGTTCCTGGTATAGAAAGAATAATGAATACCCAGTAGACTTTAAGGAAAATTAGCAAAACAGCAAAAGTGTTTTAAACAGTGAAAGTATTCCTTGGGGCGGGGGGACGCAAAGTGGGAGGAAAGATGACTTTTTAACCAAATGCAGATAATGGGTAACTAATTATCTGATGTGATACAGAAGTATTTTCTTACATTAAATTCAGGAAATTAAGGTAACACGTATTCAACGTACTTTATTTGCTGTTAATTTTCTGTGAACTGTACCATTTCTCTGCTTTCTATAAATGTACAGAGAATAAAAGCACTTTTTCCGCCTGGAATGAAATAGATGGTAGTGTCCCTGACACTTAGTAAGGGTAACATAACATTAAAATTTGTCTTCTGTTACTGTGCTCTGTATCCACAAAATAAAGATTGTTAGGGCAAAACTATGCATCTCCTCAATGGAATATAATTCACTTTGTGATTATTTAGTTCTTTGTTGGCTGTTGTAGAACTGTGCTCTTTTAGCATTCCACCTAAATTATATCTGGAATGTCTTTAGATTGTTGTTAAGCTTGATCCAAATTAATGTCAGTTTTCCAATTATAGTAAGTTAACGTTTGCCTTTCTTTCCATATGGCTTTCCCTTCAAAATAATCTTTACAAATGTTTATGAATTCTTTTAGAGAAAATGTATGTAACCTATCACAGTTTATCTAGAACATGCTTTTTGGTAATAATGTAGGTGTCACTCTGGAAACATTGGCCTTTCTGACAGTGGAAAGATCTCTTCCACGAAAGGGTGAGAAGCCTCATGATAGAATGGGGAAAGCACGGGTTTGGGAGTCATGCAAAACTGGGTTAAAAAAAAAAAAAATCCAGTTCCACTAGTTATTTTCTTTGTTGCCTCGGAAAAATTGCATGGCATTCTACTTCCTAACTTCTTCATCTGAAAAACAGGGCATGATCCTATCTGGGGCAAAGGTGTTACGAGGGCTGAGAAGATGTAGAGAAACTGCAAAGTTGAATATTCGGTGGTTGGGCGATATGCTTTCACCTTCTTTACTGGAACAGGAATGAACCAGTAAATACAAAATTCTAAATGTTTTACGTTTTTTTTTCCTCTAGGAATACGGGGTGCTTTGCATTCAGGAATACAGAAAAAATAGCAAAGTGGAGTCAAGTACACGAAACAGCTTCATGGGCTTGAAGGATCATCTGGGGCACGACCTGGGCCACCTTTATGTGGAGAGTACTGACCCACACTTAAGTACATCTGTACCTTGGTCAATGGTAGAGAAGCCAACGATGGATAAAGTCAGTTCCGGGAGGGAAGAAAAAGAGGTGTCTGAAGAGAATACGAGTTCTGGCGACTCGGAAGAAAGCACACATTCTGATAATGAGTCAGAACACTTGAGAAGCGTTTCCGTAGAGCCATGCTTATTAACCAAGACTCACAGACAACTGTGTAGGTCTCCCCGCCTAGAGCCTCACATACTCAAACGCAGCGACATTTTGCAGGACTTTAAACCTGAGGAGTCCCAGACGACGTCCAAGGAAGTGAAGAAGCCCCCTGATGTGGTGCGAGAATACCAAACAAAACTGGAGTTCGCGCTGAAGTTAGGCTATTCGGAAGAACAGGTTCAGCTCGTGCTTAATAAACTCGGTACCGATGCTTTAATCAACGACATCCTGGGAGAACTCGTCAAGCTTGGAAATAAAAGCGAGGCCGAGCAGACAGTGAGTACGATTACCAGCGTCACGCGGGACTCGTCTTCCCTGGAGTCTCAGCGGTCTGAGTCTCCGATGCAAGAGAGCGCAGCGGACGAGGGGGAGAATCTGAGGCCAGTCGTCATCGACGGTAGCAATGTGGCAATGAGGTGAGTGCGGAGAGCGTCGCTCCTTCTTACGGCCCTGGGAAGGCCCTCCTAGTTTCGCGGCCGTTTCTCTTCTAACAGTCGGGAAGGTCAAGATGATTCCGCATCCCAACATTGGCTTACGTATTTCTAATGATGTCTCTCTTAGTTTTCTTTCAATCTACTTCCAGGGCGGTCGGCCATTCTCACCCCATTTGTCCTTAAGAAGAGACCCTCTTTCTCCAGACAAGTCTCTTTTTTTCCCCTCCTCTGGCTAAATTACTGTGGCATAAAAATTAGCGCACGTTCCTGGGGGAGTGTTAACCGCTGGTTTTAAATGAAGAACTTGAGTAGGATGATACTCAACAATTTTGGAATCTAGTCAGATAAATAAATAGTCTATTTCTGTGTGAAGTCAAATAACCACAGGGAAAAACGCCAGTTCTTTTAGAAAAATATTTTTATTGCTTTGGGAACAAATCAAAGTTAGAGTTGCAAATTTCTTTTGTTTCACTTAAGAAATGTAAATTCAAAAATAACTCCTTAGGAACTGGGGATAAAAAAAAAAAAGCAAAACTCCTAATGAAATTCTTTTTACAAATTTTGATAACAACATTTTAAGTGCCTCTAAATTCAATTAGTATAAAGTTAATGACCCACAATGTTCAGAGCACTGTGGGGGATATAAAAACACGTAAAGGTGTCAATTCTTTCAGAGAGCTTAGAATTTCATATATTGTTTCTTAGTGATCTGAGGATATCTACCACAGGTATCATCTGGGGAAGCCTCCTATCATCTGGGGAAGCATCTAGAGCAGTGCTGTTCAACAGAAATATGATGTAGGCACATGCATCATTTTAAATTTTCTGGTACCTACATTAAAAAATTAAACAGGTAAAATTGATATGAATGACATATTTTATTTAGACTCATATAGCCAAAATATCATTTCAACATGTAATTGATAATGTGATATTTTGCATTATTCTTTTGATATTAAGTCTTAAAATTGGATATCTTACTTACAGCACATCTCCATTCAGACGAGCCACACTTTCAGTGTTCAGTAACCACCTGTAGCTAGTGGCCACCATACTGGACAGTGCAGTTCTAGAGACCTGCCAACTCCACACACAGACTTACCGAGTCCAGGTCAAGGGGTAGCTCCTGCATCACCTTTTGTTACAAGTACCCCAACTAATAAGAATATGTACTAAAATTTGAGAGCCACTGGTTTTTAGCAGGTGAGAGTAAGGACTTGTACCCGGGGTATGAGAAGGACCAACTTATAATCCTCAAAATAACCTTTTCAGGTGGAAACAGTATTATCTTTCTTTCATTTATACACATATGAGACTTGCAGGGTATTAATTGCTTACCCAAGGTAAAGCATAATTCAAACCCAAGCATGTCTGACTTCAAAGTCTGTACACTTTTTATCGGATAATGAGAGATAGAAACAAGTTGATAGAGGTTCAAGCCAGGCCTTTTGAGGCCTTGAGTGACAAGCTAGAGAATTTAAACTTGACCCTGATCCAAAGGTAACTGAAGACTTTCGAGGAGAGGATGTAAGAGTAGAGTTGTGCCTTATACTGATAACCTGGCAGTGACGCTTAAAGTGGATTATAGGAGGTAGGAGATCAGTTTGGATGCATGCAATTCTTTCTGATGGAGTGAAGAGGGCCTAGAGTGTCCTAGAGGTATGAAGCTTATGTATGGCCTCAAGAAGTCTTTCAGTAAAATAACCTCTCTCTTGTTCAGTCTTTCCCAAACTTAGCCACAGAATGATTTTTTTTCCCCTTGTAATCCAGAACTAGTGAACAATTACCTCAGCAGAGTGATAACTTGTAAGGCCAAATCATCATGAAATCTCCAGGAGAGAGAGTAATGCGGGAAGGTAAGAGGATCTGGAGGAACAGCTATACCTGTAGGCAGAGATCAGAATCACCAGGGGGAGTCTTAAAAAAATACACCTTCTCTCTACTCTCGGAGAATCTGAATCAGTGGGGCTATGGTAGAGCCCAAACAATAATCTATTTCTTAAGTGCCAAGGTAGTTTGATGCATAGCCGTGTCAAAAATCATTCAGCATGAAATGTGGATATTTACAGGTCGGGAGGGGAAAGAATAGTGTGAAAAACATGAGGGTTAGAAAAAAGTCTAGTGCTAGAAAAACCAAGGACCTACAAATGCCATCAGGACTGGAAGAAGAGAAGGCTTTAAGGAGAGAATATCCTGTGTGCAGTACTGGAAAAAGATCAGAGGACATGACAGCCAGGAAGTTACTGTCTTCAGGAATGCCATATGGCCTGAAAGGTAGAAGCCCAGTTACAGGGATGTCCAGGAATGCAGGAAGAGGGGCGCCTGGCTGGCTCAGTTGGAGGAGTGTGTAACTCTTGATCTCAGGGTTGTGAGTTCAAGCCTCACACTGGGCATGGAGCCTACTTTAAAAAAAAGAAGAAAAGAAAAGAAAGAAATAGAGCTAGACCGGTATTCTAGAAAGTTGACAGAGGAAGGGAAGAAAGAGGAGGAAGAAGTGTTGGGGGAGGGAGGATTTTGTTTAATTTGGGGTTTAAGAATGAGCCTGTCTACGCCAAGGGGACAGGGAAAGCGTGTCCACAGGAGAGGGAAGAGGAAGGCAGTAACCACGGGTCAGTTGAACTTTGGAAGCCGAGTTCTGAAGGGGGTACCAAGAAAGGCACCAGTGGAGTATTTGGCGTTGGAGGTAAATGCACTTTTAGACAAGCACAAACAGACCTTGGAAGGGGAAAAGGGCATGAGATTTCTAAAACTTGGAGCCCACAGAAATGAATTTCTAAGATGGATGTCATTTAGATAAATGATGTCACAGTAGGATCAGCCTCACATCCACTCCCATGACTAACACCTAGTTCCCAATGGAAGTGAAGATTTCCACTGGAAATAATTGAAAATTTACGTCAGACTCTAAACTCTACTTACCACACATGGTGAAAATCAGGCACAGGAAAACTGTGCTACAAAAATAGATGGCATCAGGAAGGCAAGCGAACAGTCTATTCTTAAGTAATTAGGAAAACAAACTTCTGACCCCACACTCCTGTGGCGCCACCCCGTTTCCCCTGCTGGACCGGTGGGACAGCGCAGAGCCTGTTCTTCTCGCCATCATATATTTTAATCTGACACTTAAACTGAAGTGCTCCAGGCATTTCAGGACAGAACAAGTTGACAGGAAATTTTTATTATAGCAGCATTATACTGTCAGTCACAATAAAATGTTGCACCACGTCCATAACTCTGAAAGTGCCAGAGCTCATGAAAATTCATAGTAAACTTTTATATTCTGCCATGTATAAGATCTACAGAGAGTAGGGGGAAAAAGTCATTTAAAAATACCTATCTACTTCAGATTCAAAATCTTAATTTAACAAAAAATGCAGACGGATTTCACCCATTTCATGTCCATAAAATAGAACATGCTTTTACTTTTAAAATTAATTGCCCACTCATGCTAAGTTAGGCAAACCTATTATATAATAAATTTGTACACATCATGTTTAAAATAGCAAGTAAATATGGGGGTGAATTAAGAATAGAATACTATTTTATTTTCTTTCTCATCTCTCAGGCAGAAGTAGTCCATATATAAGATGAATATATTTTTAGTTTAATTTAAATGCCAGCTATAGAACTGATAGAAAATGATTCTTTAGACAGAAATTAAAAGTAGGAAGGCAGGGGCATTTTTATTAAAATTACCAAAGTAGACTTTAAAAAAAAAATGAGTTCTCTGTGTACCACCTTTGTGATTCTAAGTAAGTTGTTAAAACTCTCCAGCCTTCCTTTTCAGAATTGTAAAAAGGGGAATTCTTATCTTACAGGCTTGTTATGAGAATTAAAGGTAATTAATACCCAGTGCCCGGCATGTCCTAGGCGCACAGTAAATTACAGTTACTGCATTAGAGTTAGATTTTGTATTTCAATCCGGAATATAGTAACTAATGAATACTTTGTTATCCCAGGGTTTGGTTTGTTTTTTGTTTTTGTTTTTGTTTTTCCCCAGTATTTAATAAGCATAGCAATTTCGCAGTCTGTTTTATTTGTATGATTTATAGGAATATTTTAATTCTTGCTTCAAGTTTATATCATCAGTGGTTTTCAGTGATGATTTCTACAGCTTCATAAAGGAGACTTGGGCTCATAGATCCGGGTGCCTTCAAAGTCACGCAGGGACAAGCCATGTAAGCGAGATAGACACCAAAGGTCCCGGGATTGCAGGGATCCTGTGGCGATGTGGAGACAGCATGCTTTACTTCCCGTCGATTAATATGCTTTTCTTTTCTTTTTTTTTTTTAAAGATTTTATTTATTTATTTGAGAGAGAATGAGATAGAGAGAGAGCATGAGAGGGGGGAGGGTCAGAGGGAGAAGCAGACTCCCCGCTGAGCAGGGAGCCCGATGTGGGACTCGATCCCGGGACTCCGGGATCATGACCTGAGCCGAAGGCAGTCGCTTAACCAACTGAGCCACCCAGGCGCCCTAATATGCTTTTCAAAATGTGCCACATTGATAGAAGTTGTGGGTACGTTTGTTGAATAAGCAAGTCACCAATAATTGACAGTGACC
This sequence comes from Leptonychotes weddellii, assembly GCF_054177405.1. Lineage (NCBI taxonomy): Eukaryota > Metazoa > Chordata > Mammalia > Carnivora > Phocidae > Leptonychotes > Leptonychotes weddellii. The sequence continues at coordinate 88,863,254 of NC_138379.1, read as the reverse complement.
CAGAACTTAGTCCAGCATAATTTGTGATACCTATTTCACTGCTAGGTGTGGAGGGCATCAGTATATTAAAACAGAAAGGTAAACTAAGTTTAGGGAAAGCCCTAAACATTTACATATAAAATATTAAGCATTCAGTACGTGTTTGGTTTGTAAAATATGTCCCAGAATGAAATTTATATTTAGTGGAGCTGGACTAATAAATCCTGACAAAAAGTGCCGTTGATTTTAATTCCTTTAAAAAAACAAAACAAAAAAACCTGCAAATTGGTCACTGGATAAATAGGCCTCTTTCCTTAAAGGGACAGATACTGGATAATATAGATATAACCAGGTGCTGTATGCCCCAGATAGAGACACAGAAATAAAGCATGAGTAATATTTATCACATTTCTGAAATGAAATTCTGAGACTATTGTGATGTTTATTTCCTCCAAGTAGCTTTATAATTTTTCAAACTCTGTGATTCTGTTCAACTTAAGGTAGCTCGGCAGTGGGTATCGAATTCGCCTCTGTCCACACGTATCCAGTAGTTTATGTTTTTCCTTAAATCCAGTGCTCTTTTCATTCACATGTGGTTTAAGTTTCCGATGACTCGTCATGTCATTAACAGTGCAGTCCTGAGCACCACAGGGATGGGAGGATGATAAGATGACTTGTGTGTCCGTGCACTTTGATTACTGAGAGTCCTCGACACTTTTTTTTTAATTGAAATATAATTCACAGGGACAGTGTTACAGGAGTTTCAGGTGTGTACCATATTGACTTGACATTATTCACTGTTCACCATGATAAGTGTAGTCACCAAATGTTATTACAATAATATTGACTATATTCCCTATGTTGTATTTTTCATCTCCATGACTTACTGATTTTTTTGTCTGGAAGTTTGTACTTCTGAAGGCCCCTTATTTATTTCACCCACCCCCTACCCCCCACACCAACTTCCCCAGTGGCAACCAGTTTGGTCCAGGTTGTTCTCGGTATTTAAGTGTGGTTATTCTTTTGTTCTTTGTTCATTTGTTTTGTTTCTTAGATCCCACATATTTGTCTTTCTCTGCCTAACTTATTTCACTTAAGCCTGATAGTCTCTAGGTCCATCCACATTGTTGCAGATGGCAAGACCTCATTCTTTTCTATGACTAATATTCTGTGTGTGTGTGTGTACTCTATCTTCTTTATCCATATAACTATAGATGAACACTGAGTTTGCTTCCATGTCTTGGCTATTGTAAATAATGCTGCAATAAACATAGGGGTGCAAATGTCTTTTTGAACTAGGGTTTTCCTTTTCTTTGAGTAAATACTCAGTAGTGGAATTACTTCATCATGTAGTAGCTCTATTGTTAGCTTTTTGAGGAACCTCCACACTGTTTTCCACCGTGGCTGCACCAGTTTGCATTCCCACCAACAGTGCACGAGGGTTCCCATTTCTCCACATCCTCACCAGTTTGGTTTTTTGGTATGGAGTTGTATGAATTCTCTATATTTTTTGGATACTAACCCCTTATCAGTTAAATGATTTGTAAATACCTTCTCCCATTCAGTAGGTTGCCTTTTTGTTTCGTTGGTTTCCTTTATGCAAGAACTTATTTTGATGTACTCACAATAGCTTATTTCTGCTTTTGTGAAACTTATCTGGTCCTGGACTTTTGTTTGTTGGCAGTTTTTTGATTACTGATTCAATTTCATTGCTAGTAATCAGTCTGTTCAATGTTTCTATTTCTTCCTGATTCAGTCTTGGAAGATTCTATGTTTCTAGGAATTTATCCATTTCTTCTAGGTTGTCCAGTTTGTTGGTATATAGTTTTCTCATTATATTCTTTTATAATCTGTACTTTTCTGTGGTGTTCATTGTTACTTCTCTTCATTTTTTATTTATTCGTGTCCTCTTTTTTTTTTTTCTTGATCAGCGTACCTAAAGGTTTATCAGTTTTGTTTATCTTTTCAAAGAAATAGCTCTTGGTTTCATTGATTTTTTTTTTTCTATTTTTTTTTGGTCTCTGTTTCATTTATATCTGCTATAATCTTTATTCTTTGCTTCTTTCTAGCCTCGGGTTTTGTTTGTTCTTCTTATTCTAGTTCCTTTAGATGTAAAGTTAGGTTGTTTATTTGAGATGTTCCTTTTTCTTGAGATAGACCTGTATCACTATAAACTTGCCTTTTACCACTGCTTTTTCTGTGTCCCAAAGATTTTGGACCATTTGTTTTCGTTTTCATTTGTCTCCATGTATTTTTTTAATTTCCTCCTTAATATTTCAGTTGACCCATTCATTGTTTAATAGCACATTTTTAAGTCTCTGTGCATTCTTGTTATTTCCAGATTTTTTCTTGTAATTGATTTCTAGTTTTATACAGTTGTGGTCAGAAAAGATGCTTGATATGATTTCAGTCTTCTTAAATTTATTGAGACTTGTTTTATGGCCTATCGTGTAATATGTGCTAGAGAGCGTTCCATGTGCACTTTAAAAATTGTGTATTCTGGGGGCGCCTGGGTGGCTCAGATGGTTAAGCGTCTGCCTTCGGCTCAGGTCATGATCTCAGGGTCCTGGGATCGAGTCCCGCATCGGGCTCCCTGCTCCTTGGGAGCCTGCTTCTCCCTCTGCCTCTCTCTCTCTCTCTCCCTGTCTCTCATGAATAAATAAATAAAATCTTTAAAAAAAAAAATTGTGTATTCTGCTCTTTTTGGAGGAAATGTTTTCTCTGTATCTTTTAGGCTCATCTGGTCTAATGTGTCATTCAAAGCCACTCTTCCCTTGTTGGTTTTCTGTCTGGGTGATATATCCAATTGATGTAAGGGAGTGTTACGGTCCCCTATTACTGTATTGTCATTTTCTCCCTTTATGCCCTCCCTTAATATTTGCTTTATGTAATTAGGTCCTCCTGTGTTGGGAACGTAGATATTTACAATTGTTATATCCTCTTATGGATTGATCCCATTATCATTATGTAGTGCCCTTTGTCTCTTGCTACAGTCTTTGTTTTAAAGTTTTATTTTGTCTGATATGAGTATCGCTACCCCTGCTTCTTTTTTGCTTCCATTTGCATGGTGTATGTTTTTCTGCCCCTTCACTTTCAGTCTGTATGTGTCTTTAGGTGAGTCTCTTACAGGGAACATAGAGATTGGTCTTGCTTTTTATCATTCACTCACCCTCTGTCTTTTGATTGGAGCATTTAGTCTATTAATATTTAAAGTAATTATTGACAGGTATGTACTTATTGCCATTTTCCTCATTGTTTTCTGGGGGGGTTTTTTTGTGTTTTTTTTAGTTCTTCTCTGTTCCTTTCTTCTTTTGCTCTCTTCCATTGTGGTTTGATGACTTTCTTTAGTGTTGTGCTTCGATTCCTTTCTCTTTAGTTTTTGTGTTATCTATTATAGGTTTTTGATTTGTGGTTATCATTGGGTTGATGTTTAACATCTTATGTGTATTAACAGACTAGATTAAGTTGATGGTCACTTAAGTTTGAACATATTCTAAAAGCACTAAATTTTATATTCTAAAAGCACCATATTTTATATATAGATGTCATAGTCTACATCTTTTTTATTTTGTGTATCCCTTGACTAATTTTTGTAAATATAATTGATTTTACTACTTTTGTGTTCAAACCTCCATACTGGCTTTATAAGTGATTAATCTACTGCCTGTACTACATATTTGCTTTTACCTGTGAAGTTGTTTCCTTCCATAATTTTCTTCTAGTTGTGGCCTTTTCACTTAGAGGACTACCTCTGATTTTTTTTGCAAGGCTCGTTTAGTGGTGATGAACTTTAATTTTTATCTGAGAAAACTCTCCTTCTATTCTGAACGATAATCTTGCTGGGTAGAGTATTCTTGGTTGTAGAGGGTTTTTTTTCTTCTTTTCCACACTTTGAATATATCATGCCACTCCTGCAAAGTTTTATCCAAAACTTTATCTTGCCTGCATAGTTTCTGCTAAAAAATCAGCTGATAGCTTTATGGGATGCCCCCTGTATGTAACTGTTTTCTCATGCTGCTTTTTAAATTCCCTCTTTATCACCACTTTTAGCCATTTTAATTATTATGTGTCTTAGTGTGGACCAATGTGGGTTCATCTTGTTGGGGTCTCTCTGTGCTTCCTGGATCTGGATGTCTGTTTCCTTCCCCAGGTTAGGAAAATTTTCGGCTATTTTCTTATTAGTTTTCTGCCCCCTGCTCTCTCTCTTCTCCTTCCGGGACTCCTATAATGCAAATGTTATTACACTTAGTGATGTTGCTGAATTCCCTTAAGCTACTCTCATTTTTTTTATTATTTTTTTCTTTTTGCTTTTCAGCTTGGTTGCTTTCCATTACCTTGTCTTTCAGATCAGTGATCTGTTCTTCAGTGTCTTCTAATCTGCTATTTATTCCTTCTAGTGTATTGTTTAGTTCTATTACTGAATTCTTCAGCTCTGACAGGTTCTTTTTTATATTTTCTACCTCTTTCTATAAGTTCTGAGATCATCCACTCTTCTCAAGTTAGTGAGTATCTTTTAGGATCATTACTTTGAATTCTTTATTAGGCATATTGCTTATCTCCATTTCATTTAGCTCTTTTACTACTGTGATTTTGCCTTGTTCTTTCATTTAGGACCTATTCTTCTGTCTCCTCATTTTGTCTAACTCTGTATTTGTTTTTGTGTGTTAGGTAGGTTAGCTATGTCTTCTGGTCTTGTAGTGGTCTTGTGTAAAAGAGGTCCTGCGGTGCCTTGTGTCCCCTGCTTTCAGCCCAGCAAGCTGCAGTGACCCGCTTTGCCTGATGTGGGCCTACTGGGTAGAGTTTGGTCCCCAGGCTGTTGAGAGGCCTGAGACAACTGCCATGGTTGGATTCTGGGCAGGCCAGCAGTCAGAGTAGGTGTCTGCCATTAGCCTCTCTGCCGCATCTGCAGGTGCACCAAAGGGCAGGGCTTACTCCCTATGCAGCCAGCTAAGAGGCTGGGCTGCTGGAACTGTGGGCATGCTGGTGTGCAGGGGCATCTCTCCCTCCCCAGACAGGAGTCACTTAGCAGTTGTGCCGGTCCCTCTGAGGTTGCCTGCAGGGTATGGTGGGGTTCAAGAGCTGCTTTGGACGTATGCCCAGCAAGGTGGGTGGATTAGATGGGACAGGTCCGCAGGGGAATGTCAGGGCACGGTTTGTGGTGCTAGCAAGGTAGATGGAGAGTTGATAGGGCTGACTACTACAAGCATCTGGCTCTCTGGGAGGGGGAGGATGGGGATGAGAAATGGCACCCACTAGCACTTTTGTTCTTGGGGAAATCTCTTGCGGTTCTCTGCCCCTCCCTCCATCACACATTCTAACATCAGTCAGTAAACCTCTTACGCATACACCCCAGGCACTTTTCAAACTGCTGTTACTATGCTGTGTCTCAGTGGAGTTATTTATTACCCTGGCTCTTTAAGGGCAGGGACTCAGTTTCCTATTGCCCTCTGGCTCTCCTGGCATTAAACCCACTGATTTTTTTGGTTCCCTGAGTTGAGCCCTGATGATTTTTAAAGCTCCTGAAGTTAAGCCCCATTGGTTTTCAAAGCCAGATGTTCTGTGGGCTCATCTTCCCAGTGCAGGTCCCTGGTGCCATGGGCACCTGCCGTGGGTTCTGATCCTCTTGCTTCTCCCTGCTTGTGATGTCCCTCCCATTTGTGGTTATTCCCGCCAGAGGTTTGTCTCCCAACCAGGGCTCCACCCCTCCTTCCCTTTGCTGTAAAGCGTCTTTCTTATGAGTAACTGTAAAAGGTCTGTTCGGTCAGTCTTCAGGTCATTTTCAGGATTTGTTATAAGGATGTAGCTGTCAGTGTATCCGTGGGTCAAGTTGAGCTCAGGATCCTCCTATTCTGCCATCTTCCCAACTCTAGTACTTGATTTCTTCAGTATGCTTCAATGACCTGGTCACCTGACTTCATTAAAATTAACTGTATCTCTGTATTTTGCTTTAGCTTCTACCCATTATATGAGTAGTAAACAAGAAAAAACCCAGAGCCTCATCACTCCCCCTACATGATGATGTACCAGAGTCTCCTGTCGAGTAGAATGAAAACTAGGCACACCACTCTTCTCTTTCTGATACGAACGAATTATTCAAACTCCTCCCCACGCCTTCCCCAATCATGGCAAGTCCTCTGTCTTGGTCAGGGAACCAAGATTTCTGGATTTAGGTCAAATCTCCTGACTAGTGGATGGGCTTTATTGTTGCATGCACGTTTGTGCAGAGTATTAGGATAAATATTTTCTTTGCTAATAATGTCAGCTGGACCACTTTTGGCTAGTAGGATCCATGCTTGTATTGCCTCTCTGATAATGATAAGGAGCCACCAAAAGAATTCAAGCAGGGGAAGAGGGGCTTGCCCTTAAAAAAGTTCCCTGTGGGGCGCCTGGGTGGCTTAGTCAGGTAAGCGTCTGCCTTTGGCTCAGGTCATGATCCCAGGGTCCTGGGATGGAGCTCCCTGCTCAGCGGGGAGCCTGCTTCTCCCTCTGCTGCTCCCCTGGCTTGTGTACTCTCTCTCAAATAAATAAATAAAATCTTTTTTTAAAAAATTCACTGTGTAAAGAAATTTAGAGAAGGATTTCAGCACTAAGATTGCAGACAAGGAGACCTACTTATATTTGAAAATAAATGCAAAGGTTAAATTGTGGGCAACTGGAAAAAAAGATGAGCTAAAAATATTCATTGCTTTTGTGTACCAAACAGCAGGGAATGGAGAAATTAACCGTTTCTACCTCCACTCCCAAAAAAGGCTTGTGATAGGAACCAGCTGGTGTTAGTACAAATCTCAGTGTCAACAGGGATGTACACAAACACTCCAGGTGAATGGCTAAAAGTTTGAACAGAAATCGGACCTAGATTTTAGAGTATGAGCAGAGAAAATGGGTAAGTTGTGATAACTTTTCTTTATATCAAGACTAGTGGGGGGGCGCCTGGGTGGCTCAGTTGGTTAAGCGACTGCCTTCGGCTCAGGTCATGATCCTGGAGTCCCTGGATCGAGTCCCGCATCGGGCTCTCTGCTCAGCAGGGAGCCTGCTTCTCCCTCTGACCCTCCCCCCTCTCATGTGCTCTCTCTCCCTCTCTCTCATTCTCTCTGTCTCAAATAAATAAATAAAATTAAAAAAAAAAAAAAAAAGACTAGTGGGGTAAACCCAGATATTTATAAAATACGAGCAGAGTTTAGCAATCTATATAATGGGATTTAGCTTCTGATTTTGAAACGCACAAAGGCTTTCATGTATCTAATCTGGTTTGTGAGGCTTTGTGAACTTGAGAACTCGTTTCAATGTAAATTTGAGTATTGAAGGTCATCTTAGCTAGGCTCTAAAATTTGCCTCCAGTTATTTGGTGGATTTGCTGTCCTATTGCCTGTTTAACACTTAAGTACAGCCCCAATATATAGTTAATAAAATCCTCTTGGACACCTAGTCCACACATGTTTGGTTTACACGAAGAGAGAGCGTTCATTCAAATTTGGTTTTGGTTCTCAACAAAAATTTATCAAAATTCTGTGCAGTGGACCTGTGTGGTCCAGCATGGTGACTACTAACCACATGTGGTTTTGAGCTCTTGTAGTGTATCTAGTCCAAATTGAGATATTCTGTAAATGTAAAATACATGCCACATTTTGAAAAAGTATGTGAAATATATCAATAACTTCTTTATTGGTTATGTCTTAAAATGATAATTTTTGATAAATTGAGTTAAATGAAAGATTACTAAAATTAATTTCAAACAAAATTAATTTCAACTGCTTTTTACTTTTTTTTTTTTGCTTTTTGATTTTAAAAATGCACTATGCTAGATTATTTAAAATTATGTGTGTGGTTCACATTATATTTCTATTAGATAGCCTCTCAGTGGAATGCTTTTTATGCCCCAGCTTAATTGGGGCTTACCATTAACTAAAGGACAGCTTAATTTCCCCTTAGGTGAGTATCCTAGGTATTACTTACAGGTTAGTTGGCGGTGTCCCATTTCTCTTACTGTTGTAAACAAAGTCCTTAGAGATTACAAAAAGAAACAATCATGACTAGTTTTTTCTGTTTTTAATTATATCAGTATGGAGTACGACAAAGACAAATATTAGTAGTAGTCCACTGCATCTCTTTATAATCCTAAATTCACAATTCTGGATGGCATCAACCATGAATTTTAATAGGCCAGTAGTCAGTAAACTTTCCTGTTATCTCAAGTGTGTTTCAACCTTAACGTAGGAATCAGCAACAGTAGTAATCCCATTACATATGAATGAAGTTAACTACAGATTCTCCAAGTAGTGTTACTAATTATAAGAAATGGGAAATGTTTACCCAGTTATAAAAATAGGAAAATGTGATTAGGGTCTATGTTTTCTACCTTTGCTGAAATTGAAGACATTTTTATATCTACTTAACAGATACGTTCTCTTCAACATGACCCACTTGGATCAAGATCAGCTAGAAGTGCTTCCTATTATTAATTTTGGCTTCAAATTATGGACCTTATAAGGTCAAGTCTTTCCCGTTTCCTTCTTCCTTGCGGTTTTCCATTCTCAAAACTCTCTTGACCCCACCGCTCTTATATCCATAACCAAGTGGAGGGTGATCATAAACTATTTTACATTTCATATAGTTTCATTATTGTAAATCGGTGATTTTTCAGATTTTTTCAGACTTCAAGCAGTATAATCCTGCAAATCTTGGAAGCACATTTTTTAAACAGACAAAATCAGAATTCTGTTAGAATTGAGTGCTACAGGTGGGCTTTGTTTCTACTTAAAAATTCCCTTCCCTGCTGTCTAGAAGTGTCTCTGAGCCACAGTGTGGAAGTTTTGAACACAACTTGATGAACCCTGATTAAATGATCACCAATAAGGGAACATAGATTTAGTTTCTGGTGGTACATTCAGTGTTAAGTACCATAACAACTGGGTTTAGCTTCAGAGTGCTCTTGGTGTATTGGAAAAAAGATCAGAGATCCTAAATCTGAGCAGCTATTAGACCTCATTCAATTGTTTGAGTCTGCAGTGTAAAAGAAAATTTTGGATTCCCTTAAAGCAGCACATGAAATTCATTATACATTATCATACAATATAAAATTTAGACTACAGTGATAGAAAGTAAAATTTTCTTTTATTTCCATATTCAGGGTTATATCCAGCTGCACTCCTTTCTCCCTATTTAAGGAACATAGGATAGATGTGAGAATTTCTTTTAAACAATCCTAAAACATTGAAAAAATACATGATCAGTGAAGAAGGTCTTAAAGCCATTTTTTAAAGAGTTCTTTAAAATTAAAATATTTTCGTATGTCCAACATGGTTTACGTATGATCAGGCCTAAAAATTGAAAAAAATATCAAGTTATGAAATATTTGAAGCCTGGGTCTGTTAATAATTTAGTGTTCAATATTTTTATTAGTGTTCTTATCATGTTACAGTTACTCCGTGATTAACATCCAGTGCACCCCGACTTCCTGTAATGTAACGAAGCTAAATCTAAACTTGAAGGAGTTGGCGCAAAAGATTCAAATATGGTTCTCTGGTTCAAAGGGGTACCTTTGACTCTTAAATTTTTCATTGTAACCACTTGACTGACAACCCTGGGAACTTGTGTTGTTCCGGGTAGCTTGATGTAATAATGGCCCATTAAAGCCACTGGAGTTTTATAATCATCCTTGGACCCTCCAGTGGAGAATAGAGCGTACTTATAGGTCACATTTTTGACTTAAATAAAAAATGATATATACAAGGTTATAAAAAAGGCAATTCTCTTTTCAGTCCTCTGGTTACCTTGATTACTTTTTGGTTCCAGTTTAGTGATCTCCAGACATCAAATATATTGTTCTCAAAATCACAATTTACTATCAGTGGTGAGATTAAAGATAATAAAGATTTATTTTATTGGTTTCATTTTCATTCCAAAGCGAGTTTTTTCCTTCTTGCACAAATTAGGACTACAGGGTCATGAGAGGGTAAAGGCACTAATAACTCTGTGCTGGGCGCGCTGCTGAGCCCCTTACAGACGCTGCCAACTACCATAATAATTAGCTGTGCTAATGTATTACTAGTATGACATTCTAGGTATTATTTTTATAATTAGATTTTAGATCAGTTATGGAAAGATTGTTTTAAGAATTGCTTTCCTTGGATCATATAAGTAATATACTTGCTACATAAATGTCAAAACGAGAATAAAAATCACCAGTGATTTCCAAGTATTTTTTTTTTTTTTTGTAAGTTCACCATCTTATTTTTGTTGAAGTATAGTTGACAGATACTGTATTAGTTTCAGGTGTACAACATAGTGATTCAACAATTACATGCATTAGAAAATGCTCACTACAGTGAAATGCATTTACCATCTGTCACCATACAAGTTATTAAAATATTATCGACTATCTTCCCTAAAGTGTACTTTCTACCCCTGTGACTTATTTTATAACTGGAGGCTTGTACCTCTCAGTCCCCTTCGCCTATTTCACCTATTCCCCTATACCCCTCCCCTCTGGCAGCCACCAATTTGTTCTGTGTATTTTTGAGTCTGATTCTTACCATTTGTATGTTTGTTTTGGTATTTTGTTTTCTTTTTTAGATTCCTTATATAAATGAAACCACGTGGTATTGGTCTTTGTCTGACTTATTTCACTTAGCAGAATACCCTCTGAAGGGCACCTGGGTGGCTCAGTCGTTAAGCGTCTGCCTTCGGCTCAGGTCATGATCCCGGGGTCCTGGGATCGAGCCCCGCATCGGGCTCCCTGTTCCGCGGGAAGCCTGCTTCTCCCTCTCCCACTCCCCCTGCTTGTGTTCCCTCTCTCTCTCTGTCTCTCTCTGTCAAATAAATAAATAAAATCTTAAAAAAAAAAAAGAATACCCTCTAGGTCCATCCATGTTTTTGTGAATGGCAAGATTTTATACTTTTAAAGACTAGGTAATATTCCATTGCATTATCTACACCACATCTTCTTTCTCCATTCTTCTACTGGTAGACAGGTTGCTTCCCTATTGTAAATAATGCTGCAGTAAACACAGGGGTGCATATATCTTTGCAAATTAGTGTCTTCTTTTTCTTTGAGTAAATACCAGAAGTAGAATTACTGGACTGTATAGTATTCCTGTTTTCAATTTTTTGAGGAACATCAATACTGTTTTCTGTAGTGGCTGAGTCAATTTATAATCCTACCAGTAGGGCTCAAAGGTTCTCTTTTCTCTACTTCCTCACTAACATTTGTTATTTCTTGCATTTTTGATGATAACCATTCTGACTTGCTTGAGGTGATATTGTGGTTTTGATTTTCATTTCTCCGATGATTAGTGATGTTAGGCATCTTTTCATGTATCTCTTGGCCACCTATTTCTTATTTAGAAAAGTGTTTAGATCCTCTGCCAATTTTTTAATCAGATTGTTTGTGGGGTTTTTGAGTTGTGTTTTTGTTTTGTTTGTTGTGTGAGTTCTTTATATATTTTGGATAGTAACTCTTTATCAGATACATCATTTTGCAAATATCTTCACCCGTTAGGTAGCTTGCCTTTTTATTTTGTTAATGGTTTTCTTTTTTTTTAAAGATTTTTTTTATTTGACAGAAAGAGACACAGCAAGAGAGGGAACACAAGCAGGAGGAGTGGGAGAGGGAGAAGCAGGCTTCCCACGGAGTAGGGAGCCCGATGCGGGGCTTGATCCCAGGACCCCGGGATCATGACCTGAGCCGAAGGCAGATGCTTAACGACTGAGCCACCCAGGCGCCCCTTGTTAATGGTTTTCTTTGCTGTGCAAAAGCTTTTTAGTTTGATGTATTCCCAGCTGTTTATTCTGGTTTTGTTTCCCTTGCCTTGGAGACAGATCCAGAAAAATAGTGCTAAGGTTGATGTCCAGGAGATCACGGCCTAAGTTTTCTTCTAGTAGTTTTAGGATTTCAGGACTTACATTTAGGTCTTTAATCCATTTTGAGGCTTGGGGTTTTTTGTGTATGGGGTAAGAAAGTGAATGGTCCAGTTTCCCCAGCACCATTTATTGAAGAGACTATCCTTTCCTCATTGTATATTCTTGCCTCCTTCATCATAGATTAATTGACCATAGAAATGTGGGTTTGTTTCTGGGCTCTCAGTTTAGTTCCATTGATCTGAGTCTGTTTTTGTGGCAGTACCATACTGTTTTGATTACTACATCTTTGTAGTCTATCTTGAAATCTGGCATTGGGACACCTGCAGCTGGTTTGTTCTTTCTCAACATTGCTTTGGTTATTCGGGGTCATTTGTAGTTCCGTACAAACTTTAGAATTACTTGTTCTAGCTCTGTAAAAAAATAATATTGGTATTTTGATAGGGATTGCTTTGAATCTGAAGATTGCTTTGGGTAGTATGGACATTTTAACAATATTTATTCAAGTCCTTTATCTGTGTCTTACAGTTTTCAGAGTACAGGTTTTTCGTCTCTTTCATTGAATTTCTTCCAAGGTATTTTATTCTTTTTGATGCAGTTGTAAATGGGATTGTTTCCTTAATTTCTCTTTCTGCTAGTTCATTATTAATGTATAGACATGCAGAACTTTATTCCCTGTGTTTCTTCCAATTTTTTTCATACCCTTGTGCTCAAAAAAGATGCTTGATTTCAATCTTAAATTTGTTGAGACTTGTTTTGTGGCCCATGTGTAATCTATACTGGAGAATGTTCCATGTGCGCTTAAAAAGAATACGTGTATTCTCCTCTTTTTGGAGGGAATGTTCTATCTCTATCTGTTAGGTCTATCTGGTCTAAGTGTCCTTCAAAGCCACTGTTTGTTGATTTTCTGTTTGGGTTATGTAAGTGGGGTGTTAAATTCCCCTATTGTATTACTGTCAATTTGCTTTATGCTTAATATTTATGTATTTAGGTGCTCCTATGTTGAGAACATAGATATTTACCATGGTTATATCCTCTTGTTGGATTGATTTATCATCATGTAATGTCCTTTGTCTCTTGTTACAGTCTTTGTTTTAAAGTCTATCTTGATATAAATACTGTTATCCCAGTTTTTTTTCACTTCCATTTGCATAGTGTATGTTTTTCTAAACCTTCGAGTCTGTATGTGTCTTTAGGTCTGAAGTGAGTTGCTTGTAAGATCATAGAGATCAGTTTATCATTCAGTGGCACTATGTCTTTGGGTTGGAGCATTTAGTCCATTTACATTTAAAGTAATTGATAGGTATGTACTTATTGCCATTTGCCCTTTTGGTCATTGTGTTCTGGTTGTTTTTATACTTCTCTGTTGGTTTCTTCTCTTGCTCTTTCCTTGTGATTGAAGACTTTCTTTAGTGTTTTGCTTGGCTTTCTCTTATGTGTTATTTATTACAGGTTTAAGTATATAGCAGTGTATATGAATTTGATGGTCACTTAAGTTTGAACACATTCTAAAAGATTATATTTTTACTCCCTTCCATGTTTTATGTTTGTTATATTTTACATCTTTGAGCCCCTTGTCTAGTTTTTGTAGATAGAATTTTACTACTTTTGTCTTTTAACCTTTGTACTAGCTTTATAAGTGATTGATCTGCTACCATTATGTTTGCTTTTACCAGTGAAGTTTTTTCTTCATTTTCTTCTAGTTAGGGCCTTTTCTTTTCCCTTAAGGAAGTCCCTTTAATATTTCTTGTAAGACTGTGGGCCAAACTCTTTTTCCTTCAGTTCTGAAGGGTAATCTTTCCAGCTAGAGTATTCTTGACTGTAGGTTGTTCCCCTTTCAGCACTTTGAGTATATCCTGCCCCTCTCTTCTGGCCTGCAAAGTTTCTGCTGAAAAATCAACTGATAGCCTTATGGGGTCTTCCTTGAATGTAGTTCTTTTTCCTCTTGCTGCTTTGAATATGCTCTTTAATTTTTGCCATTTTAATTAGTATCTTGGTGTGAAACCCCTTGGGTACCTGCAGGGGTTGCCACAGTGTGCCCCGGGAAGGAGGCATGCTCAGGATCCTTTTACTACTTACATCTTCCTCCCGGTACCTCCAACGTTCTTTAGAAGCATGGCAGGCAATATGTTAATTCAAAGCAAATACTCAAACCAAAGATAGTTAAAAAGAAACTCCTTTGGCTTCCCTTTTTTTCAGTGCCATTAAAATTGAAAAGAGGCAGTCCCTGTAATAGATGCCTTGTTCCATTTTCGGATTTCTCCATGTTTTCAGGTATTCCTCATGTCTATCACTGGATGATAAATTATAATTTTAAAGTAACCCTTCCCATCCTTTGGTTAACCCAGTTAATGATATGTGTGTATATATAACTTAAGGAAGTGTAGGAAATTCTCTTTCCTAGATATGACTGATGGAATGGCTGGCCCATTGTCCCCCTCTTCCAGGTCCTGTTTTGACGTGAACTACATGAAAATGTGTACTTCCCTGAATTTTTCTCTGTATTACAAAATATGCCTTTATACCCCATTAACCATCATAGGTGACTAACCTAATGCCACGTTAATAAGCAAGTAAGCTGCAATTCTCCATTGAGAAGTATATATTGTGTTGTTACAGCAAATCATGTTATTTTGAGTGCTAATGGAATTGACAAAAAAATTGAATTCATGTATTTTTCAAATTTGTTACAGAAATATATATGGTTAGATACAGAGACAGTGAATTTACAGAACGAAAAGTTAGGATAGTGAAAGTCTTACCAAGAATATGTTGGTCAAGATACTCTGTGTTTATTTTAGTTCCCCTGGTTTCCAGTTTCTAGTTCACAGGGAGTTGCTTCTGTCTGTGAGTTAGAGTCCCTCCGTAGAAGTATCAGGGTTACCCCAGCCAACTCAGTAGCCCTTTCTGCCCCTTGGTCTGCAAATTAATTTCATGTTACTGTCTGGTACAGGCTGTACAATGAATTACAGAATTTGCTGGGAAAGTTGCAATGACTAATAAATCCGCAATTAGTTTCCCTTGTGGTTTATTAGTTGCCACTGATGTTCTGAAATCTCTCTTCTTCAAACTTTGGCCCATAGCCTGGCAGCTCCCTAGCACACATTTACTAACTCAGATGCCTTGTCTCCCAGAAGTTTCAAAAATACTCTACCTGGAGTAGAGAATATACAGCTTATATGCTTATACAGCAGGTCTCTTTGCAACAGATTAACCCTCACTGGGAGACAAGAGGTGACCTCAGATCCACTCAGGAACCTCACAGGTGAAAGAACAGGGGAAAGGTTGTCTGGAGATACCCACAACTTGTGTGTATTTCTGTACCTGGGTGAAACATGAAAAAACAATAGAAATTGCAGAATACATTGCTCTAGGATCCGTAAGAAACAACAGGAAATGATTAAAGTAGGAGGAAAAAGACACCTTTATAAGGCTTGGTAACATTGCAGTCTTGAGTTTCTTTTTGCCTTCACCTTTCTCCATCTTTTCCCAAAACTCTGGGAAAACCTCTTTCCCAAAGCCAGTCCCTGAGGAACTGTGTATGCTTACCATCCAAGTACCCCGTCTCTTCCTTGTGCTTGAATCCCACCCAGAGCAAGGCTGCCAAAACAGTGAAGGGGATTAGGGGTCTATTCTGATCTGCCCCCTGCATGGTCAGAGCTGCCTGAGGCCATGGCACTCCACTGTGAGGGGGCTCAGCCTTGGCCCCCATCATGTCTCCTCCCTGCATCAAACCTCCACGCAAGCAGCCGGTATCCCTCTTCATGCGTAGGGCTGTAGGACTGAAGACATGTGATCGAGGACCTTGGTACATCTTTGCAGATCTCTCCGGAGCACTGGAAAATAACTCTTAAGATAGAGAATATCAGCTAGGAACAAGGCACGTATACTCTTTCCATATCTGATCCACCAAGCAGTCCTGGCTAACTTGGAAAAGGCATCGGACTCCTCATAGCCCTCAAGGGATCAGGCTGATTTTCCTCACCCTAAGATGAAAAGTTGGTTCGTATGGCTCTATATACTCTTTAGTAGGCTGATTCCTTTTGTTTCCCCTTCCTTCCAAGCTATCAGGGCAACTATCTGCCAACTGGATGCTTTCATTCTAGGACAGTCTCTTATCCAAATTCTCAAGACTCCTTTTTCCATCCTCTTCATCATTTCTGCTTCCCTAGCTATGTTTTGCATGTTGAATGTAGGGGATCTTGCAGGTAGAACTCACATCAGAACATTCAAGTAAGGCTAGCAAGTCTCCCTCTTCCACAGGGAAGTTATTCTCAGACCCTAAGGCCATTGGGAAGTATCTTCTCAGTCCCAGGCAAAGAAGGCAAAGGGAAGTTAGGGAGAGAAGAAACAACAGCAAGAAGGCTTGAGAACCAGGGGAAAGGAGCCTAGAGTTTAATTCATTCTTTCTGACTGTCCCAGTTCATTCTTTTATTTCCTGATATTCAGAGATACAAATAATCCTTTTAAGAAATCAATTTGCCTACTTCAAATGAGCCTTTCTCTGGTTATTGCAAAGCAGGATTTTTATAAGCATGCTTATTCCTTTTTTTTTTTTTTTTTTTAAGATTTTTTATTTATTTGAGACAGAGAGAATGAGATACAGAGAGCATGAGAGGGAGGAGGGTCAGAGGGAGAAGCAGACTCCCTGCCGAGCAGGGAGCCCGATGCGGGACTCGATCCCGGGACTCCAGGATCATGACCTGAGCCGAAAGCAGTCGCTTAACCAACTGAGCCACCCAGGTGCCCAAGCATGCTTATTCCAAACATGAACAGAGTAAAATAAGCCTTTTGAGAAAGTTACCTGCTGGTAGACTTCTTGTATTCTTCTACCATTAAAGCCAGTGGTGAATCACATGCCAACTTTGAGCCTGTGTTATACAGGAACTCAGAATTTGCAGTGAGAGTTTGGAATTTTCCCTGGGAACCCAATCCCACTGAGTCAAAAGGACATGTTTTATCAAACATTCAGGGTCTCTTACCTAATCAAAGATGGCCACAGATCTTCCAACAAATTCAGCATCAGAGGGACTCACATGAGGTATACCATCTTTATTGCCAAATTGTTGAAATAAAAAAGAAATCAAGGCCCAAAAGAACATGCCAATTCATAAATATAGAATTAGCTATTTTTACTACTGCATGCAGACATAGCCCTAAGTGACTACGGAACTATAATGAATTTTCTTCTCTATTTATATGGAATTAAAACTTCAGTTCTTAAACATCATCCTACTTATTTTAGTAAATACTCAACTGATAGTTCATTTGCACCAGGAGCTACAGTGTGCTTGCTCTGATGTCCCGTTTTTATCATTCTTTATCAGAACCTTCTACAAGTATTGTATCCAGCACATATGATGATGCACATCCTTCAGCACGCCTCAGTAAGGGGAGATTGAGTTCAGTCTCCTAAAGCTCTCCTAGTCTGTAGACGTCCCCGCTGCAGTTTGGAACCACCGGTCATTTATCTGCTTGGGCTTTTAATATTTCTGGGGATGATTCTGGGCCTTGGTAGCTGGGAGGCACTTCCAAGGCAACAACAACCATTCCAGGGATTTCGTGGTTAGCACTCATTTCTTTGGTCTGATCAGGAGGAAAAGATCGTCTGGGAAAGTGTCAGAGACTCAGAGACCTCCTCTACACACCCACCCTTGCCTGCCTCTCCCACCCCCATGTGAGCCCTGAGCCTGGGTCAAGCATGAGAGCCGATTGCTAATTGCATTGAACCTGATTTCATATTAGTGTGGGGTGTTACTATACCTGGATATGGAATTACTATGTTTTAGAGAAAGCACGCCTTCAACTTTATAAAGTACTGCCAAATTGTTCTCCTGAATAGTTACACCAATTTACACTCCCACCTGTAACGTATGAGTTCCTACTTTCACACATCCTTGGCAACATCTGGTGTTTGCAGACTTTATTTTTTCCAATCTGATGGGTGTGAAGTGATGTCTCATTTTTGGCTTTAATTTGCATGTCTTCACTATTGAGCATCTTTTCATATGTTCGTTGGTCATTTGGGTTTCCTCTTCTTTGAATTCACTGTTCATATCTTTTGCCTTAAAAAAGTGGTTACCCTTCTCAATGTATAGGAGTACTTTATATACTCTGAGTACTACCTTTTCTTTGGTCCTATACATTGCAATACCTTGTCCCAATCTATGGCATTTTTGTTTATTCTTTTGCATAAAGCTTTATGTATGCTTTTCCTTGATAGCACATGATTGTGTGTCGTCTTTAAGAAGTATTTCCCCATCAGGGCACCTGGGTGGCTCAGTCTGCTAAGCCTCCAACTCTTGGTTTCAGCTCAGGTCATGATCTCAGGGTCATGAGATTGAGCCCCGTTTCAGGCTCTGTGCTCAGCAGAGACTGGTTAAGATCCTTTCTTCTCTCCCTCTACCCCTCCCCCTGCCCACACATGTGCACACACTCTAAAATAAAATCTTTAAAAAAAAAAAAAAATTCCCCATCCTAATGTATGTCCTATAATTTCTTTTACAAGTTTTACAGTATTTTTCATATTTAAATCTTTGATCTACAGTTTATTTTTGTGTATGGTAGGAGATAAAAATAGTTGCTTTCCATATAAATAATCAGTTGCCCTAGGACCATGGTAAATGGTCCATCTTCATTAATTTCTAATGTCACTTATACACATGTATTACCTTCTTGTTATATATTTTGTTTTTTAATCTTTGTGTGTACCAGTATAACCTTGATTGGATTTCTGTAGTTTTATACTACGTATTGCAGCTAACAGGAAAGTTCTTCCTCTTTTGTTCAATATTGCTTAACCATTCTTGGTCTTTTGTTTTCTCATAGTAATTTTAGGATGAGCCTCTCGGGTTCCCTAAAAATCCCTTTGAGGACTTTTATTGGAATTGCAGTGGACTTACAGATTAATCTGAGAATTGCCATCTTCATAAATAGAGTCTCGCCATCCATGAAAATGGTATATTATTGTTCCTTTCATTCAGGTCCTCACTTATGCCCTTCAATACAGGCTTTCCATTTTGGTTTGCTCCATAAAGCTCTTGTCTATCTTTTCATCTTTAGATTTTAGTTTTTGTTACTTTCACAAATGGGATTTTTTTTTTAAGATTTATTTTAGAAAGAGAGAGAGTGTGTGTGAACAAGGAGGAGAGGCAGAGGGAGAGAGAAAATCCTGAAGCAGACTCTCTGCTGAGGACAGAACCTGACACGGGGCTCAATCCCAGGACCCTGAGATCATGACCTGAGCTGAAATCAAGAGTCAGCCACTTAACTGACTGAGCCACCCAGGTGCCCCTACAAATGGGATTTTTTAGTTAAAATTTTAAATTGGTTTGCTAGTGTAAAGCAATACAGATTTTTGAACTAGAACCTTGTATCTTCAATGTAATAACATTGTCCAAGAATATTGTCTGTATGATACAGTTTCTTGCTGTCTGTTGTAATCTGTTCTGGGGCCTAGTACATAGCCAGTTTCATAAATCTTCCACATGTATTTGAAATGATTTTCTCATTTTGTGCAGGTTTCTGTGTATGTCCATTAGATCAAGCTTGTAATTGATTGTTCTAGTCTGTATTCTTACTACATTTTCTGCTCCATCATTCAATTAATATTTTCTTTCTACTAATCCAATCATTTTTGCATTACTCATTTGGAGACTCAGTTCACAATTATTATAGCATCCTTGTGAACTCTCTTTTTACTATTATTTGATAGTTTTGTCCTTCTAACGTTTTTACATGAAAATACATATTCATAGAGCTTTCCAAGTTTTCTTTAGTCTAGCTCCAAATGATAGAAAACTTGCCTACAGTTTCTTAAATTGAGAGGAGGTATTTTTTCTCAAATAACAAGATCAGAGATAGGTGTGGATCCATCCGCTCAGAAACCCAGGCTCTTTGTATGTGTCTGTGTATCATTCACACTGTGACACCTTTCATCCTCTTGCTGGCTTTCTCCCTATGAGGTATTGTTGGATGGGAGCACGGGGCGGGCTGGGGGCGGGGGCGGTTGTGGGGCAAGGAGAGAGCAGTAACAACCTTTACTGTCAGTATCAGATGAGATAATACCTGTTTCAGCATCTAGAGAATCTTTGTCCCATGACTGTAAATGATTTGCTGTTGCCACACATCTTGTGAACATTCTTTGCAGAAATAGAAGATCTTATCTTCTGAGTCAGATGTGACCATTTCCCTTCCCAAGTGAAGTCACCAGGGAGAAAGTGCTGATGCAGTGCTCTCTTTAGAGCCAGAAACAGTTAAATGCTCAAGCCTCAGGAAACCACATGTCATTAACGACTAGCAAGGCACAATATACTTAGATTTCAAAGCATTAATACAAAATAAAAATATGGTCAGGTGTCAGTGAATGTTTGTATTTAGGAATAATATGTATATTCTCTCAAGAGATGATACCAGTCTTTTCTATAGTTTTTCAGAAGACTGATTGTAGTATTTTCTATGAAACTCAGCATCACTGTGTGTCGTTTGCTGGGGCATTGGCAGGGCCATCGAGTAGCCTGAGTTACCTAGGAACCAGGACCTCAAACTCCTGCTTCCCTTATCCCTCCCTCTGAAACTTCCACTACATCTGAGTCCACCTGTCACCTTGCCCCAGACCATTCTATGGAACAGGAACAGTCTGTGTGATTTGCATTTATAGGCTTTAGGATCTACAAAGCAAGTTGGTCTTTCTGTTTTGTCCTTGAAATGATTATTTAGATGGTTCTAGTACTTCCCAAGGGGTCTAGTAGAATATGTTAATACACCTAATATTTGATTTGTGCTAAAAATTAGCAGAGCATTTACTTACCTTATTTCCTTCACACTGAGGAGTGAAGAATATCTGTCTCCATTGTGGAGTTCAAGCTGCAAAAAAAAAATACAAAAAAACAGTTGTTATATTCAAAGCAGGAGACTGTTTCTTTTACAAACAAACATTAGAATCAGTGTTAATTTTTGAATTACTAGGTTAAAGTGCATAGGCAGAGCCTGGTGCTAGCTAAGTATTTATTGAGTGACTACACTTTCATCTGAGCATTTTCTTGTAGGCGCTAAGACTGCTTAATCCAATTTTGAATGCCCTTTTGTCATCATTAATCCTTGTCCAACACAATATTGTTAAAAGCAGGTGTCTTTTTTAAAGGACATGGGAAGTGTTTCTTGTAGGCAATTAAGCATTGTGAACATGATTTTCTGTTTACAGATTTTTTTCTAGGTGACTTCTTTCACATTTGACTGAAGTTTTTGCTGTGGTGGAGACCCCTTCCTTTTCTCCCCCGTCCTGATTAAAACTTTCAGACTAGTTAACCTTTACAACTTGACACTGGAAAAACTCACTTTTTTCTCCCCACAAGAATGATCCCAATTTTCATGTTTCCTCACAGATTTTCAGCTTTCCAGGTTTTCTGTGTTTCTCTGAGCTGTACAACTCCATCTTAAATTTGAAGTCCATCACTATTGTAATTAGGTGGTCATTTATGCTGACAAATTTGAATTAAGTTGAATTTATTTTGTTGTGTCTTACGTGTTCTAAAATCATATTTCAGCCATGGAAACAAAGAAGTATTTTCCTGCCGGGGAATCAAATTGGCAGTGGATTGGTTTTTGGAAAGAGGCCACAAAGATGTTACAGTTTTTGTTCCGGCTTGGAGAAAAGAGCAGTCCCGGCCTGATGCTCTTATCACAGGTAAGCCCTGGGAGCGGTCTGGTCATAGCTTCAGACGTACCCGGGCAGGTCATCAGACGCTGTCAGATGTTGCACTGATGAAGATGTCCATCAACTCTGATGATAAGGAAACAGCAATCCTTGCTCCATAAACCAATGGTTTGGGGTTGTTTTCTTTTTGTAATTTGGAAGCTTTTTACTTCAAAGTTTGTAAAATTTTGACTTTGGGACATGCATAGGAGTCAGGAGACCTAGATTAAAATTCTGGTTTTGCCACTTACTAGCCGTTGGACTTTGAGCAACATGCTTGGACCTCTGTTTCTCTTTCTGCAATATGAAGTCAGTGATGTAGTTCACAACAGACCTGCAGGACCCTGGAGCTCTGCTCTCTGGGGTCAAGTAGAAGGAAGGGACTCCGTCTCAATACAGTGTATTTTGTGTTATTTTGTAATTTTTACATTAATTTAAAATGTAATTTAAAAATGTATGAGTTTCAGGCAAAAACTGTTAATGATTGTTGCTGAACATTTTGCTGAAGTTAACCCTTCCTGCCCCTCTGCCCACCTCCAACATTAACAAAAACTGAGGAACTTGTGTGAAGAAAACTATACTTTTCAAATCAAAAACAGAGAGACCACATACCTGAAGGGAAGATTAATCATCAAGTCATTACTTGAGCCAGGGTAGGAATAAATAGGCAGGACATGGTGGAGTCCAGAGCTGTGGAATCAGACCCTAGTCTATATAAACTGTATGCCAGAATTCAACCAGAAGCACCAAGACATTGGATAACTTTTGGAAAAAATATACATATTTAGATCCTTATCTTCCACCATATAACAGTAAATTCCAGATGGTTGAAGAATTGTCAAAAACACTAGTCTTTGAATGGCTGGGGAAAACTTTACTAAAGTTAAAATTTTTGGAGGAAATTACAAAGGAAAAGATAATTTTCATTGCATGAAAATCTAAACTTCTGTATTTTGGAAAATTTTCTTTAAAATGAGAACTTTTTTATTTGCCTAAGGGGAAAAAAATACAACAAATAAAGAATCCATGTCCTTAACATCTAAAGAGCTCGCAGACGCTGGGAAAACAAACAGAGCTCTCCCCAGCATATAAATGGTAATGTGGTAGGAATAGACAGCTCACAGAACGCAGGTGCCCAATAAGAGAAAAAAATTCAGCCTCATTAGCAGCTCAAGAAATGACAAATTTAAACAACTCTTGTATTTCACCCATCAAATTAGCAGATTGAAAAACTGGTAAGCCTCTGGGACCTCTTCCTTCACTGCTGTGGAAACGAATTGATACAACCTTTCTAAAGAACAGTTGGGTCTTAAAATATTAATATTCTTGGATCTACTAGTTCCCCTTCTAGGCATAATTCCTCAGAAAATAAGCAGTGTTACAGGCAAAGATTTAGAACCACAAAGACATCCAGTGCATTATTATTGAAATTTATATTCACTAGACTGGTTCAAGAAGTTATAATATGTATTAGAATATTTAGGCAGAATTTCTAATGATCTGAGGAAGTGCCCTTTTCCATAGAAGTTTATACCTAGACCAATGATGGCAAGAACAGAATACATAAAAAATGACTAGAAGGAAATATGCCAAAGTGTTCACAGTAATTGACTCTGTGTCATGACTTTGAGGTTTTATTTCTCCCTACTTCTGAGTATTTTCCCTTACTTTCTTAATTTTGCTTAAGGAACTTAGAATATTTTTAATAATCAGGGGGAAAGTAAATCGAAAAAGAGAAAACAATATTTAAACATGTAAATGACTGGAAAGCTTGAACATGAAAGGAACAGGAGCCCAAGAAGGGAAAAGGATCATGGGCATGGCAGGTGTGTCTGAGTTTAATTTTTAAAGTACCAGCACGCCAGGGCTCTGGAATGCATCACGATGCAGTGTACTTTGTAAACTGCATTCAGCTCCACTTGACCCTCGAACAACACAAGTTTGAACTGCCTGGGTCCACTTATAAACGGACTTTTTATCATATAGTAAACATATTTTCGCTTATGATTTTCTTCATAATAAGAATACAGTATAGAATACACATAACACAAGACGTGGCTTCCATGCGGTGGTTAAGTTCTGGGGGCTCAAAAGTGAGGGAGTCAGCACCCTAACCCCTGCCTTTAGGGCTGCTCAAAGGTCCGGAGGTGTTTTCTCCCCCTGGGTAATAATTCTAACTAAAACCTTCAACCAGATAAAACCTGGTAAATTGAATAGTCCATTATTTTTTCACTGTACAAAAAAGGAAACTTGACCCACATTTTCAGGCTCTCCCATAGAGATTCAGATGAGCGCTTTTTCCAGTGAGATAACACCGATTTTATAAGCACAAAGCTCTGTATCAGGTGCTGTGCTAGGAATTA
This sequence comes from Leptonychotes weddellii, assembly GCF_054177405.1. NCBI lineage: Eukaryota > Metazoa > Chordata > Mammalia > Carnivora > Phocidae > Leptonychotes > Leptonychotes weddellii. Next base: position 88,839,362 of record NC_138379.1, on the reverse strand, counting down.
GAGATTCAGTTCAACTTAGTAGCCATACTGAACCCGTATCTATTTAAGTTAGGATTATTTGTCCAGATTGGCTATTCTTTTTACCTCATTAGCTATTCTAGAAAAAGCAAATGAAGCAAGATGATGTTGACCCTTAGGCCACCACACTTATTTCTCTAATCACTTCGTGGCGTATCGTGTATGAGTAAACACTTCCACAAATAAAGTAGCATGGCTTATTCATGAACATAGTCGCTAACCTGGAAGACCTAAGAAGATCCATCTCTAAGTACCCCATGCATTCATTCTACAGACATTTACTGAGTATCTCCTGCTGTGCTTCCTGGGCCGAGCGCTAATGGAAATAGAGATAAACATTTTGAGAGCAGGGACAACATTTCATTTATCAGGGCAACACACAAAAATAATTATAACATGACAAATCCTGTAGTTGAGACTGAGCTTTTCAGTTTGTCCTGGTTTTCTGTAATTAAGAGATCAACAGTTACAGCTGTTAAAATTCAGTTGAACAGTGTTGAGAGCTTGCTAGGCTCTGTGCTAAGTGCTTACGTGTGTGACAGCTCCCTGACTTCTAGCCTCCTGACTGCCTCGGAGGCTCAATAAGGGATGACTGCCAGATATAGAAAATGCCAGAACCTGAGGTTTCTGCATGATTTGCTGCTTCTAACACCCACATTTCCAGCAATTCTGCTCTGGTGCGCTTCTAAACCAATGTTCCGGTCCTGATGAAATCATGTCAGGCACATCATGACGTCTATACGCCAGCTTCGGAGCCAGCCGACCCCTAATCCCTCTCTGTTCCCTCCGAGGGACCCTGGCTCATCCCCAGTACCCTGTTGCGGCGATTACAGCCCTTGCTCACCTATCTGCGTGTCTGTCTGGTGACTGACACCTTCTTAAGGAGAGGTCATTCTTAATGTTGGTGACCATTAATACTTGGCACGCCATACCTGGTCTCCCCTGAAGACAGAGATTTTTTAAAAATTAGTAATTGCAGTTAATAAACATGGAGAAGTAGACTTTTTTTCTTTCCTTTTTTTCAATCATGACCTCCTGACTCTGGGCCAGAATGTACAATTGTGGGAAGACAGGAGGTAGAGGAGCCCAAGTAGGAAGAAGGGATGGTGGAGAGAGAACTTTTATCGTTAATGAAAATAGGAACGCCAGCACCTTTAAAAAAACAAAACAAACCCAAACCCCTCTAAACAAGTCCGAGTTACAAAGTGCTGAAGAACATGCCCACAGAAGACAAGGAGCGTTCCTCTCGTTAGCCTTACTCCGTCTGGGGCAGCTTTCCCCTCTACTCACATCTGAGCCCTTCCTCACGCAGTCCACCCTGTGAGGATGCTGCACTTGTTGCCACGTGTTTCCTAGGAAAGGACCCGAAACAGGGGAAGGTCACGTCCGTAGTGACAGTACTTCCTCCACTGTGTCCTCAGTGAACCTTCCGCATCGTAAGACTCTTCCCCGCCACCTCAGGGGCCCTACTAGTGCTCCTCAAACTCTCCCCCATCACCTCCACTCGTCAGAAAGCAGAAGAACAAAAGAAACGGGCTTTGGCGGGGGGAGGACGCGGGCGCCCCTGAACCCCACACAGCTGCATTGTCAGAACGGCGTAATGAAAAACATCACTGAGCAAATGGATGTTTATTCTGTTAAAGTTTTAAACCGTTTTTAATGACTTTGGGGGCTATGTTTAAAGCCGTTATTATTGCAGTCCTCAGGGAAAAATATTGGGAATTAAAAATGTGTTCCATCTACAAACTGTAAATCATAATCCCTAATGAAATGAGGGCATAAATCCAGTTCCTCTCATAAAAGCTCACGTTGTATGCAAGTTGCCCCGTGTGTTATGTCTGTACTTACTCGTGAAATTCTGCCCCGATCGTCCTTGCAGATCAAGAAATTCTGCGGAAATTAGAGAAGGAGAAAATCCTGGTGTTCACACCATCCCGACGAGTGCAGGGCAGGCGGGTGGTGTGCTATGATGACCGGTTCATCGTGAAGCTGGCTTTTGAGTCAGACGGGATCATTGTGTCCAATGACAACTACAGGGACCTGGCAAACGAGAAACCGGAGTGGAAGAAGTTCATAGATGAGCGATTGTTAATGTACTCCTTTGTCAATGACAAGTAAGTGAACCCATTCACTGACGGGGCGGTGGGGCAGGGCGGGGGGGTCCTGCTTCCCTGCACGCAGAGCCCTCGCTGCGCCTGCCACAGGCCAGACCCAAGTCACGTCTCTTCCCACAGCCCCACAGCCTACTTCCCTCTGATCCCCGGGCCAGAGCGGGGGAGGGGGGGTTCAGGAAGCCGTGGGTGAGGGACAGGCCCCTGCGCTGTAGGACGCGAACATGGCACATCTGTCAGAACGGACAGGGACGGTTCTGGAACATATCGACCCCCCCAGAACACTGCCTTTCAGAATCTACCTAGAGCCTTGATCGCTTAGATCTATTTTTAAAATACGTGATTTTTGTAAATATTATACCAATGGTAAGACTCCAGTCATGATTAAGTTGATAAATGGGCAGAGAACAATAAAAAGCAGGTCTCCTGAGAAATAAGTGTATTTCCAAAATGGGAGGAAGTTCACCTGTTGATAATCAAAAATGTGAACTAAATTTACAAAGAACATATTTTTTCACCCATTTAATTCACAAAAATATTTTTGCAAGTGCTCTGTGCTGTTAAAGATACAGTGAAACTGCTCACACAGTTTGGCGTGGGTTAACAGAAGCCTTGGAAATACGTATACCCTCTCAGGCCCATCATCTCCTTTCTGGGAATATATAGTCTGAGGAGAAAAAGACCAGATATGTTCATTTCTGTATTTTTTATAATTGCAAGAATTCAGAGGCAGCTGAAGGTACAACAGAGAAATCGGTTAAGCCGCTCTGCATCTAGCAGAATATTCTTCAGCTCTTCAGCATTATGAGTATAAAGGCTATTGAGGAACATGGAAATTTGTTAGAAAGACAAAACAAAATTATATTTGTGTCGGGAAATGTGTATGCATACAGAAACGACGAAAATGCAACACATGAATGGAAAATAGTTGTATTAAGATCCTAGGATTGAGTGACACTTCTGTTCTTAATGTTGCCACATTGTTTTAACAAATAGTGAACACTGTATTTGCTAAGTGTTCTTAGCCACGTTGACACTCCCTTAACATTGTTCACATTTCATGGGTAACTGCTTGGCCCATTTCAAGTTCCAGCATTGACATAACAAGTAGCAGAGCTCTTCAGTTGTAACTTCTTCCTGTTGTGCTATGCATGCCGTGAACTCTTGCATCCGGGAGATTTTTTCCATCTCTCTGCTGAGGCGCAAAGAGAGTGGGCTGTGGGGTTCGATGTGGAATCTCAACTGTGCAGCGTGAACTCAGATCAAAGTCACTTAATTAGGAAAGTGTATTAATCTGCAAAAATTAATACCTGAAGGGCCCACTGTCAGGAAGAAAGGAGAGGAGGGGGTATGCATGTTCCCAGGCCGGGAGCGGGGTTGGTCCGTTGTCCGTGTTCCTGTCCACTGCTCCTCGCTTCCCCGGCCTCTATACTTGACAAGATCGAGGCTCACGGAGTCCCCCTAAAATGGCATTGTGTTGTTTTCTGAAGTCCTTACAAAATCCCAAGACTGACGGGAAGAAAGAATTCATGAGAACATGCAAGGCTCAAAACTTACTTGACTTAAAACCAGTACAAGTTCAGCTTGACACATTCTACTTTTGTGTTCATTAAGAAAATTCTGTGTACTGAGATTTTTTTACCCCATAAACGCTGAGTCAAAATACTTGATTAAAAATGTTTTAAAGACCTTCGAGTGAATCAGTCTCTACCCTCTGTCTTCAGAATTAAATGATCAGCCTCCTACATCACTTCGTATTCTGTCCCTGACAGGTTCATGCCCCCTGATGACCCTCTTGGCAGACACGGCCCAAGCCTGGATAATTTTCTGAGGAAGAAACCTATTGTTCCTGAACACAAAAAGCAGCCTTGTCCATACGGTAACTTTCCTTGTAACTATTTAACATATGCCTTCAGAACACAGTCTGTTGTTAAATTTTTGGCAATAAAAATAAATATGTTATATTTTGGATGGCATAGTATGTGGTTCTTTGAATTGTAATTAAACATCTTAGCCGTGGGAAAAAAAAGTAATTATTTTTACCTAGTCGAGTTCCATGCAAATGCATTTCCCAGAGTTAAAACATGGGTTCCAAAAACTCTGCTTAATCGGGCAGGTACAAACGTGGAGTTCTGACATCGAGCTACACCTCAGATGGGCAGGGGTTTAGCACATTACCGCGGTACGTTTTGCTCTTCAGAACAGAAGGTCCTGATTGTGAAGCCAGACTGGAAGAGGATGGGCAGGGAGGAGTTGAGGACACAGGGTATGGTATTAACCCAAACCTCTGGAGGTGACTTAATCACCCAGCCAGTGTGTCGGTCACTCTAGAGAGGACCGAAGCGGGGAGGACTGCAAGGGAGCAGGTCTCCAGAGGAAGGGACAGAGGAGCGACTTAGCTTACCTTCCATTTCTGCCTTTGTTTCTCTCACGAGTTAAAACCCTGAGCTGCCAGGGCCTGGTGGACCGCTGCTTTCCCTAATTAATGTTCCTCTTCGTAGGAAAGAAGTGTACCTATGGACACAAGTGCAAATATTACCATCCCGAGAGGGGCAGTCAGCCGCAGCGGTCGGTGGCCGATGAGCTTCGTGCCATGTCTAGAAATACCGCGGCCAAAACCGCCAACGAAGGCGGACTGGTGAAGAGCAACAGCGTTCCCTGCAGCACGAAAGCGGACAGCACTTCCGACGTCAAACGAGGTGCTCCAAAGAGGCAGTCGGACCCAAGCATAAGGACCCAAGTCTACCAAGACCTAGAGGAAAAGCTTCCCACCAAAAACAAATTGGAAACCAGGTCTGTACCCTCTTTAGTTAGTATCCCGGCTACTTCTACTGCAAAACCCCAAAGCACTACATCTCTAAGCAATGGCCTTCCATCTGGAGTTCACTTCCCACCTCAGGATCAAAGACCCCAGGGACAATATCCTCCAATGGTGATGGCAACCAAAAATCATGGAACGCCAATGCCTTATGAACAGTATCCCAAATGCGACTCGCCTGTTGACATCGGATACTACTCCATGTTGAATGCATATTCAAACCTGAGTATCTCAGGCCCACGCAGTCCTGAAAGGCGTTTCTCCCTGGACACAGATTACAGGATCAGCTCCGTAGCTTCTGACTGCAGCAGTGAAGGGAGCATGAGCTGTGGGAGCAGCGACTCCTACGTGGGGTACAACGACCGGTCCTACGTCAGTTCTCCCGACCCTCAGCTGGAAGAGAATCTCAAGTGCCAACACATGCGCCCGCACAGCCGCCTTAACTCCCAGCCCTTCCTGCAGAATTTCCACGACCCCTTAGCTAGAGTGCAAAGCTACAGTCACGAAGAACCAAAGTACCATCACAAGCCTCCTCTGCCGCACCTGGCCGTGCATCTGCAGCACCCAGCCGTGGGCGCCCGCTCCAGCTGCCCCGGCGAGTACCCCTCCCCCCCGAGTTCCGCGCACCCGAAGGCGCCCCACCTGGGCCGGTCCCTCGTGGCCACGCGCATAGACAGCATTTCGGACTCCCGGCTGTACGACAGCTCGCCTTCCCGACCGAGAAAGCCTTACTCCCCGCAGGAAGGGCTGGGAAGCTGGGAGCGGCAGAGCTACGGCCTGGACGCGTACGGCTACCGGCAGACCTACTCCTTGCCCGACAGCTCCACGCAGCCGGGGTACGAGCAGTTCACCTTCCAGAGCCTGCCCGAGCCGCAGGAGCCGGCGTGGCGCGTGCCGTACTGCGGGATGGCCCCGGAGCCTCCGAGGTACCAAGACAGCCGAGAAAAGATCTACATCAACTTGTGCAACATCTTCCCCCCGGACCTTGTGAGAACTGTCATGAAAAGGAACCCTCACATGACAGACGCCCAGCAGCTCGCCGCGGCCATTCTGGTGGAGAAGTCACAGCTGGGCTATTGAAAGATGATGCATCTTTGTGGTGTTTAGTAGTTTTTGTTCAGCTCAAATGCTGAGGGAGGTTTGCTACAATAGCACACGTGATCTCCTTCTCGGCAAGGAGGTTATCTAGTATCCATTTATGTGAAATACTGTATCATGGAATCTGTATGTATAGATAGCCCCACGTAGTGGAAGTATCACGGGATTGCTTTACATTCAAACTTTTTTTTAAACATTTCCTTTTTAAAGCTCTCTCCTTGGCTGGAAATTTTTCCAGTTTGATTTATTAGATGTCTCTGTGATCTTTGATATTAATCTTTGGTGCATCAGGGGTTTATATGCAGCACTTTTTATCCTTGTTTCGTGTTTTATTAACTTGGTGTTTGTCTATCAATTGCAAGCAATTACGATACTTTCAGAATGTCGAACATTTGACTAGACCCTAGCCGACTATTTTTGCAAGCCAAGCTTAATTGGAATCTTTTACAGCTTTTTAAGTTATTTTTATTTGGGGAAGGTGGGCTTCTTTGTGCTATAATCATTATTTATAGAAACAAAGATATACTACAGCACTGACTTTATATTTTAAACAAAATGTAAGTTACCAGTTTATATGGAAATGGGTAACAGTCTATATTAGAATGATTTACAATATGGCACTTTTCATTGTTTTATTTTTGTTCGGATTTTTTTTTCTGTTAATTAATTTAATACGGTTGACTTAAAGGAAAGCAGATGCAATCAATGGAAAAACTGTTTCCATTTTTTTTTTTTTTTTTTTTTTAACGAGTAAGGCAAAAGCCGTAACTATTCCAGTTTAGAGCTTTGTTATCCAGCTATGATGTGCTTCTAGACGGTAGAAAATGGAATTGAATTCCCAGATTCTCATTAACCTGTATTTTTAATGTGTTCGTCCTTCTTGTTTCGGGGCACAACAATACTGGATAAAAGAACCCTTTCACAGTACTTGCCTGTTTTTAATGAATCTAATTATTCTCAATGCAACTTTTATATTTAATATACTCTTTAGCTTTCCTGCTATTTATCAAGGCTGGCCTGAGGTGGGTGTATGTGTTGAGGATATGCAAAATTTATCGATACTGCACTATAGGAATGGTGGTGGTGGACGTGTTGTAAGTGGTAACTTAAAAATGTTTGTAAGATACTGTATATTTTCCATTTTCCTGAAGGTAGTTTTTTGGGGGGCCTGTTATATTATTAAGGCCAGATTCTTGCCACAAATAGTGTAGTTTTAGCTACAGACTAAAGTCTGTTCTAGTATTAGTAAGGGATATTTCTGGTTTCAGAGTCATGGGTTTTGCTAGATGCGAATTCATCTTCGTCCTCAGCAGACAGACCTCGCATTGAGGGGCAGTCGGGTACCTCACATGACTTCACTGTTGCCTCCAGGCTCCGAATTTCACTTCGTGCGACAGACCCCCTCCTGATCTGTGTCTGTCGTCTGCCTCGATGCCCGGGGTATTCCGACCATTCTCCATGCTGCAGTTTGAAGGAAAGCCCTGAAAAGCCAGAAAGTACCTTTTACTGTTGATACAAATTGTATCTTTTTAACTATAAGAACTATTTTGATTTGTAGATCTAGTGAAAACACAAATGTGTAACTATGATTAGACTTTTGGGCAACATTTTATCCCTTATTTAAATACAAAATTTTAAAGTACAATTGAGGTCTAGGATAGGGTAGAAGATAAAAGTAACAATTTAGGTAAGTAAAAGTGTCTGTCTTAGTTTTATAGAATATATTAAAATATATTAAATACATTTATTGGCATTTTCTTTCTCCTAAAACTTATCTAGCGAGAACTTAAAAATAAAGGTAAAATGCTGCCTGAAAATAATGTCCAAGCACCTTTGACTAGGATAACATTTTCACTACTTGTGTGACACTGTGTGTTGCACGAAGTAGGATTTGGGTATACAGTAAATGCTTCTAAAAGGCATTGTGCATATTGACATATCCAATAATCTGAACCGTGTTCAGCAAACTTAATTCAGGAAAGTGGTGTTCTACACAATTATTGCTGTTGTTGTTGAGGTGAGTGTGGCCCTCCTCTGTACCCAGAAACCATGCAGACGGTGCCACGCAAACCATTCTGAGTGATGTCTGGGTGCGACCCTGCTCACTTTGTGAATCTCTTCTCCCTGATTTCGTCCGTCACTCTCAGTAGAACAAGTTTAAGTGTAGAAGTAAACTAGTGCCAAAAATAGGGTTACAGTTGTGGAGTACCGTTTATTTTAGTCATGTTCTAAGCCTTTTTTTTTTTTTAAGTATGAAATCCTTTTTACATTGTAGGTTTTCCTCCCATTTTCTTCATGTTAGCGTTTTCACTATCTGAAGACTCTGCCAAACTTTACTAAATCGATTTCAGGAAGATCTTCAGTGACTTGTGTATCATACTTTCAGTCTGAGTTGCTCGTGTTTTTAGCTAACTATTTGTCATTGCTTCGTGGGTTTTAAACCATGGAAAGAGTGTAGCTCGCCACTGCCTGTCCTGAAGTGAATAGCTCTAAACTGCTCGCACTGAAAGCCTTCAGTAGAATGACCTGTGAGTGAAGAAGTACGAGTTTTCTTAGGTCAAGAGAACAATGTGTCCCCTCCCCCCCCCTTTTTTTTCGGGCACCCATGTTGCTTTCGGAGCTTAAGAATGAGAGATTTGGAAGATTTTAGATACAGCAAATTCTTAATTCTCTCAAGCAATAAGTAAAAGGATCCATCACTAAATTAAATCCATAGCTGATCCCAACCTTCATTGCAGCCAAAACTTTCACCTTAATCCTATCTTTTACCAGATTTGATAGCAGATAACTGGAGAGGGAGGTGTTAGCAGAGAAATGCCCAGAGCGGTCACCTGCTAGAAGAGAGAGAATTCCGATTGGAGCATTCGGCCCCTGACAGTTGGCTGTACTTTACCCAGTAATTAGCCAGTTCACGGTCTCGGTGTCTCAGTAGAGAGGGAGCAGCATCCAGCTGGCCGAGTCCCGGCCCTCACGGCTTCCTCCCTGCACGTGATACGTCTGTTTTCCGTCCGTTTACGATCTCTGTATCCTGATAGAGTTTGTCATTGACCTCAACGTTTGAAAGAAACGCACACCAGTATCAAATGTGTGATACTGGTAGAAACTTGAACTTTGTGCTTTTATGAAATTTCCTTTATGAGAATATGTAATATAACTTAAAAAAAAGAGCATTTTTATATGTATATATACATCCACGCCTACATACCTGTCATGAAAGTATGAAAAACGGGAGAGGGTGTTATGCTGTCGGTCTGACCTTCCCCTCACCGAACTACGTCTGAGTTGTGGAGGACCAAGCCTGCAGCCCAGTGACCAACGAGAAGGTTTTAGAACCACTTGAACGGAAAGCAACTCTTCAGTGGTTTTATTCCTGGTATTTTTAAAGAGTTATTTTGATAATTTTAATAGAATGTGTAATTTTAAAACACAAAAAACTTAAAGTAGTATTGATTATACAGATAATTATTTAACATGTCTTTTACGGATGTATCCATGTATATGGACAGTAATATATTTATGAAACAAATATACTTTGATTATGTTGTAGCTCTTAGTTTGTGATAGGTTAGATAGGGCTCTGGATATGTATGTGTGTGTGTGTGTTGAAAACTCTTGAGCTGTTTTTCCCCCGATTTAATGGCACTGACCCTAAGGTATATTTGTTTTCGTTCTCATTTTTGCTATCCAACTGACTTACTCAAGATGAGCTAGTTCCTAGGTATACACCCACAAATACAACGAAGTGTAAAATCCATGAACTACACACGTGCATTAGCGTCAGAGAAAGTGAGTTAATCCAAGCTAGAGAAGCACGCATTATTTCAGATCGGCCTGGGAAACTCCCTAGGGCCGGGACTGACCCAACTTTTTCGGTCAAGGATCAGGCAGGAACTCATCCAGGCCTTGAGAGTCATCTGGTCTCTCTAAACTGCTCATCTCGGCTCGTACAACACAAACGCAGCGCAGATGAGAAAGTAAATGAGCAGTGTGGCCGTGGGGCAATAAAACCTTCCTTAGCAGCGGCCTGGCTGGGCTGGTGGGCAGCGTTCGCGCCTCCCCGGCCCAGAGGGAGAAAACCCAGGATTATTAAGCCGGAAGTCCTGATACATGTTAATGTAAGAAATAAGAACTGTGTCAGTTGACATTCAAAGACAGTGTTATTACTGATGGCCTTCCAAAGAGGATTGCAAGACGGTCCTATTAAAGCATCCGAATTTCCTTGTTTATTCTGTCTTATCCATTACTTATTAGAGATACTTCTCAGTGTTTAACCGCACACACAAAAAAGCATTCTGGCAACAGATGTTTTAATAAGTATTGAAATTTTTTCATGAACTTTGTATTTCTCTTGACAAATGGGAATACCTTACCTGCATTTAGTTTTTTATGGGCCTCATGGACCAAAAATTCTGTTGTATTTTGAAAATTAGCATGTAATTAGCCACAAAATATTTTAAAGACTACATTTGTCAGTTACATCTTTCTGCTGGTTTTTTGACTTCTAAAAAATGACAGATGTGCCCTTCTTTAAAAATGGTTTTAAAGGAGATAAATATATTGTAATTTCACATACTATAGCTTTATTCTGTAAGATTAAAAATTGTGACTAGTGTAATTGTAGCTATAATGTGCATTTGCTGTATTGTGACTCTTTTAAGAAACCAAGCGTATCCCTGCTTTCTCTGTCCAAACCTTTAGTATAGATCTTTTTAGACACCTTAAGACTGTCCTTGGTGAATGATATTCTTGATCATGTGTGATTTTAAATTCATTGAAACTACACACTGTTGAGCGTGTTCATTCACAGTGCTTTATAAACTGTGTTAACATTATAACATTATTTCTGTAAGAACATTAAATAGTTTTGAACATTACCATCCACTTCAGTTATACTTTTAAAGTTGGAATACAACTCTAGCTTTTTAACAGTGTTTACAGCTTAAAATGGTTTTTTTTTTTTTTTCTTTAACGCCATCTGTTAACCTGCTCTTTGTTACAGTAACAGTTATGTGTTAGGAGTAGCTTTTTCCCTATGGTCCCTAGTCTTGAGATTTAAAAACAATTTAAGGTTTTGACCATTTGGCAGTTAAAACTTTTTTGAAAAGTCTGTCCATCTATTAATTTAGTTTGATAAAATTTGTAAAACTTCACTTTTAAACCATGTACCAAATCTGCCAAGTGTCTGTATAAAATATTTCGGTTGAATAACAAATTGTTGTCCATTAAAGCTTTTGACCCCTCTCTCACTTAAAGCAGTTCATGTCTCAAGGGAAAAAAAACATTGAAAAGCAATGGCTTGTTTTTATATATGTTTTAGATTTTCTTTGGTTTTCTGAAATTACAGGTTTTCTACATAATACAAAGTACCCACAAACAGACCAACTTCCTCAGAGACGTAAACCCAGGGCTGCCAATGAACCAGATGACTGATGTCATCATTTCCTGTTAGCTTGTTCCCCCATTCCCACCCCCCGGACCCTCGTCCTGTGCTGAAGGAATTTCCAATTTGGTTCCTCCCATTTTTCTTACAGGAAAATAAGGTACAGAATGTTTAGAACAACCATCTGACAAACTGATGTGATTCTGTTTATCCTCTGTTCTCTGTGTTTCTGTAATGGAATTTTTACAACTCCAAAAAGCAGTATTTTAGACTTACTGGAAATCCATATCGGAACAGTGATGTGAATCTGCCACTGAGAAAAAAAAATTAAAATTTTCGTTTTTTTTTTTTATGGTGGTTCGTTTTTGTGTCATGAAGCAATTGACCTCCTGCAGCAGCACAGATGCTAAATAATCAAGGGCACCTTTCTCGAGTCCCGCGGCTTGTCCACATCCAGTGGTTAAGAGCATAGGACATGCACATGTTCATTACCACCATGTTAGAGCCCTCATTAACTCCTATGAATAATTGGAATTAAAAGCCACAGACAACTAGTCATTCCTTACTATCCTAATAATTTCCCACCGGTGACTGACCCAAGCTGCTTAGGGCTTTCTGCATCATCTCGTGACCTGACCAGTTCTCGTGTGTGGACTGGTTCCCTGCACCCTTCCTGGCACGAATCAAGCTTAGAATCCCACTAATGCCCACTCTAAGTAGGTTCACTTCCCTTATTTTATACCCACTGGGAATTGAAAATAATCTATTTCGTATGTAGTCACAAATCCAAAATGGCCTAATGATCTAGCATATTCATGTTCTATGTCCGTGTCTAAGAAATTTCCAGATCAGAGAGGGGGTTTTCTTTTCCTCCATTGTTTTTCAGGTTTTCATTTTGCTTCTTGGTTTTTTGGGTTTTGTTTTTGTTTTTACTAACATCATTTGTCAGGTGTTTTCTTTCCGCCCCTCCCCCCTCACCTTAAGCTCTTTACCTGAGATCTGGATTGAGGTGATTTATCTCTTCTCCGGCCCCAGAATGAACGGTGATGTTCAGCTGTCGTTGGCAGAGAACGCCGCACATTCCAAGTCCGGGTGAGGCAGGAGGGCGGGACTGAGATCTAGGGAGGCCACCCCATGGGTTCATGCTCCTAGTGTACTCCTCCCCCAGCTCGTTCCTTCGTCTGCAGAGAAAGGATTCACACATCCTGATGAATCAAGCAATGCTGGGGAAAGCGAGAGGTGAAGCAGCAACTCAAATGCTGAGTTTATTCACAACAAAATACCTGTCACTGGGTCTCTCGTTAGTTGAACATACATACTCATCAGCACTTGTGCCTCGGCCTCAGATGCTGTTTTAAAGATTTGTTAATTTTTAGAGAAAGAGAGAGAGCAAGCAGGGGGAGAGGCAGAGGGTGAGGGAGAGAGAACCTTAAGCAGACTCCACACCCAGCACGGAGCCCAATGCGGGGCTCGATCCCAGGATCCTGAGATCATGACCTGAGCCGGAATCAAGAGTCGGACGCTTCACCGACTGAGCCACCCAGGCGCCCCTTGGCTTTAAGATTTCCAAAGCAACCTTTTACAAAATGCATTCCTTGCTCTGTGCAACCCTCAGGACTGGCGTTGGAGTATGGCCCCTGGAGGCGGAGTCCCACTGCACACCCCCTATGTGCAGAGATGGGCAGACTACGGAATGGAGAGAACCACCGCCTCATCGGCCAGGTTGTCAGGACTGAGTTAGACCCTCTGCACAGGCAGCCCCATGAGTTCACCTAGGCATGCTTCTGTAAATGCTAGGCATGCAAATACATGGTCATTTTCAGATATTCCCCTTAGAGCCTTCTTTATCTACAACTGTGTTGTGGAAGAGTTTCAGTTTGAACACACGGGTGATGTATTTTCAATGGTGGCGTCTATTTCAGGAAGGACATTTTAACCTTTTTAAAGAGTTCTTGGCACCCTATTTCCATGCTACCCCACTGCAAGGCCCTTCTCGGCTTAAGTTTTCCATATATCCTAATAGGGAAATAAATGGAATGACAAAAATGATGATAAAACAGAAGGTAAACCTTCCAGAAGCTCACAGCTCAGTAGGTCATGGATGGCATCACCGCTCCCCCAGCCCAGTTCTCCTGAAGTTGCCGCTCAGCACTCTCCTCGGCACCCCTGCCCCTGACCTGCGTGAAAGGAGAGGTCAGTCCCTCCTGATGGGAGACTCCAGAGCCAATCTGGACAGAGCAGTGGGTGCTATGGTGGCTTGGGTGGACCATGCACGTTTCTGGGAAGATGTCCAATCCAATTGGGGGACTGTTTTTCTCTTTGAGCACCTGCTGCTAGTTTTTAACTAACGGCTCCCCTCAGATTTGGAGAGGGCTAGTGGGGGCCCAGTACCATAGTGGAGTTAAACCACAGTCCTGTGCAACAGGCATTACCCCATTCTAGAAACGAGGAGACTAAGACTCAGAAAGGTTAAAGCACTTGCTCCAAGGCAAATCCCTCTACTGCTTCCAAAATTCCTTCTTCTGTTTACTATGCTACAGGACAACATTCAGAACGCGCACATGACTATCCACGGTGTGGGTTATTGTGTAAAAATTTAGGAATGAACACCATGCTAGGACTTCACTGAGGGCAAGGGAAGACTAGGGAAAAACAGGAATTAGAACTTGTGTTTCTGCACTTTAAGAGACCCCCACGCATTCAAGACTCTGCTTTCATGCACCAATAGTCATGACGAGGGGTAACTCGTGTTGGAGGGAGACGTCCTGTCCTGAAGGCTTGTCTGGTGGCCCTGGCCCAGGACGCAGGCCGGTTAACCAGGGCTCCCTGCTCAGGGCCTCGGGAAAACCAACAACGCTGGGCAGTTCTGTGCCAGAAGGATTGGAGTCTGGACTCCTGTGTCCGCACCGCCCCCCCCCCACCCAGCACCCTTTGTGGTCCTAAAGAGTAGAAGGCAATACATTCTTTTCTGTTTCCAATCATACACAGCCCCCTTCTTGGGTGTCCTTTGCAAAGCCCCACTTAGCTTGCAGACTCTCACAATGCCCACCGCAAATACACCTTTCATGTGAAGGGGCTGCCATTTGCAGTTCCCAGGCCTTCTATTTGCACAAATCCAGCATGAGATTAGAGCCAGACAAGTTTAATTAGGTGGCCCAGCAGATTCTCTTCTGTTCCCCAGGAGAGCTCAGTGAGGGGCAGGAAGTACGCAATTGAAATGCACATCCCACTCACCCAACGCCCTGCCCTTCTCACGTCCCAGCCCGGCCACCCTCCAGCCCCGTGAGCCCCGCCAGCACCTAACACTGGGTCCCTTCACAACTGCTCTCTCTACACTCCACTTTCCAAACCTGTAATTACCGTTCGTTCGAGTAACTTTCGAATGTGCACGTGGAAAGATCGTGGGAGATGGCAAACACAATTCTAACCACATGAAACGCTACTCAGTCCACCCCGGAGGAGACTCATGGGTTTGCTATGTGTGCTACCACATTAACAAGGCGAGGACAAAGCGCACTGCAAGTTGCGAATGCAACGCGCACTAAAATGCGGTGAATCTGAATCTTTCAAGGGAGATGCAGAGCAAAGGCATGTTCTTCTAGTCCAAGCTCAGCTGCGTGGCCTATGTGCACTCGGGAGGCCCAGAGCCATGGGCGGGGGCCTGAGCGGGACTGGAGGCTGCCACTGGCCCAAGGGCAGCACAGCAAGGCTCCACCAGCCCCAGGTTCTGCAAAACCTCACTGCCTCCATCAGGCCCTTGTCTTCACACGCCACCCTCCCCACCCCACCCTCCCTGGTTCCCAGTCATGCAGAAAGGTCAGGATCCTCAGCTCTGCTCCTCCCCACCCCCTCCCACCCCAGCCCCGCTGCCAGAGGCTGCCTGGTGACACTGAGCAGCTCACCAGGTGGTCGTGGTCATGGGGGTGGGGAAAGAGGACAAATGGCCTTGGAAGATCCTGATCCATCAAACACGAATTTAATATACAGACTTCCGATGCCACGTTCTGGACGGGGAGCAGGAAATGCCTCGTGGTTAAGGGGGGGATGCAGGGAACGTTTGAATCCAGGCACAAGCTCCAGTTACGTTGCAAAGATATACGTGCATCAAGGATCAAGCAGCCAGGCTCTAGAGGTCCTAGCAGAAGCCAGGGGACAGTGTCACAGCTGGCTTTCTTGCGGGCCTGTTTGTCCACCTCAACGGGCAGCACTGTCCCCGGGCTGCCTTCCAAGCCTTCTCTGCTAACCTGGGGGGACAAGCACAACCCCCCACCCCCCGATCAGCCTCAGGTCAGGGTACAGCACTCCCTGCCACCGCCCGCCAAGCTCTGCCCACACGGCCCTGAGAGCCAGCGTTCCTGAAGCTCACTGTCCTCCCAGAGGAAAAGAGCACATTCCGAGAGGCCCTGTCTCTTTCCGGTTGTAAAGCAGAAGATGGAAGTTCACAGCAACACTTGGGCAAAGCAGGAAAAGTAGCTGCAAGGAGAGCTGGGTGGAAGGAACTTGAGCTGTTCCCCTGTTCCCGCCTCCAGCTGGTGACACCAGAACTGGCGAGGGTCCGCCCCCTCTCCGCTGGGGGAAGGTGAGGTGCTGGGGTGCAGCGGGAAGCGCATGAACTTGGCAGCCAGACAGACCCTGGTGCCAGTCCGATGCCCCCATGGGGCACGCACGACCTTGCGCAGCTAAGTCGTTTATCGTGACGCTCAGCCACTTTCTCTATTGAAACGGGCGCTCTTTTCCCCAACCTTCCAGGGCTGTCAGTACAATAAAATACCTGTGTAGAATGTCCAGCGCCAGAGGCTGGGACACAACAGGGGCTGAAAGACACGGTTTGCAGGAGACGCACGCCTTGCGCCCCGCTCTCTCCTTCCCTCACACCACACACGTGGCAGTTGCCAAGCCCTCCATTCGGCCCTCTTGGTAGAGCTCGCGTTCATCACCTCCTGCCCACCCCCTCAAACCCCTGCTCTGACTCAGGCCCCCGGGAGCCACGGCCTCCCAGCCTCCCTCCAACCCTCCCTCCACTCCCTAGCTAAAGTTAACCTTCTACCGACGCGCTTCCTAGAAGCTTTTGGACCCCCACCTCCAGCTCATCCCCAGCACATACACTGCCTGTATGATGAAGACAGACAGCCTTAGGATAGTCAAAGCCCACCTGGTCACAGTAACCTCCAGATGCCCCATCTCACCCCACACCCATCGCAGACTCAAGACCCCTGACCCTTCCCAACCAGCAGCTCGCAAGCTCCCAGCCCTCCAGGCAGCGGCCTACAGGCATCCCTGCTTCACGGGCCAAGACAGAATGCTTGGCCCCACATACACGCCGACACCTCCCTCCAGCCCTTCTCACAGAAGTGAGGCCCACGCTCCCCTCGGACAGACCTCTGTGGGGTGTTGGATTTCGAGGAGTTGGCTAGCTTGCCCACGGTCTTTCTCCCTTGGCCCAAATCAGGTGTGCCTCAAGAGCGGTGATTGTGTCAGTTCAACTTTTCTCTTTGTCTGATTCGTTCATTCATTCATTCATCCATTCATCAATTGCTAAATTAGCTCTTGCTGAGGTAGGTGCTGAAGAAGACAATATATGGAGAGAATTGATGGTTACCACCACCTACTTCACGTCCAGGGCTACACCTTAGCTATTATGCCCCTTGGCTTCTGCCCTGCAAAGATCCTAGTCCAGGGAAAAGAGAGCAAGGAGCAGAGAACATAAAAGTCAGAAGAAACATGCACAGAGGGAAGCGGGGTGTGTCAGAGCACCTTCCAAGCACAGAGGGTTTAGAGGGGCCGAAATATTTTTTTTTTTAAGTGGGCTCCACGCCCAGCGGGGCATGGAGCCCAGCTCGGGACTTGAACTCATGACCCTGAGATCAAGAGTGGGGTGCCCAACCGACCGAGCCACCCAGGTGCCCCTAGACTGGCTGAGTTACTGAGCTCATGGGGAGCAAGCTAGGAGATACACAGAGGCCAGATGGCAGATGCCGCTGCTTGAGAAGCTCAGGACTGGGGCCCTCACCACTGGCCCCTCCATTTTGTCATGGCTGCTTTCTCAAGAATTGGGGTGTGGGGTCCCTGCAAAGAGGCAATACTGGGGCCAGTAAAAATACTGGAGGTTTTTATTTTTTTGTTTTTTTAAAGATTTTATTTATTTATTTGAGAGAGAGAGAATGAGAGACAGAGAGCACCAGAGGGAAGAGGGTCAGAGGGAGAAGCAGACTCCCCGCCGAGCAGGGAGCCCGATGCGGGACTCGATCCCGGGACTCCAGGATCATGACCTGAGCCGAAGGCAGTCGCTTAACCAACTGAGCCACCCAGGCGCCCTACTGGAGGTTTTTAAACAGAAAGTAAATGGCAGATCACAATTTTGAGGAAGATGATAAATCTAGAAGAGGGTCGGCAATGGGGGGTCGGCAGCAATTGCTCCTCCCTGTGAGAGGATCAATAAGACCAACTCAGGGGGTGGACAGGAGCCCATGTAAGGACCCACCTCTGAAGTCACATCAAATCGGACTTTTAATTTGGCTGATGCTGGATGAGGGTTTGGCCACACGGCCATCCAGGACATGTAAAACCCTGTGCCCGCCACAAAGACTGCCAGTGTTCCGGGTCCAGGGCAGCTAGCCCAATGTCGATACCTGTCTGGCCCTGGCCTATAAAGAACCTCTAGAACATTAAGACCCCTTCTTCCCAATTCTTGTCTCCCCTGCCCCCTTGCCACCCAGACCCACTCTCCACATACCTGCCAGAATATTCTCACCACTGTGAGGAAGGTCGGGCACTCTCGTGCTGGGAACCCTGCAGTGGCTTTACACACTCATCCTCCGGGCCTCACCCCACTGCTCCGGGTGAAAGGCGCCCAGTTGCAAAATGTGAGGCCAAACATCTGGATCTGGCTGGCCCATCAGCGCTCACCACCGTGAGAGCTGGCCACGGCCAAGGGCATCCGGGTTAGCTGCCCCCGTGGGCCTAGCCTCGGTCCTCCCCACGCCGGGTGCAGAGCTGAGGCTGCTCCCAGCACGGAGCGTGCCCCGTGGGCGCGTCTTCCAACACCTCTCTCAGGACAGGTCCCGCCCCGCACAGTCACCTGGCTCCCCCGGGCGCTCCATGGGCAGGAAACTGCACCATCGTCACCCTCGGGAAGCAGGGTCTCTCGCGCTCCGCTCCATGGAAATCTGGCCCCTTCACCAGCCTCCCGACAGCTTCCCAACTCTCCGACCTCCCGCCACCGGGGCACTTCTGCTCTCCGCTCTCTCCCCCTGCTCTTATCCCCACGTCCCTGCATGTTTCCTTCCCATACTTCTTCAGTCTGTCCTCAAGCGAAGCCTTCCTGATCCCCAGCCCTAAAGTTGCTGCTCCAAAGTTGGAGGGTCCAAGATGGCAACTCAGAAGGCCGTGAACTCACCTCCTTCGTGGACACACCACATGTTCACAAGCCACCCCGAATCTGCACCTGCATGTAGCAGGGCCTCCTGAAGAAGAGCTGAGGGCTGATGGAACAGCTTCCACACACCAAGGGACAGGGGACCACAGAGAGAACAGAGCGGGGTACACAGCCCACCCAGTGTTGCCAACGCAGTGGGGAGGAGAACTCAGGGACCCGGAGCAGATCTGTCTGCCCTGGGGCACAAAAAAAAAAAAAAAGCTGTAGTTGAAAAGGATGACCAGAATATAAAGGAACCAGCCCAAAGCATCTGCTAAATGGCAAAGGGGCTGCTGGGACTCTCTCCGGGGTCAGAGGTGCTGGCGAGTACAACAGCTTGCATCCCCCCTCCACTCTGGCGGCCCAGACAGGAGCAGCTCTAGCACCCTCCCGCCCCCCACCCCCCACGCCCCGCCTGCCACCCCGGCCAGCCCCAGGACCCTAGCCCACACCAGCCCCGGCTGTTTCCCCAAGGCAGGCCCCAAGACCCCAGTGAGCAGCACTGTGTATGCACCCCTTCCACCTTGATAGTGCAGATGGGAACAGGTCCAGCAAGCCCCAGGCCCTTAGCCATATCAGCCCCAGATGCCCTGGGGCACAGAAAAAAGATGCGGCTTAAAAAAAGACCAGAAAAGATGCAGCTCTAGAACTCTGCCAGATGGCAGGGAAGCTACTGGCGCTCTCTGTGGGCCAGAGGCACTGGCAAGCACCACAGTTTACATTACCCCTTCACCTTGATAGCATGAGCAGGAGCAGGTCTGGGCACCGGAGCTGACCTATCAGTTCAGTGAGACCCAGGCCTCTAGGCACGCCAGCCCTAGCCATCCCACCGAGACCGCCCCAGAGTGATCCACAGCGGGATGTCCGTGGTCAGTACTAACTACCGCTCCCGCCATCTCGCCCAAGTGACAGAGGCACAAAGGAATCCGGAACACCCAAGCCCATGCCAGCTCGGCTTCAGATGACTCACAGAGCATTCCAGAACCCCCCAAGCTTGCACCCACTTCAGTTTCAGCAATCTGGCCAGGACTGTACCAGGATTCCCTCAGCCACACCCACCTTGGCTACATCACCCTGCCAGGGCACCCCCTTTATGTAGCACACCACAACACCCCAGCCTGTACCTGCATCAACCCCAGCCACCCCACAAGGGTGTCCCCTGCACAGAGCACCCCAGGACACCGAAGCTTGCACCCACTCTGCTTCAACTGTACACCCAGGGCATCCTCGGCACAGGGGGTGCCAGGACCTCCCTGGCCGGCACCCACTTTAGCTTCATAGATCCTGAAAGGGTGCCCTCTGTGAGATAGCCCTGGGACTACCCACGTTGCACCCACTCAGGCTTCAGATTTCTGAGAGAGCCATGGGACTGCCCAAAACATGTTCAAATTGGCTTCAGCTGTCCAACCAGGAACTCTGTGTGGAGAGCCCAGAGATCACCCCAGCCCACTGCCAGGGCAGCTCCAGCCATCACACCATGTAGGCTCTAGCACAGAATGCCCCGGCACCCCCATCCAATGCCAACCACAGCTCCAGCCAGCCAGTCAAAGTCACCAAACGTACAAAATCTACAAATGGAACAACCATCCACAAATCATTCCTTCAATTTTAGCAATAGTAGCTATTCCACATAATTCATAGGAACAAACACAGAAAGTCAAGCAAGTAAGGAGAACGAGGAATATGCTTCAAATAAAACAAGATAAAACCTCAGAAAGGAATAAATGCAACAGAGAAAAGCAACCTACCCAATAAAGAATTCAAAGTAGTCATAAAGATGCTCACCCAACTGGACTCAAAGGTGGATGAACTCAGTGACAGCTTCAACAAAGAGATAGCAAATGGAAACAAGAAACAATCAGAACCAAAGAATAACTGAAATGAAAAATACACAAGAGGGAATCAACAGATTAGAGAATGTGGAAGAAAGAATCAGTGATCTGGAAGACAGGGTAATGGAAAGCACCCATGTTATACAGCAAAAAGAAAAAAAAGAATTTTAAAAATGAGGATAAATGAATGGATCTCGTGGATAATATCAAGAGAATATGCATGTTTTGGGGTCCCAGAAGGAAAAGAAAGAAATAAGGGGACAGAAAATCTATCTGAAGAAATAAGAGCCAAAAATTTCCCTAATGTGGAGAAGGAAACGGACATCCAGCTTCAGGAAGCACAGAGGGATCCAATCAACATGAATGCAAAGAGGTTTAGGCCACAATGTATAATAATTAAAATGTCAAAGATTAAAGATGGAGAATTTTAAAAGCAGCAAGAGAAAAGCAATTAGTTATGTATAAAGGAAACCCTATCAACTGCTACACTATCAACTGATTTCCCAGCAGAAAAAGCAACGACCAGAAAGGAATGGCATGATATAGCCAACGTAAAGGAAAAAACCTACAACCAAAAACATGATCCCGAGCAAAGTTATATTCAGAATTGAAGGAGAGATAGAGTTTCCCAGACAAACAAAAAGTTAAAGGAGTTTATCACCATTAAACCAGCCTTACATAGGTAGCTCTTTCTGCCCACAGGTCCTGTCCCGTGCTTTAATAAAACCATCTTTTTACACCAAAAAATAAACAAACAAACCAGCCTTACAAAAACTGTTAAAGGACTTCAAGTGGAAAGGAAAGGCCTTAATTAGAATTATAAAAGAAAAAATTTCATGAGTAAAAACCTAGTAAAGGTAGTAGGTCAATCACTTATGAAGCTAGGATGAAGGCTAAAAGACAAAAGTGGTAAAATCAATTATATCTAAAAAATTAGTTAAGGGACTTACAAAATAAAAAGATGCAAAATATGACAACATACACATAAAATGTAGAGGGGCATAAAAATGGAATTCTGTTAGAATGTTTTTGAACTTTAGTAATTATCAATTTCATATAGACTACTACAGACTTAGGATGTTGTCTACGAACCTCATGGTGACGTCAAACCAAACCAAAAACCAAAGGTATATAAAATACAAGAAGAGGGGCGCCTGGGTCGCTCAGTCGTTAAGCGTCTGCCTGCGGCTCAGGTCATGATCCCAGGGTCCTGGGATCGAGCCGCACATCGGGCTCCCTGCTCCGCGGGAAGCCTGCTTCTCCCTCTCCCACTCCCCCTGCTTGTGTTCCTCTCTCACTGTGTCTCTGTCAAATAAATAAAATCTTAAAGAAAAAAATACAAAAAGAAACTCAAGCATAACACTAAAGAAACTCATAAATCACAAGAGAGCAAGAAACAGAAACAAAGGGTAACAAAAACAACCAGAAAACAATTAACAAAATGGCAATAAGTACATACCTATCAGCAATAACTTTTTTAAAATTTTATTTTTATTTAAACTCAATTAACTTGATGTATCATTAGTTGCAAAGGTAGAGTTCAGTTAGTTGTATACAACACCCCCAGTGCTCATGACATCACGTGCCCTCCTTAACGCCCTCCACAGTTACGCCATCCCCCCACCTCCCCTCCAGTGACCCTCAGAGCAATAACTTTAAATTTAAGTGGTTTAAATGCTCCAATCAAAAGACACAGGGTGATAGAATAGATTTCTAAAAGACCCATCTACATACTGCCTAGGAGAGACTCACTTCAGACCTCAAGAAACATACAGATTGAAAGTAAGCAGATAGAATAAGATCTTCCATGTAAAGGAAAGGAAAAAAAGGCTGGGGTAGGAATACTTACATGAGACAAAACAGACTTTAAAACACAAAGTGTAACAAGAGACAAAGAAGAGCATTACACAATAATAATCAATCTAACAATAGTGCATAACAGAAGTTCACTCAGTATTAAAGCAAATGCATGCGTAAGGAAATATTAACAGACAAAAAGGGAGAAATTGATGGTAATACAATAAAAGTAGGGGACCTTACAGCCCATTTGCATTAATAGATAAAACATTCAGGAAGAAAATCAATTAGCAAAGAGTATCTGTGCTAAAAGGAAAAACTCTGCAGCCAAGAATACTCTATCCAGCAAGGTGTCATTCAGAATAGATGATCTAGAGAGATAAAGAGTTTCCTAGACAAAAACTCTTGACCACTAAACCAGCCCTGCAAGAAATATTAAAGGAAACTCTGAGTGGAAAGGAAAGACCATAAGTGACAGTACGAAAAGTAGGAAACACAAAAGCAATAAAAATAATTATTTCTGTAAAAAATTAGTCAAGGGATTCACAAAATAAAAAGATGTAAAATATGACACTATATACCTAACATGTTGGGGGGGGGAGGGTGGGAAAGAGAATGGGTTCAAAGTTAAGCAACCATCAACTTCATATGGACTGCTCTATGCAGATGACATATACAAACCTAATGGTAACCACAAATCGCAAACTACTAATAGGCATGCAAAGAATAAAGAGAAAGGAATCCAAGTATATCACTAAAGAAAACTAGCAAACCATGAAAGAGAGCAAGAGAAGGATCAGAGTAAAACTACAAAACACCACCAAAACAAGTAACAAAGAGACAGTAAATACCTATCAATAATTACTTTGAATGGAAATGGACTACATGCTCCAATCAAAAGACCTAGAATGACAGAGTGGATAAAAAAACAAGACCCTTCTATATGCTGCCTACAAGAGACTCATCTCAGACCTATAGACACTTAACAGATTGAAAGTGAGGGGATGGAGAAACATCTATCATGCAACTGGATGTCAAGAGAAACCCAGAGTAGCAATACTTATATCAGACAAAACAGACCTTAAAACAGACTGTAACAAGAGAAATGGGCATGAGGTAAGAATAAAGGGGATAATCCAACAAGAAGATATAACACTTGTAAACATTTATGCATGCACCATGGGAACACCCAAATACATAAGACAGTTAATAATAAACATAAAGGAACTAATCAATAGTGATTCAGTAGAGGACTTTAACACCCCACTTACATCAATTGGCAGATCATCCAAACAGAAAATCAATAAGGAAACACTGGCTTTGAATGACACATTGGACCAGATGGATTTAACAGATATATTCAGAACATTCCATCTTCAAACAGTGGAATACACATTCGTTTCAAGTGCACATGGAACATTCTCCAGAATAGATCACATTATTTGTGCCTCACCAAGCCTCACCAAAAAGATCAAAGTCATACCATGCAACTTTTCTGACTGCAATGCTATGAAACTAGAAATCATCCACAAGAAAAAAATATAGAAAGACCACAAATACATGGTTAAATAACATGCTACTAAATAATGAATAGGAATAATGAATAGGTCAACCAAGAAATCAAAGAAGAAATAAAAAAGTACATGGAAAGAAACAAAAATGTAAACACAACAGTCCTAAACCTTTGGGATATAGCAAAAACAGTTCTAAGACCTATCTCAAGAAGCAGGAAAAATCTCGAACAACCTAACTTACACCTAAAAGAGCTAGAAAAAGAACAAAACCTAAAACTAGCAGAAGGAAGGAAATGATAAAGACTAAGGCAGAAATAAATGACATAGAAACTAAAAAACAATAGAACAGGTCAATGAAACCAGGAGCTGGTTCTTGGAAAAGATTAATAAAATTGATAAACTACTAGCCAGACTCATCAAAAAGAGAAAGAGAGAAAAAGAATTCAAACAAATTCACAAATGAAAGAATAACCAACACCACAGAAATACAATTTTCAGGGAATATTATGAAAAACTAGATGCCAACAAATTAGACAGCCAAGAAGAAATGGATAAATTCCTAGAAACATATAACCTACAAAACTGAACCAGGAAGAAATAGAGAATTTGAACAAATTATCACCAAGGAGATTCAATAAGTAATAAAATAACTCCCAGTGAACAACAGTCCAGGACCAGAAAACTTCATAGGCGAATTCTACCAAACATTCAAAGAAGAATTAATACCTATTCTTCTCAAACTATTCTGAAATATAGAAGGAAAAATTCCAAATCCATTCTAGGAGACCTGCATCACCTTGATACCAAAACCAGATAAAAACACCAGAGAGAGAGAGAAAAAGAGAGTGCATGAGTGAGAAAGAATAAACTACAGGCCAATATTTCCAATGAACATATATGTAAAAATCCTCAACAAAATACTAGCCAGCTGCATGCAACAATGCATTTAAAGAAATCATTCACCAAGATCAAGTGGGATTTGTTCCTGGGATGCAAGGGCGGTTCAATATTTGTGAAGCAATCAGTGTGATACATCACACCAATAAGACAAAGGATAAAAACCATATGATCATATTAATAGATGCCAAACAAGAATTTGACAAAGTACAGCATCTATTCATGATAAAATGCCCTCAATAAAATAGGGTTAGAGGGAATATACCTCAACATAATAAAGTCCATATAGGAAAAACACACAGCTAACATTATATTCAGTGGGGGAACACAGAGCTTTCCCCAAAGGTTAGGAACAAGACAAGGATGTCCATTCTCATCACTTTTATTCAACCTAGTACTGGAAGTCTTAGCCACAAAAATCACACAAGAAAAAGAAATAGAAGGCATCCAGACTGGTAAGAAAGAAGTAAAACTGCCACTATTTGCAGATGACATGATGCAAATACAGAAAACCCTAAAGACTCCACCAAAAAGCTATGAGAACTGATAAATGAATTCAGTAAAGTCACGGGGTACAAAATCAATGTACAGAAATCTGTTGCATTTCTATACACTAATAATGAAGCAACAGAAATGGAAATTAATAATGCCATTTACAATTACACCAAAAATAATAAAATATCTAGGAATAAATTTAACCAAGGAGGTGAAAGACCTGTACTCTGAAAACAATAAACATTGATGAAGGAAACTGAAGAAGACACAAGCAAATGGAAAGACATTTCATGCTCATGGATTGGAAGAACAAAGATTGTTAAAATATCCATACAACCAAAGCAATCTACACATTTAACGTAATCCCTAAAAAATACCAACAGCATTCTTCATAGAACTAAAACCTACAATCCTAAAATTTATATGGAACCACGAGTGACTCCACATGGCCAAAGCAATTTTGAAAAAGAATAGCAAAGCTGGAAGTATCACAATTCCAGACTTGGAGCTCTATTACAAAGCCATAGTAATCAAAACAGTAGGATACTGGCACTAAAAGAGACCCATTAGGTCAATGCAGCAGAGGAGAAAACCCAGAAATAAAACCACAATTACAGAGCCAATTAATATTCAACAAAGAAGGAAAGAATATCCAGTGGAAAAAAAGACACTTTTTTCAATAAATGGTGTTGAAAAAACTGGACATCTACCTGCAAAAAAAAAAAAAAATGAAACTGGACTTTATTACACCATGCACAAAAATAAACTCAAAATGGATTAAAGTCCTAAATGTGAGACCTGAGACCATAAAAATCCTAGAACAGAGCTCAGGCAGTAATGTCTCTGATATTGGCCATAGCAACATTTTCCCAGGTATGTCTCCTAAAGCAAGGGAAATAAAAGCAAAAATAAACTATTGAGACTACATCAAAATAAAAAGCTTCTGCACAGCAAAGGAAACCACCAAGAAAACTAAAAGACAACCTACAGAATGGGAGAAGATATTTGCTAATGACATATCCAGTAAAGGGTTAGTATCCAAAATATAGAAAGAACTTACACAACTCAACACCCAAAAAACAAGTAATCCAATTTAAAAGTGGGTAGAAGACATGAACAGAGATTTCTCCAAAGAAGACATCCAGATGGCCAACAGACACATAAAGAGATGCTCAACATCACACATCATCGGGGAAATGCAAATTGAAACCATAATGAGATATCACCTCACACCTGTCCGAACGGCTAAACTCAGTTACACGGGAAACAAGAAGTGTTGGTGAGGATGTGGAGAAAAAAGAACCCTCTTGCACTGTGGGTGGGAATGCAAACTGTTGCAGCCACTATACAACACAGTATGGAGGTTCCTCAAAAAGTTAAAAATAGACCTACCCTATGACCCAGTAATCCTACTACAGGGTATTTAGCCCCAAAATACAAAAAGACTATTTCAAAGAGATACATGCACCTCTACGTCTATTGCAGCATTATTTACAATAGCCAAACTGTGAAAGTAGCCTAAGTATCTCTTGAAAGATGAATAAAGAAGATGTAAGTGTATACATACACACACACACACACACACACACACACACACACACAAATGGAATATTATTCAGCCAGAAAAATGATATCTTGGATGGAGCTAGAGAATATTTAAGTGAAGCAAAATAAGTCAGAGAAAGACAAATACCGTATGATTTCATTCATATGTGGAATTTAATAACACAAATGAGCAAAGGGAGAAAAAAAGAGAAAGAGAGAGGCAAACCAAGAAACAGACTCTTAACTCCAGAGGGGAGACAGGTGGGGGAATGGGTGAAACAGGTGATGGGGATGAAGGAGGGCCCTTGTGATGAGCATCAGGTGATGTATGGAAGTGCTGAAGCACTATGTTGTACACTTGAAACTAATAAAATGCTATATGTTAACTATACTAGAATTTTAAGAAACACCAAAAATTCAAGATTGACATATAGGATACAAAACTTCAATCTGTACTAAGCAGTGCCACAATGGTATTTAAAGGTACGTGTGTCCATACTGCCCACATTTCTCTTAAATTTAACTCACAAGAGAAAAGATACTATAGTTTAGGAATTTCTTTTAACTTTGTTTTTTCATATTAACCTTTCCTTGGAAGTTTGATAATTAAAAATAGTCACTACCTCACTTCAAGATATAGTATAAATCTA
>NC_138379.1:88773543-88811293 GCF_054177405.1 Leptonychotes weddellii | reverse complement strand
GTCTTTTTAAACCTTAAATATGAAGCTAGTAGTCAATTACAAGGAAAAAAATAAAAACCAAACATGTCAAGGGCAAATGACAAGCTATTAAGCAAACCAATAGGACAATGACAAATTCATCAGAAATCAGAAACACATAAAAAGAAATGAAAATGAAAACACAATGGTCCAAAATATTGCAGTCACACCAAAAAGAGGTTCTAAGAGGGAAATTAAAAGCAATACAAGAACACAACAAAAATCGCTAAAAAATTAATATTACAACTAAATGAACCAGAAAAAGAATAGATCACATTAGTAGAAAAACAAAAATAATAAAGCTCAGAGTTGAAATAAATGAAAGAAGAAACTAAAGAAACAAAAGGAAAAAAAAAATCAATGAAACCAAAGCTAGATATTTGAAAAGGTAAATAAACTGATAAACTTTAAGCCAGATTCATGAAGAAAAAAAAAAAAGGAACAAAATCAGAAACAAAAGAGCAAAAGTAATACTTGACACCACAGAAATAGAAACCATTAGAAGAGACTATTAATATGTATATATGCCAAAATATCCAATAACAAAAGGAAACAAATGATTATAAAAACAGATTATAGGATTATAAAAATACCTTCCAAAAATAAATGGAAAATCTGAACAGAAATGTTAATAATGAAATTGAATAGGTAATCAAAAAAGCTCAACAAATAAAAGTCCAGGGACACAAGGGTTAAAAAGCAAATGCAATGAGAAATTCAAGAAGCATTATTTTCTATTCTCAAGCTTCCAAAAAATAAATATTCCGTACACATCCTTAAAAAGAGAAATTACCCAAGACCAAAACCACAGTCATTACAATAAAAGAAACTACAGGCAAATAAGCCAGATAAACATACATAAAGTACCTCCATAAAATAGTAGCCAACTACATTCAGAAATATACTTAAATAATCATTCAACACCAACAATTCATGTTTATTCCAAGAAATACAAGGATATTAGAAAATTAATAAATATACCACTTTAACAAAATGAAGGATAACAATAAGGTGAATATCTCAATAGATGCAAAACAGCAATGCCGACACTCCAAGTGAGTTGATCAGGAAGACTCAAAAAAACTCAAAAAAAAAAAAACAAAAAACATACCCCAGCATAATAAAAGCATGTGTGACAAACACAGAGGGACATCATACCCAGTGGTGAAAAACTGAGAACAAGAGGACAATGTTCACTTTCACCACTTTGATCCAAGGTAGTATCACAAGTCCTAGCTGCAGCGATCCTGCAAGGAGAAGAACTAAAAGGATTCCAGATTGCTGAGGAAGAAAACGGTCACTTTTTGCAGGTGACATGATACTATACCTTGAAAACCCTAAGGACACCTCCAAAGAACCATTAGAAGATGTGAATTCAAGAAAGTGGCAAGATGCAAGATTCATACACAGAAATCTCCTGCGTTTCTATATACTAATCACCAAGTAGCAGAAAGACAAATAAAGGAAACGATTCCAGGTCCATCACATCAAAGAGAATAAAATACCTAGGCATCAACTCAACCAGGAAGGTGAAAGACATGTACTCTGAAGCCTATGAAACAAACACAAAGGAAACTGAAGAGGACACAAACAAATGGAAAGATATTCCATGCTCACAGAATGGAAGAATACTGTTCCAAGGTCCATCCTACCAAAAGTGACCTACAGATTCTGAGTCATCTGTATCACAACAGCAAGAGCATTCCTTACAGAATAAGTAATCCTAAAATGTCTATGGAAACACAAGAGACCCCGAAGAGCCAGAGTAACTTGGAGGAAGAAGAAGAAAGCTGGACATGTCACAGTCCCAGATTTCAAGGTTTACTGCAAAACTAACATAGTCAAAACAGTATGCCACTGGCACAAAAGGAGAGGCATACGTCAGTGGAACAGAACAGAGCCCAGAATTAGACCCACACTCATGGTCAGTGAACCTATGACAAAGGGGGCGAGAACATACACCAGGGAAAAGACAGGCTCTTCAATAAATGGTGTTGGAAACTGGACAGCCACCCGCAAAAGAAGGAAACACTCTCACACCATACACAACAATAAACTCGCCATGGGCTAAAGACCTGAATGTCAGACCTGAGACAATAAAACTCCTACAAGACATACTCAGTGATCTCTTAGACTTCGGCCCCGCAACATTTTCCTAGACAAGCCTCCTCAGGCAAAATAAAAATTAAAAAACCCTCAAGCAAAAATAAATGCTAGGGACTACACCAAAATAAAAAGCTTTTGCACAGTGAAGGAAACCATCAACTCAATGAATGAGAGATGTTTGCCAGTGATATATCCCATGAGGGCCTAATATCTAAAACATCTATCAAGAACTGATACAGTTCAATACCAACCAACCAACCAATAAATGATCTGATGGAAAATCAAGCAGAGGACCCAAATAGACATTTTCTAAAGAAGACATGCCAATGGCCAACAGGTACATGAAAAGATACTCAACATCACTCATCATCAGGGAAATGCAATTGAAAAGTACAACGAGATACCACCTTCCCCCTGTCAGAGTGGCTGGTATCAAAAGTGTGAAATTAACACGAGTTGGCCAGAAGGTGGAGAAAAGGGAATCCTCGTGCACGGTGGGTGGGAACATCAAGTGGTGCAGACACCATGGAAAACAGTATGGAGGTCCCTCCAAAAATTAAAAACAGAAATCCCATACCATCCAGTAATTTTACTACTGTGTATTTACCAAACACAACAAAAATATTAATTCAAAATCATGTACATCCCTATATGTTTATTGCATCATTATTTACATTAGCCAATTAGGGAAGCAACCTGTGACCATTGATAAATGATTAAAAAGCATTAGTATATGTATCATGGAACATTACTCAGCGGTAAAGAAGGTTAAGTTCTTGCCTTTGTTGACAACAGGCATGCACCTCCAGGGTACTAGGCTAAGTGAAATTTGTCATCCAGAAACAGATAAATGCCAGAGGATATCACTTATATGTGGGATCTGAATAACAAACCAACACAAATAGACTTACAAACACCGAGACCAAACCAGGATTGCCAGGCTGGGGGGGTTATGGTGGGATTAGCAAAATAGGGGAAGGGGATTAAGAGGTACATACTTCCAGTTCTAAAATAAGTCCGTCACAGTGATATAAAGTACTGCCTAGGAATACAGTCAACAATATCGCAACCATGTTTTATAGGGACAGATGGCACCTTACGCTGTTGAACACTGCATAATGTCTAGAATTGTGGAGTCGACTGTACACCAGAAATGATTAGAACATTGCATGTCAACTCTACTTCAATAACAAATGTTCTAAAAATGGCATTGCCGCTATTCGCTGTGACATGCGCCATTCTCCGGAGCAATTACCACGCTCGGACTTCACGAGTCATTGGTTTACTGCTCACCTCCCTACGCTGGAATAGAGACTCCATTACGGCAGGGACTGGATTTACTTGAAGCTCAGTACATAGAGGGTGAGCGAATGGACAAAGTTCTTCTGGGGCCATATTCCAGGCATCACCTTAAAAGGTGTCTAGATCTGGCTGAGGGAGCACAGCTTAGGCGGGGGCTGGGGTCCAGTCTCCGCACACCTGCACACACTCTATGTCTCAGGGCGGTGGGTCCTAACTCTGCTCTAAGGCCATGAGCTACTTGGTACCCAGTTCTTCCCCGGGAACCCCCGCTACCTCCTCCTTGGTGGGCAAGAAGCGGAAGGCACAGAGAAGATTAGGTGGGAGAGCCTCGGGGCCTGGTTAGGAATGGGGCCCTGGCCCCGTACCCTAGTGTCTGATGTAGGAATTAGAAGGGTAGCCCCAGAGAGCACAAGGACCTGGAATGTGCTGTCCAGAGCTGAGCAACACCTCCCAACAGAGCAAGGGGGCAGGTATCCAGGCCTCATGACCACACGTAGCAGGTGGTACAGAGTAGGGCGCAGTGACTTTCTCCAGCTAGACCTTCCACGGGAGTCACCGGGAGAAAGAGGCAGCTTTTACCCCCAGACATTGTTAGTCACCGCAGGCTCAGACTCAGGACACACCCCAGAGTCCACTCGTGAGGACTGAGTATGAGCCACCTGTCTCATGACCATCCACACACTTGGGGTCCCTCCTTGTCCCTCTCAAAGCTCCCCCTCTCCCTCCTGGCTGGCTTCAGAACCAGGCCAGAGCAGGAGGGAAGGCAGACAGGGGTGGGGAAGAGACACAGCAGCGAGGCTCGCCGTGGGAGCAGCTTTCTGGAGGACAGCTTGCAATTTCCAAGTCTTCCATGACTTACCACCTGCGTCCTCCCCGGCCCCGGACACAGCGATGGCCCTACACAGCTGGGGAATGACTAAGCCAGAGAACGGTATTCTCTCAGGTAAAGGTCATCCTCATTGCCAGGGGCAGTCATTTGTCAGCGGATACCAGCTCTCCTGGGCTCTACCTGTAGGGCATCTCCTGGAACAAGCGCTCAGGGCTAGGAGAGCAGGCTGCCCCAGAACAGGGCACAGCGAACATCACGGAGTTCATTTCAGCCAAACGGAACCAAAAGCAGGTTCGGAGCCGCTACGGCCTTTATTTGGGGGAGAACAATATAGGTCATAAAAATCAATTCATTCCTTTATAGTGGTAGAAATTTAAGTCCAGAGAGGTTAAACGAGTTGCCCCAAGTCACACAGGAGAAAATGGTGGAGTAGGACTTCAGGGAAGGCTCCTTTCAGACCACAGGGGCCACCCGCTGTGCGGACAGAGAGGAGAAGGGACTCACACTTACTAAGGTTGGTTGCCTTCCCCTTGGTCTAAGCACCACCCCAGGAATGTGTCAGTAGGTGTGGGGGTCCAGAGGTCTGCGTGCACACGCCTCCCCCCAGCGGCACCGTGAGGCCTGCCCGGGTGCAGGGAGGAACGTTCCCGGTGAGCGGCTCGTCCCGCAGGCTGGGGAGGGGGCTCCATACCCGGCTCCGCCCCCTTCTTCCTCTGCCACCATGCCATAACCCGCTCATGTCTGCATGTCATTGCTTTCCTGTCACTGGGCCCCCTCGAGGGCACAGGCCGGCCTGCCTTCAGTCCTCTGTGGCCGTTTCCCCGTGAGGGGGCCGCCGGGGGGAGTGGCTCGGCCCCCCTTGCACCGGGGACACAACACGGCGGGCAGGGGGTTCCCACTCACGCCACTGTGGACACTGGGCCTGGGATGCTTGCTGGCATCTGGCTCCTGCCCACTAGATCCCTGCAGCTCCCACAGCCCAGCGCCTGACAATGGAAAATGCGTCCAGACGCGGTCAGCGGCCCTATCCCCGTTAGAATTCGAGACAGCACTTATCTATCCGAAGCGGGGGGTCTAGTGACTGGGAAAAGCCAGCGAGACTTTGGGGGATACATGTTTTCTTTCTGGTCTTGCTTTCATTGTGCTGGTGCTTTCAGTTTTTTCGAAGATTCTCCAGACTGTGCCCTAATACGCAAATGTTGGTATCTCAGATTTCAAGGAAAAGTGTTCAAAATGCACCAGCTTCCTCGTTACCGAGAAGCCCCAGTTCAAGGTCTATCCGCGCGCAGTGCCTACGGGGTGTTACCAGAGGACAACTGCAAAGGCCGCTCAGATCTGTTTTGAAGCAGGCATTTTGGGGCTGATTTACGGCTGGCACGGTTCATGTCATGTTCTACTTAGAACAGAAATGAGTATAATTTATAACCACTTGTTCGTCCCCAAGGCTATGGGTGAAGGAGGATGTTGATTTTTGGAGCTACTCAAACTGACCAGAGGTTTGCTTGCTCCAGCCTCGCCAAGGACGCCCCGCTGACTCAGACAACCATGAGAACATTCGGTTCTGGAGACTGGGGGGCCAGGAAATAGAGCTCCCTCTCCAAGCCGAGCGCTCCCCCGCCCCGCGGCGGCAAGCGTGGCCCCAGCCCAGCAGCCGGGCAGCCGGGCAGCGCAGCCTCGCCTGGGAATTCATTAGAGACACAAACCCTTGAGCCCCGCGCCTGCGCGGGCATCGGAAACTCTGGGAGTGGGGCCCAGCGCCCGTGTTTTAACAAATCGCCCAGGTGATTGGGATGCACGAAAAAGTGAGAACCGCTGTAATTCATTGAGCCGTAAAGTAAGAGAATCAGCAGCTGAAGGCCATAAGGTCCCCTTCCTCACAGATGAAGCCCATGCTGCAGAGTGTGGGCTTGTAGCGGGGGCGACTGGGCCTCCCGGGACCGAGCCACACACGGACAGACTTAGCCCTCGCGTGGGGAGCCCGGCCTGCCTCTGAAACCAGGGCACGGGGCGGCGGGGGGCCACAGGTGGTGCGGGCTTCCTGCAGAGAGCCAGCTCCCTGGGGGGGAGGGGAGAGAAGCACGGGGTACCCCCCTCCTCTCCAAACTCACCGGTCAAGCAACTCAGCCCACCTGCCTGGTGAGGGATCAGGTGGGCCGAGGCGCAGGAGTGTCGTGTTGAGTGCTGCACGATGCCCAAGGAGGGAGACGCCCCCCACCAACGCGTTCCTTAACACACTGTGTTGTGGACGATCAGTGACTGGAAGGGACCAGCTTTTCTCCCTTTTGGTTGCTACGCCCCCGTCAGCTTTGCCTGAGCAGGACCGGAGCCCAACACTTCCCAAGGGCCAAGGGGAGCCCTTCACAGTGGGTGTGGGCTGTTGGAGAAGAAGGCGGCTTCTCCTTCCCACCTGTCTGTCTCAAGGACAGGTGTCAACTGCTGCTCTCTGCTAAACAGAGCCCGGGAGGAAAGCCAGCCAATGGGACGGACAAAGTGGGAGCTGGGTCCCTTGTCTCCTCACAAGTGGCTTGAGGAGGGTGCTTGGACTTGCGGTTCCCTGAATGCGGTTGTTAGCATCTGAAAGTAAGTCAGCTTCCTAACTCTCTCCTGCCTCTCCACGGCCCATTTTTACCGTCCCCATGACCTTCCCCCGTAGCATGGAAGGTATGCTGCTCCCTTCCCTTGGCCGAAGGAGGAGAGACTCAGAGAACAGAAGGGATCTCAGAAATTATTCAGGGCAAACACGGCACTTGCCAGCAGAATCAGGCGCCGAAGGATGGAGAGACACAGTCCGGCCCTGAGCCCCCATCAGAGGCCGAGCCGGCCGTGCCCAGGTGTGAGACCACAGGCGAGAACTCCCCCACCCCCCACAGCCCCGTCAACAAGCTTGTGAAGCTTGGCCACACCGCATGCTCCGTAACGGGGCTTACTGTTACCACGCTCTCACCGGGGCAACTGATAATTTGTCACGTATCTTTTTAAATAATCTGTCCCTCCCCCTGCCCCGTATCAGGGATCCTGGTTAGACTGTGTGTAGAAAGGTCTGGGCAGTGTTACCCGGGGGGAATTCACGGTGGACACCGAGCCTTCTCGATCCGTGGCCCCCAAGCTGCAGGTTCTGAGGGATCTGTTAAAAGGTGAAGAACAGCTTGGGCACCCCCGTTCCGACGGTTATCTGACCAGCGGTTCGAGGGGCTCGACCACGTGATTTCCTCAAGCACTCAGTCCACTTGTTTCAATACAGAAAAAGTAGTTTTTCAAATGCTGGCGTAGGACCGGCCACTTCCAGCCCCCACCTGCATCCCAGGTGCTGACAGGTTTTACGTTTCACTTGGACTTCGTTTATCATCGAGGAGGAGCCTGAGAAACAGCAATCTGATGAGAAACCACAATGTATGTGATTCTCTCTTAAGTTCTAAAAATGCCTGATAACCAAAGATTTCAAATAAATTATGAGACCAGTTTGGGGAAAAATTCTCCATGATAGGACAAACAGCATTTTACCTGCCAAATGAAGAGGTTATTTGCTTATGTGTCCCCTTTAGGAGGACACTGTTTCTTTTTTTAAAAAGATTTTATTTATTTGAGAGAGACACAGCGAGAGAGTGAACACAAGCAAGGGGAGTGGGAGAGGGAGAAGCAGGCTTCCCGAAGAGCAGGGAGCCCGATGCGGGGCTCGATCCCAGGACCCCGGGATCATGACCTGAGCCGAAGACAGACGCTTAATGACTGAGCCACCCAGGCACCCCAGGAGGACACTGTTTCTAAAACAACTTGACTCAGTACCCTTGAAAAACATGGGGGACAGATGCAAAATTCAGTATCATGGGGTGTATTTTGTGTGTTTTTTTCTGAAAATGTTTAAGAGGTAACTTTGCACCTGCAGGTGTCTGCCATATAATTGTAGCCCAAGACATTCTTGGAGGGACTGTTAACATAGCTCAGAAGGCAAACTGTCACCCGATCCCCTGAGCTTCAGTCCTTGGACATTCGAGCCACCCCAGAGCACCAGGAATGGTGCCCCTTAGTGATTTAATAATGCTGCTTCACATCCCAGCTCTGCCACCACACTCCTCTAGCCTCCTTTTCCAAACACCGGCCGACTCCATACTAACACTCTGTGAAATCAGAGAGGATGAGAACCGGACCCGGGGCCTTCTGTGAGGATGCAGAGTCAAGTGGAAAGGAATGCCCCAGGCTGATGTTAGAATGTATTTATTGCTACACGTATATACAATTATACAAACAGCCCAGACAGGAAAGGGAGTGTTGTGTGGAGCTCTCTGGATTCCACAGATGTGCACAAGTAAACAGCTGTACGCCACAAAGTTTGCTCTCAGTTCAAAGCCAAAAATAAGTCACATACGTTTTTTGAAAAAAGTGGAAAATTCTTGGAAATTCTCTCCCTGTATCCCTCCTTACAAGCTAGTCATGCAGAACAAGGTGGGTTCTCAGAAGCTAATGCCTTCAGGCATCTCTTTAGGGGGTGGTGCCTTGAAGACAGGGTACAAGGGCTGCCGGCTTGGGGCGGCAGGGAGCAGGGCCGAAAGCCCCAAGTCCTGGCCCACCTTTCTAAGGTCTGTCCCTAGGAAAGGCAGTCAAGAGGGGTTTGGAGAGAGACAGAATAGCAAGAAAGGGAAAACCAACAGTAAACTGAGACTCAGTGAAGAGAACCACCAGCAAGAGCCCTAGTGGAAGGAATGCTTGTCCATCTGGTTCCCGCTGGGATTCCGGATTCGGAACATCAGGCAGGTCTCGGTATGTCCTTATCCTACAGCTCGCCGCGTGTCAGACGCCAGGGACCTGCATGAAGACAGACAGCCAACAGGAAGTCAGGCAAGAAAGACTACACTTAAATAGGGTCATACTAGGGCTGAAAAAGGCACGGCCCCAGACATCACCCCACGTGTCGTGGGTAACACTTAGCCATGGTGGAGTGTGCTGCTGGATTGTGCAGCGGGGACAGAGAGCTCAGGATACGCAGGGAAGTACAGGCCGCACCAAAACACAGGGGTTCCGCGGAGCCTACGCTCGGACCGTGGCCCCGCTACCACCCTGATCTCAGAGCGGACCTAACAGGGGATCTTGCAATGCTCAGACCCAGAATTGTGAGGTGGATCCGAGACCCTGGTAGAGACACACCCCTTTCATGTCACGGTTCCATAAACCATTGTGACGGGAATCACAAGAGAGCCAGCCGAGCAGCCTGTGGGGCAGGCGCGCCCAAGCGTGAGCAACCCGTATCTACCGCAGCTCTGCCTTCCCCACCTCAGGCCACTTCCCACTCAGGGTCCAGCGGGAGGGTCTTCAGATCGGGTCTAACACAGCCTCCGAGGCTCAAATCGCCTAGCACCTCAGGGAAAGGACAAGGCCTGAAGGATGAGAGCAAGAAGTCTGGGAGTCTGAACACACCAGACGACCAGAGGCCTTTGGGGCTGATGGGCAATGTGGATCCCTGCAACCCGAGGCTGTAGGATCTCTATCCCTGAAGAAACCAGTCAGCTCTGACTTGTCCGTGGCTATAGATGAGCCTTTAATGCCTCATCACCGTAATCCCATAGGCTGACTTCTGCTGGAGGAGCCCTAAGGATGGGGGGAGAAGGGCCGGAACCACTTGGAAGTCCCTGTCCTTCCTCCTGGGTCAACAGCATCGTAATCAGCCAGAGAGGGGCCCAGCAAGTTCTTCCAAGGCTGCCAACTTTGGGACATTTCAAGCTGAAGGATGTGGCGACTGCCAACTCCTTTGATCCTTGAATAAATTCATCTCTGGATAATTCAAAAATCTCTGTCATTTGATCTTGACTTTTCTGGTGAGTCATGCAGAAACTTTCTTTTCCTACTTCTGATGACAAGAGCAGAGAGTTAAGCTCACTCAAAGGATTCACTCTAAAAAAGCAAAAACATTACAGGTGGCAACCCATGAGGAAAACATTGCAAAACATCAAGTAAATTTTAAGTTGGTTTTTTTTTTTTTTTTACCCATCAGCAAACAAAATGGAAAGAGTTACATAAATTCCTGCAATGGAAGAAATGGTTTAAAGGCAAGTAGCTGGGAAGGCTGCTATTTGTGGCTATGTATGGAATGTTAAGAACATGTCTGAAGGAGGGATTTTAGCTCAGATCCCGGGAGTAAGACACACTGGACTCTCCCATTTTATAGCGTCTACACCGCTTTCAAAACGATGACGGATGGGCCTCACGCCCTTCACGTGGCCTTTGACACAGTGGCAATGTTTCGGTGATGTCACGGAATGTCAGGGATGCTTGCAGGACCTTAAACTCATTTCAAAGCAATCCAAAATTCAAGGCCAAAGAAGCAAATCATTTCTAAACATTCCCACCCGGAACAGAACATCCATGATAACTTTTTATGTCACATTAAAAAAATCTAAAAGATAATATTGTTATTACAGACATTTATTCCACATCTTAAAGTATTACCTCAAATATATTCTCATACAGCTAGAGGTAGGTTTATAGAACTTGGGGAGGATTAATCGGCAATTTGGGGGAACTCAAATGTATCATTCAAGATCTACAAAGTAAACGTCATTGCTGTGGTTTTACTTAGAAATGGGATGGGTCAGAACCATCTCTGCCAAAGAAATTAAAGAATTTCAAAACGACCTGCTTCAAGGTAATCATGTTGATCCATGATTTTAAAGTATTTCCAAACTGAGATCAATGCAGAACACTAATATATATATATATTCATTTTTAAGTATATCTGAATTCATCTTTATTTATTTTTCATTCATTTTTAAGTATATCTGAATTTTTTTAGATAAGAGAAAGCCTCCCAGCAGCACACAGTGTCCTATGCGGGAACTTGCGCCGTGATACTCATTCCACATCACAAAAGAACAGTCTAGAGCAGCATGTCCCATCAGTTCACATAGTTTACAGATAAAATCTCATTTTATCGACGTCAAAATCATCACATCGGAGGAAGATGTTCTTGACTGGCAGAAAGCCCAAGAGAGTTAAACAACTGAGAAAGAACCTGAGGGGGTGGAACTC
The DNA here is from genome assembly GCF_054177405.1 of Leptonychotes weddellii. Classification (NCBI taxonomy): domain Eukaryota; kingdom Metazoa; phylum Chordata; class Mammalia; order Carnivora; family Phocidae; genus Leptonychotes; species Leptonychotes weddellii. Next base: position 88,800,021 of record NC_138379.1, on the reverse strand, counting down.
GAAGCCATAATGGTGGGGGCTGTTCTGGGGGAGCTCCTTTGGGAATTCATGCCACTAGATTAAAGGCTCTGGGCTGTGGATGCACAAATTTGGATTTTATGGGGTCCTGCCAACATCCTGGCAGGTGTCATGGAAAGGTAGGCTGGCCCCGGCCACCAGTTGTACTTACCCAGCGAGGGAGGGAGCCTTCTTCCTAACCGTTACATTTGCTTTATACCGCTTTGGCAAGAACGCATCTGGAACAATGCATACAGTTTGGGTCCCCACCTTTCAAAAGAGACATCAAGGGGTTAGGAAGCACTCAGCAAAAGAACACAGAAGGAAGTCAAATAGTGCAGAATGACAGGAGCACCCTTGTCATCCTGGATCCGGGAGGGCCTGCTGGGCAGCAAAGGGCCAAAGCGATCTTCCTAAGTTTTAACTTTTTTTTTTTTCCAATCCAGTCTTTAATCTCTGCTATTACAATGTGGAAATAAGAATAACTTCAAATGTCCCTTTTAAATGGATGCTAGAATTCTAATAGTTGTTACAATTCCACACAAATGAATTGGTTTCACAAGAATAATGATGGATCTCAAGGTCATACACACCCAAGTTTTGTAAGTATTAGAATATCGCTGATCAGATTTTATATTTTATTTAAGGTTCCCTCGTGATTAATCTAGGCACTCCTAAAATGTCCTTTGGGCACCAACCACTTACAGGCCCAAAATTCGTGGTGGTGCCTCCTTTGAAATCAATAGTTGATTTTTTTTTTTTTTTAAGATTTATTTATTTGAGAGAGAGAGCAGGGGGGAGGAGGAGAGGGAGAGAGAGTCCCAAGCAGACTCCACGCTAAGCACAGAGCCCTGTGCAGGGCTCAGTCTCTGACACCCTCAGATCATGACCTGACCCAGAACCAAGAATCAGTAACTTAACTGAATGAGCCACCCACAGGACCCATTGTTTTGATTAAGCAAATTCTCAGCAGGCTACACCTGCCTGCCAAAAGACTGGGATGGGTTAAGACCAAGAACAGTAAAAACCACCTCCCCCACAGCCACGTGGCCCTGCGGTGATTAAAGAGGCCAGTGTCAGCCCTACAGTCCCCGGTCTGTCTTCGTCAGCTGATTTACCTGCCATTCTCAGGGATAGCCCTCAGAGACATCAAAAACGAGGTCGCAGTGAACTCTACAAAGAAACCACTAAACCAGCCAAGCTTATCCATGCATGAGTTCTCTGACCTAGGAGAGTGCTGCGTACAGTACTTTCTACACTGTGGTTCAAGCAGTTGGAAATGCAGGTAATGGCGATCTCTGTCTTACTGATCAGTTATGTGCCCGAAGGGCATCTGTGGGGGGCTGTTTCCCATGGAGATCAATAGTAGTGCAGTGTCCAGGCAGTTTAACCCATGATGCAAAACTGAGGCTTTGCACTAAAATACAGTAGAAACCCCAAATTTGTCAAAGCTAGCAATAAAGGGACACATTATTAAGTTTTTTAAAACTTTTAAATTTTTCTATAATACTTGAACTTGATGCTAAACTGGGCAGAATTAGATGATTAAGTAATACTTGAAATTTGAGAACATTTTTATTTATTTATTTATTTATTTATTTATTTATTTATTTATTTATTTATTTATTTTAAAGATTTTATTTATTTATTTGAGAGAGAGAATGAGAGAGAGAGAACACCTGAGAGGGGATAGGGTCAGAGGACAAAGCAGACTCCCTGCCGAGCAGGAAGCCTGATGCGGGACTCGATCCAGGGACTCCAGGATCATGACCTGAGCCGAAGGCAGTCGCTTAACCAACTGAGCCACCCAGGCGCCCGAGAACATTTTTAAAGGGAACTTTAAGTATTTTCAAGGACTTTGAGGGTTAGCAGAGCTGGAACTTTATGTATCAGATTTCATTAAAAAACATGTGCTGTATTTTTTTTCTTTAGTCACCAGCATTACTTTTACCATGATTAACCATAATTGAGGTAGATTTACACTCATAAAAGAAGCAAGAAAACTAAGGAAGGAAAAAAGAATGATTTGCATGAGTATATCGAGGAAGTACGGAAGAGCAAGTGAAAAGGAGGATGGGAAATACAAGGGACAAGGGAGAAAACAGAATTAAATGATGGGTGTCACTGTTAACAGAAGAAACGAAGAAACTATATCCATATAGTTCCCTAAAAGAAACAGGAAGATATCAAGTCAGAAATTTCAAAGTGTGCCACCAGGTGGCACCATGAGATTAAAATAACTTGGTAGAAGACCCCAGCCCTTGAAGGGGAATGAGGGGGTCGATACCTATGAAGGGACAGGATTATTAAAAAAAGAAACTCTAGCAAAATAGGCATATGTATATAAAAGGAAGTTTCATGAACCTGATAAAGGGCATGAACCAAAAACCGAGAGCAAACATGTCCACGCAAATGTTAGAAGCAATCCTCTTAAATCAGAGACGAGTTGCCACTTAAGTCCAACATTGTATTGAACATGTCAGTCAAGTTAGCTCGGTAAGATAAGACAAAGAAATATATGTTATAGGGATTGAGAAGACAGATTGAGAACTGACATTATTCGGCAGGTGACTATTTATGTAGAAAGCCCAAAAGACTTCACAAATTATTAGAAACAACAAGAACTAAGCAAGGTTCCTGAATATAGGGTCAGCAAACAAAAATCAATTTCATTTCTATATACCAGCCACAAATAGTTTTAAAATGTAACTCTTAGACGATGTAAAAATGAAGATACTTAATAAGAAATCCAACAAAAGATATGTAGGATCTTAGGGCAAAAAGGTACACTTTGCTGAACAGCATAAAGGAAGACATCAATAAATGGAGAATTAAAACATGTTCCTGACTAAGGATATTTAATATTGTACAGATGTAACTTCTTCCCAAATTAATCTAATTAATATTAATTATTAATACATTTCCAAACAAAAGGTTTTTTTCCTCATATATTTCTTTTTTGTTGTTGTTGTTAAGATTTATTTATTTTAGGGCACCTGGGTGGCTCAGTTGGTTAAGTGACTGCCTTCAGCTCAGGTAGCTCTGGGATCGAGCTACCTGCTCGGCCGGAAGCCTGCTTCTCCCTCTCCCACTCCCCCTGCTTGTGTTCCCTCTCACACTGTCTCGGTCAATTAAATAAATTAAAAAAAAAATCTTTTAAAAAAAAGATTTACTTTAGAGAGAGAGAGTGAGCAGTGGAGAGTGGCAGAAGGAGAGGGAGAGAGAGAGTCTTAAGCAGACTCTATGCTCAGCACAGAGCCCCACGTGGGGCTCCATCTCACAACCCTGAGATCAGGACCTGAGCAGAAACCAAGAGTTGGATGCTTAACCAACTGCATCACCTAGGCACCCCCAATTTAAATGATTTCTAAAATTTATGTAGTACAAGGGGTGTCTGGCTGGCTCGGTAGAACATGCGATTCTTGACCTCAGGGTTGTGAGTTCGAGCCCCACATGGCATGTAGAGACTACTTAAAATACAATAAAATTTATGGAGTAGAACGAAGGCCCAAAAGGAGTCAGGAGTTTATTATTAAAACAAGGTGGAGAAAAAAGAAACCTCTACTAGATATGAAGACTTGTTATAAAGCTAAGGCTATAATTAAGACAGAATGGTATGACCCCTGGAACAGAACAGAGACTGCACATGGAGATCCTTGACATAGGTAAGAAGTGGTGATGCCTCGGGGTGCCTGGGTGGCTCAGTTGGTTAAGCAACTGCCTTCGGCTCAGGTCATGATCCTGGAGTCCTGGGATTGAGTCCCGCATCGGGCTCCTTGCTCAGCAGGGAGTCTGCTTCTCCTTCTGACCCTCCCCTCTCTCATGCTCTCTCTCTATATCTCATTCTCTCTCTCAAATAAATAAATAAAATCTTAAAAAAAAAAAAAAAAGAAGTGGTGATGCCTCAGTGGAAGAGGGATGGACTGTCAAATCAAGTATTAGGACAACTGGTCATCTAGCTAGAAGAAAAATGAATCATACTTCATACCATACCCAAAGTTACTTCTAGCTGGACTACAGACCCAAGTGTAACAATAACAAAACATTTAGAAGAAAATAGAAAAACTGCAGAATACCTTCATGACCTCAAGGAAAGGAACAATTTCTTAAACACGATACACACCAAAAGACTGCCAGAAAATCATAAGAAAAAAGATTTATAAATTAAGCTACAATAAAATTTAAATTTTTATCCATCAAAAAACCATAAAAATGTGAAAAGATGAGGTACAACTTGGAAGGAGATAACTGTAAAACATTTTAAGTGTCAAAAGATTAATAACCTTCTGTGAAGCAATTAGACCAAGATAAAGAAGGTAATAGGAAACAAGCCAAAAAAAAATAGTCATTTCAAGGAAGAGGAGACATGAAAGGCCCATAAATATGAGAAAAAACTCTCAATTATATTAGTAATCAAGAACATGCAAATTAAAAGCACAGTATGATACCATTTTAAACCTATCAAACTAGCAGAAGTTTAAAAATTCTAGTACTATCACACACGTAGTAAAGATGTGAATGTACCTTTACTTTAGAAAGTAACTTGATGGCTACATAGTCAAGTTGAAAATGGACGTAGCCTGTAAGTGAATAATTCCCCGCCTAGGTCTCAGCCACAGAGATACTATTGCTCACATTCACTAGATACATGTACAAAACTATGTCTATATTGTTTGTAAAAAATACTAGAAACAAGACAAATGTCCACCATCGGGGGAATGGATAAATTGTAGGACACTCATAAGGTAAACAGACTCGCAGCAGTGAGAATGAATCACTGCTGTAGTCAGCAAAATGGATGTGTGTCCGTGTGATAAACTACATGAAGTTCATATTCATGCAAAACTAGGTATCACATAAACCAGACATCATATTGCTTGTGGCTACAATGTAAAACTCACAGGCAAGGTTGACGTGGTAGAGAAGGGCTACCGAATGTCAAAGTCACTGGCAATGTACTGTTTTTAAAGCCGATACATGAGGGGCACCCGGGTGGCTCACTCGGTTAAGCATCTGACTCTTGATTTCGGCTCAGGTCATGATCTCAGGGTGGTGAGATCGAGCCCTGCATCAGGCTCTCACTCTCCCTCCGCCCCTCCCCCCACAAAAAGAAACCCGGGTACATGAGTATTTTATATATACACAGACCCTTTACAACAGGGGTTTGAACTGTGCAGGGCTACTTACAAGCGGATTTTTTTTTATACAGTCCAGTACTGTAAACGTATTTTCCTTCCTTATGATTTTCTTCTCTCTAGCTGATTTTACTGTAAGGACACAGTATGTAATCTATATAACATATAAGATATGTGTTAAATGACTGCTATTGTTAAGGCTTCCACTCAACAGTAGGCTCTTAGTAGTTAAGTTTGGGGGAGTCAGAAGTTGCACATGGATTTTCAGCTGAGCAAGGGGCGGGCACCCTGAGCCCCCATGTTGTACAGGGGTCATCTGTATAATATTATAACATGTATATTCCTTTATATTTCTCCTAGGCACATTTCTTTACCTAACACTGTGGTAAAACATTCTCTAGTTTTTAAGTGTTTAAAATAATCAGAAATCAATGAAGGAAAAATACTACGATAGGAAATTACAGATTTGGTACCAATTATCTTTGTTAAACCATTAGAATTTTGAAGGTCTCCAAGAAACCATCTAGGTAGAAGAGTCAATAGTTACTCTAAGGACACTGAGTAAAAGCAACCACGTTATTCCCAGTGTTGGGCACTCTCGCGGCTGAGTTGGTGCTTCTCACGAGTGGTCCCAGCACAGTAGCATCAGCCTCACCTGCTAAAAATGCAAGTTCCTGGACCCCACCTGGACTCACTGAATCACAAACTTGGGGAGGGGGTCCTGCAATCAGCATTTTAAACAAACTCTCCAGGTGATTCTGATGCATGCTAGTGAGAACCACTGCTGAAAAACAAAACAATAAAACAAAGAACAAAAAACTTTTCATTCCAGCAAAATAAGACCCCTCTATGATCAAATAAAATTCTTGACAGCCAGGAAAACCACACCATTGGCCTTTGGAAAACATGACTGATTTTCAAACCCTTTAATTTCAGGGGTCATCAAACCATGGCTCATGGACCAAATCCAGCCCCCCACCTGTTTTTTGTAGAGACCATGATTTGTAACATACATTTTTTTAATTGAGAATATTTCATTAATACATAAAAATTAAATGAAATTCAGATTACAGTGTCCATAAAGTTCTTTTTTAAAAAGATTTTTATTTATTTGAGAGAGAGAGGGAGAGAGAGGGCATATGAGTAGGGGGAGGAGCAGATGGGGAGGGAGAGAGACAAGCAGACCCCACACGGAGCACAGAGCCCCAGGGGAGCTCAATCTCAGGACCCTGAAGTCATGCCCGCAGCGAAATCAAGAGTTTTAAGCTCAACGGACTAAGCCACCCAGGCACCCATGCATAAAGTTTTATTCGAAGGCAGCCTTCCTCATTCATTTACATATGCCTATATTTGGCTCCTTTTATACTACATTAGCAGAGTTGTGTCATTGTGATAGAAATATTTGGCTGGGTGGCTCAGTTGGTTAAGCATCTGCCTTCAACTCAGGTCATGATCTCAGGGTCCTGGGATGGAGCCCCGCATCACCGCTTCTCCCCTGCTTGTGCTCTTTCTCTCTGACAAACAAAATCTTAAAAAAAAAAAAAAGAAAAAGGAAAAGGAAACTATTTGGCCTACAAAGTCAAGAATATTTATTATCTGGACCTGTACAGAGAGCTTGCCAACTTCTGCTTTTATTCGATAATTAGAATCTACCAATCTGAAAGCAAAATCCAGGTGATCACAGTGATTTCTTTTAAAAATACAATTTTCACTTTAATTCTGCAGGCAAAAATCTAAGAGCTCAAAGAATCATAAGGAAGGTAAAATCAGATCCATTTTTATCTACAAAGTACATCAAATAACCCACATAGAGCATCTGGAAAATGTTATTAATGATGCTTTCTCTCTTCAAACATCCTAACAAGTGACAAAGAAGTGACTGGTGAATTTTAATGAAACACTGTCATGCCGAATTCTGAAAGCTAATTTAGTAATCCCCTCCTGCAGACCTTCGCTCAGGTGGTTAACTTCACCTGTAAGCCTGTCTTGAATGCGGTACACGGACTGCATTTCTTGGGCTTTCCTCTCTTCCCCGGATGGCAACTCTCCCGACAAGAGCCTTCTTCCCTCTGATCCTTTTAGCTCTTATCACTCAGGACCTACTCATTGAGCTCCTGAAAATTTTATTCAATGCCTGCTGCGTGTCTGAAGCAGCCTATTTCTAACCATATTCATCTTCACTTCTCGGATTCACTTTCCTCTGGATGTCTGAGATCCTTTGAGCATAGATCCTTCTTTTGATTTCCAAGGCTTTAACACTCAACAAAAAGAAAAGGATGCTTTCTCACCCCCACAAGAGTAAATCATGTATTTCAACTTTAAGTGATATTCACCTTATCTTGAAAATGAGAGCACTAAACTCTTGGCAGGTTGGTGTTAGTAGCCCACACAAAACAACTGAAGAAATAAGTCTGGTCTTCAACTTTGTGGGGTTTGATCATCAGGTCACTGTTACTCTGTATTCAACTTCATATTTAAAGCATTCTTCTTTGGGCTTTAAATTAATGGCTACATCCTCTTTGAGCCATGCAGACAAGAATATCCACCAAGGGGCACTATCACATAAACATATCTCACTTGGGGAAGTGGTGTTTTGTAGTTAGAAGGATGTGGGCTTCCGAAGAAAACCAAATGAAATGTGGTTGCCTTTAGGCAGCTGACTCACCCATAAAATGGAATCACACACCTACCTTCAAGGACAGCTGGGACATTTAGGACATCTTTGTGTGCATCAGGGAAGGTATCCTTTCCTCCAGGCAGATGCGACCGTGTGTGGCCCCAGGGTACGTGCTTGCTGAGTTGTGTGCACACTGAATTGACACTTGTCCCTGCGCTTCTGCCCGAAGACTTCTGTGAGCTGTGATCTGGCTCCTTTCCAACTTCATCTTACACAACACTCTCCTCTGGGCTCACTCAGCTCTGGATATACACTGCCCTCCTTTCTGTTCCTTCAACAAGTCAAGCCCTTTCTTGCCTCTTGTCTTTGCATATGCTGTTCCCTCTACCCGGAATGCTTTAAAACAAAGATTGTAAATTGGTGTCCAGTGGGCCACTTTTGGCAAGCAAATACATTATTTGGTTTACAAAACATTTTCTAGGGGCACCTGGGTAGCTCAGTTGGTTAAGCGTCTGCCTTCGGCTCAGGTCATGATCCCAGGGTCCTGGGATCGAGTCCCACATCGGGCTCCCTGCTCAGGGAGGTGTCTGCTTCTCCCTCTGCCCCAACTGGTGCTCGCTCTCTCTCTCAAATAAATAAGATCTTTAAAAAAATTTTTTTTCTGAAATTTTTGAAATAGCTGACATGTAAAATTTAGGAGATTTCACGTAAAAATTATATTTCAACCTAATGTCTCAAGCATTATTCTTTGAATGTTCTTTTTTTAAAAAGCTGCTTTCTGGCTTGTTTTGGAAAATCAGCAGGTACAGCAGCAGTGGGCCTACTGCATCTGAGACGCTGCTGGGCTCCATAGAGCACCAGATTTCTGGTGATGCACCAGCCCAAGGCCCAGGGCGCTCCTTTGATCCCTCCCACGTTTGCATTTACCATCCTGATGTAAATAAAAGAAAGGAAGAAGCTGGCCTTCTCTTCTTTCAGGGGGTAACTTACATGCCACCTCCTAAAGAGGCTTTTTCTGACCTTCCTATCCCTAGTTATCCTAATATTCTCCCCAACTCAGTCACTTGTTTCATAGTATTGATACAAATTTGCTGTTTTTATAGGTCAAAGACGTTGGAGAGTGGCAATTTCACATAATTCAACCTAGTTTGCACACTTTTAATTACTCTGCTTGTGTTTCATGTATTTCTATAGAAAGTAAGTCCATGAGGGTAAGGATCTAGTCTTACTGACTCTTACATTCTCAAAGACCAATATGTACATGATGCCTGCCAGGTACCAGGTACCAAAATATCTGGATGAATAAATGCAAGGACTCATCCCACCAAAAGTTCCTTAGCAGCTCCAGAACATACACAAAACCCATTTTCACCTATCCTGCAGTCTCTAGAATTAGCCCAAGTTAATAGTGGACTTTCCTAACCCACACCCCAGGGCCGTCCTGCCACTACTCAGCACTGCCCCCTACTGGGCTCTAGAGCAGGCTTTAGTCCCAGACTTCAGCCCCTGCCCACAGCTGATGCCCCTAGTTCTAGCATTAGAAAGGATTCCGAAGGCGTGACTTTTCCTGGAACCCCTATGCAAACAGCATTGAAACCGCCACTGGACATCCACTGAGATGTCCCCTCAGCCTTAAACGGAAACCTGGGGGGAGGGGGAGTTGGTACTCGTTCCTGAGGGAACTGCTGACAATCACCGTCACCTCTATGGGCCTGCAGATGTCCACAAGAGGCCGGCTGCTGCCTAGATCTTCGTATGTGTTCTCTTGTCTGCTTGGCTCGTTGTCACACTCTTAACTCTTCGGTTTCCTTCTCCAGACTATGAATCTTTGAAATTATCGATGAATCCTCAAGATTCTTCAAGTACTTAACAAATGTTTAATGACTAAAATTATTTGAGTAGGTTCAATCATTCAAGTGCCACACGGAGCATCCCCAGAAGCTGTAAACATGGACACAGATGTTCATTTGCTAGACATCACCTCTGGGACTTGAGCGGGGTGTGGGGGAGGGGTACACCGGTGTCAGCTTCAGACATCTGGAGGTGACAGGACACTGCCAGGAAGACCCATAGGTTTGTGGGAATGCATTCCAGAAGACACTGTGCAGTTCAGTGGGAAAAAAAAGGGGACAGTGCTCCTTTCAATTATTTTCCTGTTGCGAAAACCAGCGTACACTTTAAATCCTGTGACGCTGGCGGTGACGCATGAGCCCACATCCCTGCCGTGGAGTGACTGTGCAGCTGTTGTACTTGTCTATACTAAACCCAGTCTCTCTCCTTACACTGCACCCTTGGGAAATTTCATGGGACATTCTACCAGCACTCCAAACTTAAGCTGTCCAAAAAGAAACGTCAGGGGCACACGCACAACTGCTTCCTCTCATGGTTTTCTAGGCTTCATGGCTCCACCTTCTGAAGCTCAGACTTCATACTTCTATAAACGGACAATTCCACCACAATCGCTCTTTTTATGCCTTCGTGTATTTGTATATGTAGTTCCTTCTATCTGGACAGTCTTCCAATCTTTGTCCCTGACTAGGAACAACCCAATTCTTGAAAGACTTGGTTTAGGGACCATCTCTTCCCTGGAAGCCTCCAGCAAAATTAGGTGCCTTCCTTCGGAGCTCCCACACTTCCTCCTGTTCACTTAGCAGATACGGCAGAGCACCGACCACATGCCCGTCATTGCTCTAGGCACGGAGCACCTACCGCTGTGCCGAATTCCTGCCTTCGCGGAGCGTACACTCCAGCAGCAGAAGGCTGACGATAAATGATGCAGACAGTCCATGACTTACTGAGTGAAACACATTCAGTAGAAACCACACTTCAAAATTTGAATTCTGTAGGCTAGCAGAATTCCCCTCCGCCCCCGTGACGCTAGGCAGCCCCGCAATCATACTGACGACCGTCCTGTACCCAACTATGCTGTCCTTACCTTCAGTGTAGTATTCAGCCAATTACACGAGGTAGGCAACATTCTATTATAGAGTAGCTTTGTGTTAGACAACTTTGCCCAACTGCAGGCTAATGTAAGTGTTCTGAGCCTGTCTGAGGTCAGCTAGGCTAAGCCAAGATGTTTGCCAGCTTAGGTGTATGAAATGCATTCTTCACTTAGGGTATTTTCAACTTACAATAGGTTTATCAGATGTAACCCATCGTAAGTCGAGGAAGATCTGCATATAAACAAATATAAACATATAGTATGTTAGATGATAAGTGCTACAGAGAAAGATAATGGAAAGGAATGTCTAGGGAATACGGGGAAAAGTCAATTTTAAATAAAGTGGTAAGGGAAGGCCACGTGAGGGGACATTTAAGCAAAATCCTGGAGATCACAAAGAAATAAATTATAAAAAATATCTGGGGGAAAAAGGCATACCAAGCTGAGGTAATAAGAGCCCTGGCTAGTTTAAAGATTAAGAAGGGAGCCAGTTGACTTCACTTTAGTGAAAGAAGGGGAAATCAGTGAGGTCCAAGAGCAACAAGGTACCAGATCCTGGGCTCTGGACACCACTGAGAAGATTATGGCTTTTAGTCTGAGATGGAAAGCCCCAAGGATTTTGAGCAGAAGTGGTAGGGTCTGACTTCCCTTTTTAAGGCTGCTGTCTTAACAGACTAGAATAGAAAGAGAAGAATCAAGAAAACCCATAGCAACAATGCACGCAATCCTGGAGAATGGAACAGGGTGACAGTTGTGGAGGATGCATTAAGTGGTCATATTCTGGGATATATTATGTACTCTGAATGTCGGGCCAACAGGTTTTGGCTGGGTTGGGTGTGGGTATGAGAGAAAGAGAAGAGTAATGTATATGGTCAAGGTTTGGGCCTGATTCACTGAAAGAATGGACTTGCCCTCCACTGACTGAGAAGAGGATGGAGGCAGGAACAAGCAGGGGCAGCAGAAAGAGCAATGGAAAATGGTGACCACTACAGACTTCCGGGCCCTTCTGAGAAATCAGCCTAGAATTTAGTGTGAATCTCATGGAAAAAGGGGGAGAGGGAGGCCACAAACCACGAAGATCAATGTTTCTTCTAACATAAAATATTATTAGCACTTTTGAAAGAAATCTAGGCTCTATACCCCCACACCCAATTATTTGTGGCCCAAGAAAATCATTTAAGAACTAGGTCAAAGTTTATAGGCACAAGAGCAATATCTGAAAAGAAAGTTCTGAAATCAAAGGACATTTTCCTAACTTCAGAAAGACCACGTTAGCACACTAAGAGAAGACTACACATACATTGTAGCTTAGAAGATGTTCAAAAAACACTAAGCTGATCTACCTCCTTAAAACTAAAAAAACCTCGCGGCATCAAATTTCTTTGTAATACTTTTGTTATTACTCTTTGGTGTCCTGCTAAAGTACCTTATATCACTAAGTGTTTTACAATGACCTGAGCTTGTCGTTTGCTGTTTTAACAAAAGTAGACAAATAAAACTTGAACCACTGAGGATGTGGTGGCAATCAAAGGAAATTAGGAACCAAAAAGCCACCAATGTACATTCAGAAAACCCTACCCTGTTGATTTTTTAAGTAACATTTTCTGACTACAGAATTTGAAGAAGTCAGAAAAGTTTTAATTATTGGCAGATCTTTCTCACTTGGGCCCCCAAAAGTGAAATGTTAAGACCATTATAGCTGGGTCGCCTACCTGTTAAGTAAACCTGATATACAGAAATCCAATTAATGGAGAGGAGAAGTTCTATTTTCCTATTAAAGGTACTTCCATAAGCACATATTACTATTCAAATTTGTTCAATGTAAAAAGGACACCCACAACATTTAAGTAAAAAATAATTTCCTGCAATTTTGGAATACCTAAAATACAAAAAAGATCTTACGTCAACTTACCTCATCCCCTAGGCTGTAGCACAACTCCTTGGAATCAAACACAAGCAGTGTTTGTGCATGAATACAAGACAGTATTGTTTATAACGGCAAAGGGTTGGTAAAAACGAAAATGTTCACCCGCAGCTATGGAGCTTCTGAACAATGAAATGCTGCAGTATTTCTGCACTGATAGGTGATGATTTCCAAAATACAGTGCGCAGTGAGAAGTGCACAACCATGTGTGCAGAAGGCTCGGACGTACGTGAGCCCCAGTAAGTACGTAAGACGCACGTGCTTCTACACATCCAGGTCGCCTCGGGCAGGAGGTGCAGGTGGAAACCGCGACCTCTGGGAGGAGCTGGAGGAGTAGAGGACCCAGAAAGAAGTCTTACTGTTTGTTTAGTGCTATCCTACTCTATCTACTGACTTGTGCCATGTTTCACCTATCACTTGTATTTTTTAAATTCTAATGATTTAACTCTTTAAAATAAGTCTGTAGTCACAGTAGCTAAGCAGCATCTACAGTATAAAGTATGCTTAGAATTTGGCAACTTCAACATGGTAACACTGGAAGCCAATGAAAAAAACACTTTTCCTAAAAATATTTGTAATTTAATACCACTTTTCTAGTTTTTTAAATTTTGCTTAAGCATGGTGAAAGTTTTTTTTTTTTAATAGAAAAGGAGGGAACTGACAATAACTTGACCATTTTAGTGCTTAAGAAGTCTCCAAAGAAAAGTAACCAAAAAATCCTGAAATACCTGTTTTCTGATGGCTTTGCTATGATACAAGCTATTGTCATTATAAATTTACAAAACTCAACACAATTAACCAGAGTTTCAGAAGAAAATTCTACCCAGGGCGCCTGGGTGGCTCAGATGGTTAAGCGTCTGCCTTTGACTGAGGTCATGATCTCAGGGTCCTGGGATGGAGTCCTGAGTTGGGCTCCCTGCTCCTTGGCTCCAGAGCCTGCTTCTCCCTCTGCCTCTCTCTCTCTCTCTCTCATGAATAAATAAATAAAATCTTTAAAAAAAAAAAAAAAAAGAAGAAAATTCCACCCGTACTGCTTGAGGTAATATGTATCCTAATATTTACTTAAAAAAAAAAAAAAAGTTTTGTAGTAAAAAATGCTAACTTGATAGCAAGTTAAATACAGTAGTTATTAACAGGGCTATGAAAACTTTCATTAATATTAAATTATGTGTCAATACTGGCCACTCTAATATAAACCATTATTAATAAGGTTGCTTATATTCAATAAACTGTCATTGTAAGAAAATCGGACACACTTACATTGGATATTAAGGAATATGCAACTCCTCAGTGGCAGAGAACCAAGCTAACAAATCTAAGTATTAGCTACCCTGCCTCGTGATGAATGTAAAACCTTCCCTGCTCCCCACGCTGCTGTAATTTTACAAATGGAGAAAACACTTCCCGGCCAGATCACTCAAGTCAATATCATGCTTCTTGCTTGCTAATTAGCACCTACTAAGCAACCTCTAACTCAACTCCCAACTAACTTCCGCACATTTTATTGCACCTTTTCTTCTGCTATTTACTACTTGACTTTCTACATCTCAGTTTGGGCCCATGTCTCAACTCCATGACTCCACTTCAATTTACACAACAGAGTCAAAGGCTCTCCGCCATCCCCCAAACAGTGCTTTACAGAAACAGTAACCACTCCGCAAATCCCTGGCAGAGTGAATGGCAGTATGAATGCGTAAGTATATATGTAATAGTTTTACCACTTTATGGAAAAAAAACATACTGCCTTGTCTCCCACTCGGCATTCCTTTCGTAACACCATTAAACTGAAAACCTTTTAAATTTCTCATGTCTAAGGCCTAAAGCACAATGGCTCAAAAATAAAAGACAGTAGGGAACATTTTCTTACCTGAAGACACCAGACCAGTAATCTAGAAGATATAGTCGCTTCCAGTCTTCCTAATGCTTGAGAACACCCCAAAAATGTTAATGCCAATAATCCCCCCTAAAGATGCAAAACTGCTTTTCCAATGAATACATTTTCTACACATTTTGATGCAGAGCCTTTAATATAGTCTGTGTCTACATGCCTATGTCTCCCAAATTATAAACATCCTTAAAGCATCAGTTTATACTGGACTGGAATGTGGCCCAGCACATTAAACTAGATTATAAAGTATACAGATGATAAGGTTCTGGGTTCTCATTCCACGGTTTACTTTAACACTGCTTGATACCACATTTGCAAATACTATTTAAAAAGTAAACACAGCACTGAATTATGATTTCCTTTTGCATACACTGGAAGATTTAATGTCTTCCGATAGAAAGTACTTTTAAACACACAAATTGAAAAGTTGTAATATTCTACATTTAACCTACAATGGTAAGGTATTATATCTTAAAGTGGGTGGAGGAGGAAAACCATCCACTTGTAACTTAGACTACCAAAAGATTGTATTTACTTACATTCAAAAACTTTTATGGCCTATAAATTGAGAAGTAAGTTGTATTAGGAATTATCTGGGGAAAACAAGAAAAAACAAAAAGGAAGAAAAATCCTAATGTTATCATTTGGGCATAAGCAGATGAATCAAGTCCTACCTCTAGCAAAAGCCACATTGATGAAGCATACTCAAATCTTAACTTTTAAAATCTCAACTTCTGGGATGCCTGGGTGGCTCAGTCAGTTAAGCGTCTGCCTTCAGCTCAGGTCATGATCCCAGGGTCCTGGGATCAAACCCCGCATCGGGCTCCTTGCTCAGTGGGGAGCCTGCTTCTCCCTCTGCCGCTCCCCCTGCTTGTGCTCTCTCTTGGGCAAATAAAATCTTAAAAAGAAAAAAAAAAAGTAAAATCTCAACTTTTAAAAACCTACAGAAATTTCCAAAGTAAGTTGTTCAAAGCTGTCACAGCCAGTGAATAGTTGCCTGTGTATATTCTGAGATAATCTTCACTGAGTTGTTTTGGTAAGTAATACAACCCCTTCATAATGATCTGAAAGAACTATTTTTCTAACTCCTTAAAACTTATTTTTAAAAATCTTTTAAGTTTCTTCCAGTCACTACATTATCAAGACCAACTGGATGCAGAAATGATATTGATGCAACAATTGTGGTAAGCATACTCTGCATTAATAGTTTTCTTTTTTTTTTTTTTTAAGATTTTATTTATTTATTGGAGAGAGAGAGAGCATGAGCTGGGGGAGGAGCAGAGGGAGAAGCAGATTTCCCCCTCAGCAGGGAGCCCGATGCGGGACTTGATCCCAGGACTCCGGGATCATGACCTGAGCCGAAGGCAGACGCTTAACCGAATGAGCCATCCAGGCGCCCCTGCATTAATAGTTTTCAACTATAAACAAGTATTAGTGATTCAAAGTACATGGATAATAACCTTGGTCAGGCATTACACTTTGGGGAAGACAATGCATCTGTAATCTAAGTGTCTAAATCAGGTTCCAGAGAAATATGCTGAAACAGACCATCTAATTCAGAACTCTGAAACTGCTTAATAAAACTAGAGTACAGGGGCGCCTGGGTGGCACAGTAAGTTAAGACTCTCGGTTTTGGCTCAGGTCATGATCGCGGGGTTATGAGACTGAGCCCAGCATCGGGCTCTGTGCTCAGTGCAGAGTCTGCTTAAGACTCTCCCTTTCCCTCTGGCTCCCACCGCCGCACGCGCTCTCTCTCTGTAAAATAATAAATAAAATAATACATCTTAAAAAAAAAAACAAAACAAAACTGGGAGTACAAGAGATTGTAAGACCAGGAATTAGCACTCAGAATCCAATCCATTTGTTCTCAAATGTCTTTCATTTCTGGTTCTCTTTTTGTGCCACTGAAGAACCTCCTTCCACAAGGTCATGGATAAAAGATTACAAACAGAGGTCTTAACTGTCCCCAAAGAGATCATTTGGAAAATAAGCAGAAGAAAAAATATTAACTACACATAGCAAATATGAGAGTAAATTACATCTAGGTATTTCCTTTAAGTTCTCAGAAGGCAGTAATGTAATTCTTTACCATGACCACAGCCTTTCTGCAGGCTGATTACCACATATGAAGTTCTTTATTAGCCTTCCTTTTATTCCACACTCTCTAGTACACCTTACACAGCAGCATGAATTCTCCTCTGGAGCAAAGTTTAGTTATTGTTCCCTTAGTAACTGCATTCCCAAAAAGCACCAGATGTCTTCAAAACAAACTAAAACTACCTCAGCACAGGATTCAGGGCTTCCTAAATCCCTGGCCCGGCCCACCCTAGCTTCACCATCCTGTTCTCTGTGCACAGTGAAATCACATTTCCTATCCCAGTCAAGACAGCCCACTTTTTATAGACTCTAACCACTGTACAAAATCATTCTCTGCCTTGCCTCTTTTTAGTAATACCTTCATCAAAAAATGTTTTTCTCTTTAAAAAACAATGAACATTAAAGGCACAGGCAACAAAAGAAAATATAAGTTGACGTCATTAAAATTAAACGCTTTTGCGCAACAAAGGACACTATCTAATAGCATGAAAAGACAACCCACAGAATGGAAGAGAATATTTGCGATTCTTTTATCGGGCAAGGGATTAATACCCAGAATGCATAAAGAACTCCTAGAACTCAAGAACAACCAAAAACAAACAATTCAATTTAAAACTAGACAAAACACAAACACTTCCACAAAGAAGGTATACATCTGGTGAATAAGCACATGAAAAGATGTTCAGTATCAGAGAAATGCATCATAGGGAAATGATCAAAATTGCAAGGAGATACCACTTCACCCATTAGGATGGCCATTCTCCAAAACAAAAAATAACAATTGTTGGTGAGGACGTGGAGAAACTGGAACCCTTGTGCATTTGCTGATGGGAATGTAATATGGTGTAGTTGCTGCACAGATAATATGGCAATTCTCAAAAAATTAAACATACGATGATCATGATTCAACAATTCTACTTCTGAATATGTACCCCAAAGAACTGAAAACTGGGGCTAGAACAGATATTTGTGTACCAGTGTACACAGCAGCACTGTTCACAAGTCAAAATGTGGAAACCATCTAAATATCCATTGACTGACGGATTTAAAAAAATGTGGCATATATATATATATATATATATATACACACACTGGGATATTATCCAGCCTTTAGAAAGAGTGAAATTCTGATACATGTAACATGGATAAGCCCTGAAAACATTATGCTAAGTGAAGGAAGTCAGACACAAAAGGACAAACGTTATGAGTAACCGAAGTTGTCAAATTCAGAAACACAGAAAGTAGGATTGTGATAGTAACCAGGGACTAGGAAGACAGAGGGATGGGAATGAGTGTTTTAAGGGTACAGATTCTGTTCGGCATGATGAAAAAGTTCTGGAGATGAATAGGGGCGACAGCTGTACAACATGAATGTAGTTAATGTCATTGAATGGGACACTTGAAAATAGCTAAGATGGTAAATTTTATGTTATATATATTTTAACAAAAAAATGAAGATTAAAATGAAAACTGACTCCATGAAACTTCTCAACATTTAATATAAATATTACAAATTACTATGCTTGACTGGTTTGTCAGTAGGATATAAAATGAGTTTTACTATAAAGTTAGAAAAACTTTTGCAATTAGGCACTTTTTAAAAGATATCTTTAAATACAGTGTTTAAAATCTGACCTATGCAATAAAAATTAAGTAATTTATCAGATAATAAGCAAACTTGAAAAACTCTACTCTGTGTTCTTATTCTCACCCTTATTCGTTAATTTCTTCTACTCATCTTCTTTATGTTGTAGTTTCTGTCAACATACAATTTTACCTTTTATCCAAAATAGCTAAAATTTTAAAGTAAACAATTATATAAATGGAGTGATGGTATATAGGATTCCAGTGCTAGCAGCAACTTGAATTACATAGACTTTTCAGTATAAACCAAAGGAAAGGGAGGGAGGAGGTATTGCCTTCTAAGTCTAAAACATACATGCATTTCTAGGTCTAACACATAAGACATTTTAACTTGAAAAAAATTAAAAGGGATAGCACAGCATACGTTATAACATAGCAAAGAATTTCACATAATAAATCCATGTTTTATCAAAAGGAACTTTTCCAAGGATCAATCTCAGAGATTCTGATGCCGTATTATCACTAGGAAGACAGACATTGGCTCTTTAGATTTAGTCAACAGCAACGAAAACCAGTATAACTACTTTTAGGAGTAAACGAAATGACATGCATAAATATCAAAGTGAAGCTTAATTTTTTAAATGATCATTAAATAAAAGTGAACAATTGGAACCAAGTAATAAAAATAATACATGGATGAAAGCAACTGACTTCATATAAGCACGGAGGAATCTGGGCATACAAATAACATGAATCAACAAAGTGATGCTGCCATCGTAAAAGAAATCTAGTATTTTATCAGATTAATGCAACTGATCTAAGAGGTAAGATAAATTAGTATTGAACTTCCACATTTTAAGATAGGCCAAAACAAAGAGTCACCATCATTCTAATCTTGCTACCATATCCTAGGGTATAGCATATAAAAACGTAGTGGCTAAATAAAGGTCTTTAAATTAGAATCTGTAAAACTCCAGAGCCAAACATAAACCTGAATTTAAAAGATGTGCCATTGGGTAATTATCTCAGTCATGACTTTTAACCTTAAAATTCTGTGGTTAAATGATGGATACTCCAACTCCTAGAGCAGTATATGTAATCTGAAATCAGATAACTCTTGTATCACAGAGTTTAAGGGAAGTCAAAATACTGAGGCAACAAAGCAAGGAGTCAGGATCTTTCTGGAAGGAAAATGGCAGTTCTTAAAATCTTGAAAGATGGATGTATTAAGATGTAGGTCCACTAGGAAAAAATGGGAGTTAAGATTTTTTAATTGGAAAAGTCAAGGATGAGAATGTGATAAATATGTGAAACACTATGTGAGCCAAGGTCTCCTCACCACCATGTAGAATGTGAGGATTGCCTTGACGTTTCATGAAGTTATCAGAACATCTGCAGAATCCACTGAGCTTTTGAAATGTACTAGAATGTTGTCCTTTTACATGATAAACCACTATATTTAATTATCTTCTAATTACAAAAATGAAGTGCAGAATAAGAAAATGGTTAAGTTCTACTCATTTAGAACAAACTTAAAAGAGGAAGGGGTCTACCAGGATAGCTCCCTATTCAAAAGATTTCCCTTATCCTTAAGGATATCTACATTTTGGTTTACTAAATCAGTTCAGCAAATTAATGATAAAGGCTATAATTCCTTAAACTTAAAGCTTATAAGTTTATAGCTTTAGATTTTAAAAAGACCAATTGTCTATCTCATGCATATATAGAATGGGATGCTTTTGGATCTAAAAAGTTTTTAACTTCATTTCTACAAACATCACTAATCAACAAGGTAATAAAAATTGAGATAGGAAGTAGTGGGCATTTTTTATTTTTAATCCTAACACTAATATTGAAATTCTTTCCTAATGATCACCAGGAGTGAGAGTTCCAATATAGTTTAAGATAACGTTTTCAGTGGTAATTCTAGTTCTTAAAGAAAAACTCTAATCAGATATAAAGCAATCCTATGAAATTCCCCTTTCTTTTCTGATAGGATTGGAATAAAGAAATCACTACCTGCCTTTGAGAAAAAAATAACAAAGTGACAGTTAAGTATTACTATAAACTGAGCAGACACCCAGCTTTTCCTTTTAGAAGATTTATGACTTATTTAAGAAGAATAATCTCTATGTTAAAAATCAGGAAGAAGCTTTTAAAAAGACAATAACCTTCTAGATTTATGGTAACTGCACTGTAATGTCACTTTAAAATAAAAATATGTATTTAAATAAATGCACTTAGTATATAGTTCTTTAAAGAACATTAGTATTTTAATAGCAAGATTAATCAATGACAATGAAACTGTATCTTCCTTAGGAAAAAGAAACTATAAACAATATACAATTAAAGCAATGACCAGAAATCCTACATGATTTTCTGTTATCAAGAAAGTTAACAATTTAATTTTTCACAAAATTAACAATCACTATTACTTCCATACCAAAAGAGGTATAATTTGGGGGTAAGATAAATCTATGAGGATTTTGAAATTTTTCCCTATCCATTTCTCATTTTTAAGATGTGATGATTCATGGGTCTAATAAAGATTATAATTTTCAGAAATATACAAAAACTCCATGTTAAATAACAACAGTGGACCTTGAAGGCATGAGCTTTTGTCACTTTATTGTTAACCAATGAATGTTATCCAAAATTATAGATGTAATTGTAACTTAATTGTACAACACAAAATTATGCTAATGGTAAAAGCCTGTTGGAATTTATCAAATACTCATTAATATATTTTACATTGCTATATGAACATGTGCTCTCAACTGCTAATAAGAGTTATAACTGGTTTAATCACTATGAAAACCCATATTGCAAATAGTTGCTCCTGTTTAGAAAAATTCACACAGCTTTAAAAATGGATTATATCCATTTTAATCCTAATCTACAAATAGATTATAAACAGCAAATATAACTGGTAGTTTTTCAACACTGATATCAAACTGATGTAGCAATGGTAGTGCACACAATTCAAAATGTAGAAAATTAATAAAAATCCAATGGAGGTCCAAGTTGTCACTTATTATGGCAATGGCTTTGATGCTTTGGAAAAGCGAACACTTATGCTTTGAAGCATGAAAAGCAGAGTTCACCAACTATTCTTCTAATGTGCTACAAGGAGAAATATTCTCTTCCGCAGTGTTCTGAAGCATGTGCACAACCACCATACAACAGTCACTTCAAGGTTATTAACCAGTTATCTTTTGTCCTACAAAGTCCAAAAAAATATATTAAATGAAACCTTTCCTTTTCATATGTCTGCCCAGATTAATCCTTTTATAGTCAGCAAAATCAAAAAAGCACAAGAGATATTTTCAGACACAACTTGAATCTACTGTGCATGAAAAATGCTTAAGAAAATGGCAATTTTAATAGATAAATGTAAATTTGACTGCATAATACCAAATGAAAAGGAGCTGAACCACACAGAGAAAACAAGGCTTTCCTTATCTCCAAGTCTAGATGTTTTACAATGAAGAAAATATTAGAACAGGTGAATATTAGAACATCTTTCAAACTGGAAAGATTTCTTAAGACATAACTGAATATAACCTAAAATTATAATTTCTAAAATAGGATTAACAAACCAAATTTAAGTATTTTTAGTTAGAGAATGAAAAAAATAAACAATGATTTAGGAACCAAATCTGCTAAAATGACTATGTAACAATTGTATCAAGAAATGAAGGTAGAGACGTTCATATGCTACAAGGGCAAATCTCTCTCTCACACACACACACGCACGTGCATGCACGCACACACACACACACACACACACACACACTCACTCTCTCTCTCTCTCTCTCTCTCTCTCTCTCCCTCGGACATACAACACCCCTCCAGGAAGATAGTATACCAGCAAGAGCTTACAATTTTAATATAAATCAGAGTCCCACAACTAAGCTCAACAAAAAGGCAGTTAAAAATTTAGCACTCTAAGATATTCTGAAGGAAAAGAAATCTCAGAAATACTCCTTACATGATTGAAAGTTCTGGTATGTATTATAGAACACAGCGCTTACACACTCTACTGGGTCGGAACAACCAGTCACCACAGGTGTAGTAGTGAGGTAGTAATACTGTTCCCTCTTTGGGACTCATGTTTTCATATGCTGCCCTTCCAGAAAGGTCCAGGGTTTTCTTTTTAAATGATTACAATAAATTACCAACAAATGATTTTTTTTTAAATTAAACATCTGTCTAAATCAGTCTATGAAAGAACGGACTTTTTAATCTTCCAGAGACAATTATTATTTGCAGGTAGTGTTACATCAATAAATTCTCCTCAGCTAACCACTACCTGCTGTCTACACCTTTGTGAACCAAAGGATGAACACCAATCAGTTCAGCTCTCAAAGATGACTGTAATTAAGTAAGCAAATATCAAATATCCAATAATATAATTAAATTGGGACTTAAAAACATTAACCACCAGCTGCATGATACACTATTAAATATTCTAATCCTTTTCATGATTCATGGCTGTCTTCTACACAATTATCAAAGACTGTCTACCCTGTTGTCTACCCTCATTTTAACCAAGCCAGTGATCTGTATGATAGCAGAATCATGGCTATCAGCACAGCAAGATAGGAGAAGTGCACGCCAAGGAAATATGAGTGAGACAGAATGTGGAAATACACGCAGAATATGGAAGGGGCAAAAGAAAACACAGCACTCTAGCTAAACGCTCATTAAGTCACCATCATCCTTTGAACTGTTCCAAGTGCTGAAATCACACATACACATTTGTCAGACATGATCCTTAGTATTAATCTCCAACAGAAAAAAACAATGGAAACTGAAAATGTGACAGGAGGCGATGGAACGCTGTCCTCCACTCCCTGGCCCAAAAGGAAAAGAAAATCAAGCATGACATCACACTGCCTTAATGCTGAAGAGCTCCCCTCAAGTACGTCTTTAGCCACCACAGTCAACTGGTGTAAGTGCTTTGGCAAGGTGGGATGCGTTCCATCACATCTGCAAAGGCCTGCTTTTCTCTGTTGGTGGTTCAGCTTATGAAGAACATGTATGCAAAATAACAGCTCTCACATGGCTTCAAACTCATCAATCCGCTGCTTGGTGTTGCCTTGTCGAATCTGCCGCAGAGTCTTGTACTTATCACGGCCCGCTTTAACATTCTCAGCGTGAAGAACATCATTTTGTGTTTTCTTGGTTTCATCTCTGGCTTGGGCTAATTCTGAACTTAGTGCCTATATTTAAAAATAGAAAAAAATGACTTATTTTTTTCACAGATTTTAAAAACTTTATGAAAAAGTTATGAAAGACAAAAATACACCACAAATCTTACATTTTCGTATATTAAAATTCCCATTGTCGCATCTTTTTCTTTAAAGTGTGTAACTCTGTTTTACTTGTAGTCAAAGTAGAGGTAGTGGTGAGGGAGGAATACCCCCATTGTCTTTCACTTCTACACTCATCAACCATGATGATTTTGTGTATTATTCTACATTTCCTTAATTTTCTCATACAATACTTGAAATGACTTACAAAAAAACGTTCAATGGAGACATTACAGAATGCTATTTTAAGATCTAAAATCTATGCCACAAGAGAAACTTTCTCCAGTCTTAATGTATTTATTAAAACTCTCCCATCACTTTTTTATTAATATTTGAAGATTTCACCAATTAAAAAATTAAAGAACTTACCTGGAAAAAAGATCTAATAAAGTTAAAATTTCCTATTTTGATCTAATTATGTGCTTTTAATAAACTGACCTTTTGCCATTATAAAATGTGAACAAATAATTCAGATTAAGTAATGGCATACAGGAAATCTATCGTTTTAAATGTAGACTTCACTAGTTAAAAACTAAATTTGTCTTTTAAAGATAACATTAAAATACTTCCTACCTTTTAATGTTGAGTCAAGCTATAATTAAAGATTAACTTACCACTTAAGGCTTAATCGCGGAAAGCTAACAAACATTTGCTACAATGGAAGAAATGAAACAAGGCGGCTGTAGGCCAAGCACTCACAAACCAACCACAAGGCCAGCTACTGGTAAAGGCTTAAAAAAAAAAAAAAAAAATCAAATGTTCTTCTATAAAGAACTTCTCGGGGTGCCTGGGTGGCTCAGTCGTTAAGCGTCTGCCTTCGGCTCAGGTCATGATCCCAGGGTCCTGGGATCGAGTCCCACATCGGGCTCCCTGCTCGGCGGGAAGCCTGCTTCTCCCTCTCCCACTCCCCCTGCTTGTGTTCCCTCTCTGTCTGTCAAATAAATAATAAAATCTTAAAAATAAAAAAAAAAAAAGAACTTCTCATACTCAATACCCAAAAAACAAATAATCCAGTCAATAAATGGGCAGAAGACATGAACAGACACTTCTCCAAAGACGACATACAAATGACTAACAGACACATGAAAAAATGTTCACCACCACTAGCCATCAGGGAAATACAAATCAAAACCACAATGAGATACCTAACCTTACACCAGTTAGAATGGCAAAAATTAGTAAGACAGGAAACAACAAATGTTGGTGAGGATGCAGAGAAAGGGGAACCCTCTTACACTGTTGGTGGGAATGCAAACTGGTGCAGCCACTCTGGAAAACTACCGGTATGGAGGTTCCTCCAGATGTTAAAAAAGAGCTACCCCACGACCCAGCAATTGTACTACTTTACCCCAAAGATACAGACGTAGTGAAAAGAAGGAGCACCTGCACCCCAATGTTCATAGCAGCAATGTCCACAACAACCAAACTGTGGAAAGAGCTGAGATGTCCTTCAACAGATGAATGGATAAAGAAGATGTGGTCCATATATACAATGGAATATTACTCAGTCATCAGAAAGGATGAATACCCACCATTTGCACTGACATGGATGGAACTGGAGGGGATTATGCTAAGTGAAATAAGTCAAGCAGAGAAAGACAATTATCATATGGTTTCACTCATATGTGGAACGTAAGGAATAGTGCAGAGAACCACAGGGGAAGGGAGGGAAAATTGAATGGGAAGAAATCAGAGAGGGAGACAAACCATGAGAGACTCTGGACTCCAGGAAACAAACTGAGGGTTGCTGAAGGGAGGGGGATGGGGGGATGGAGTAACCGGGTGATGGGTATTGAGGAGGGCACGTGATGTGATAAGCATTGGGTGTTACACGCAACTGATGAATTGCTGAACACTACATCAAAAACTAATGATGTACTATATGTTGGCTAATTGAACATAATAAATATATCTATAAATATACATATATATATAAATACAAAAAAATCAAATGTTCTTTTTAATAAGTTTGTCTTAATAAATGGGGGAAATGCTAACTGTATTATAAATGTGCACACAACTGCAAATTTTAAATACCTGGAGTTGCTTCTTAACACGCTCATTTTTTTGAGTTTCTGTTACACGTTCCTCTTCACTTCGGTGGTTCATCACCCCATCATTTGATAATTCAGCGCTAGCTTCAGCATTATTCTCATCATGCTCATCATGTTCATTTTCTGTTGGAGGAACGACTGGTGGTGGTGGAGGTGGAGGGGGGGCAGACATCACAGTTTTTAGTTCTTCTTTGGTCTTTTCCAAATCTTCCTGGGCTGCAAAAGCCTGAACATTAAAAATAAGTTTATCAGCAACTTCCTTTGAAAATTGGTAATTAAAAGAATCAAGTTATCCTTCCTTCCCAAAAGAAACTGTATTTCAGGGTAATGAAAACAAGCCTTACTGATGAAAGCTCTGTTTTTATAAGGAATGCCAGCAAGTAGGAGTGGAAGAATTAAAATACATCACTTTGCAAAACCTAATAAAATTGTTAATTCTGGCAAGAATGATCAAATATTGTTAAAATTGTTATACAAATGGGCTGATGAGAAATGATATTAGTAAAATGCCAAAGAATGCCACATCTAAGAGATCACATTTTAGCCACAAGGGGGAGCATGTCACTAGTCAATGGAGGAATCAGACCATCATTACTCTAATCCAGTGATCAATTAAAATCACTAATGGTAGGTTAACCAGATAGTAAATGTTTTCTGAGATGATACAACAGGAAGTATCCAACATCACCAACTGCTTGGGTGCTATATTGTGTTCGTTTGCCTAGAAAAGTCCTGCTTTACAATGTTGCCCTGGTATAATTATTAATAATACCTTTCACTCTAAAATATATTCTAGCCCTTTATCTGATATGTCATTTGCAAATATCTTCTCCCATTCTGTCGGTTGTCTTTTGGTTTCGTTGACTATTTCTTTTGCTGTGCAAAAGCTTTTTATCTTGATGAAGTCCCAATAGTTCATTTTTGCC
>NC_138379.1:88764985-88773043 GCF_054177405.1 Leptonychotes weddellii | reverse complement strand
TGGGTGGCTCAGTCAGCTGAGCGTCCAACTCTTGATTTCAGCTCAGGTCATGATTGTGAGATCAAGCCCCACATCAGGCTCCACGCTTATGCTTGTTCCTCTCCCTCCCCTGCTTGTGCGTGTGCATGCTCTCTCTCAGATAAACAAATAAAATCTTTTTTAAAAAAATAAATAAAAATAAAGCAAAATTTTTATTCAAGCAATTCTTACCCTGAAAAATTAAGAAGTACAAGTCACAAGCAGAACAAGCTTGAAAAATTCCAAACTACTACAGTACCCAAACCAATGTCAATTAGTGAAAAGCAAGCATATTTAAAAAATTAAAAAAGCACATCTATGAATTCATGAAAGCTACTTTCTCAGAAATACCAAAGATTTCCAATTTGAAAAGCATACGTACTCATTTTAAGAGTATAAGGATAATTACTCATTCAATTATAATACAATTAAAACAATGTAAAAATGTAAACTCAGAGTAGGTTAAAGAAACAGCATTCTTAAATTTTAAACCACCTACTCAATTAAGAATCAAAACCTTAAATTCCATACCTTTCCAACTGCTTCTGATGTTTCTCCTCCCTTGCCTGAGCCTTCATCTGCTGCACTTCAATAGTATCAGGCTTTCTTCTTCGCATGTATAGTTCATGGTTTCCCATACATAAAGCCAAAATCCGTTTATTGATTCTCAGACGAGGTGCATAAAAAACAAAATCCTAAACATAAAGTTTCTAAATTTAAAATCTTCCTGAAGGACAGTCTCTCTCACAATAATCTGTACTAAATTTCAATATGCGGTATGAATTCGAATGTCATATTACACAGTTTAGAAATCATAAAATCTCCTAATTCCTAGTAAGTATGCTATATTTGCCCATAACTGTGAACGTTACCAACAAACAAGTGTTTTTAACTGCTCCTTAGGAATGGTGATTATTTTCAATCACCTCCAATAAAACATCATCCACCTTACAGCTGAATCTCAATGAAAGTAACACTAATATTCACATGTTATAAAAAGATCAAAACCTTGTATTTTTAATAATTCATTATTTTATCAGCAGGAAAGTTAAACTATGGAAAGGGAGTGTTTCTCAGGAGCAAATCAATAAATGAACAATGCCACTATTCAAATGATATCACAGCAAAGTGACAGAAATTTAAAAAGAGTTAATAGAGAAAACATTTATAAAACAATTTTACTTACAGGTGCCTTTTTGTCGATTGGCTTTATAACAAATTTTTTGTCATTAAATGAAATATTTCTGATTTCACTCCAAGGAAAACCAATTTTTGGTGTTAACCTTAAAAAATGAGAGCATTCCTTTAATTAAAAGCAAAAAACAAAACATAAAATGTGTAACATTTTGGGGCCAAATTAGCTGAATGACCAACCTTAAGAGTGCCAGACTTTCAAATGCATTAGCTTACTTATACTATTGACATTATTATCTTTTAAGGGGAAATTTGATCAATTAAGCCACATAAAATAGAATTAACTATCAAAAAATTTCATAATGTGTCATGAGCCTTGAAAACACTATACTTATTTTCTTAAAATTACCTAGAAAACACTAGCAACCTAGAGTGTAGAACTGAGCTTCTTGGGCTGTTGTACGAGCTCTACTTAGATTCAAGCTACTACAACTATTAGTTTAAATATGTTTAAGAAGGGGGGGAAGAAGTCTTCATAAGTTTTCATGTGAATTATGGACATGTTACTAAATATAAAAAAAATTTATTTCCTTTCTCTGTTTAGTTTAAAAATGTATTTGTGAGTAACATTAAAAACACTAATTCTCAATATCTTTAAAAGGGTTAATTTTATGGTATGTGAGTTATATCTCAACAGAAAAAAATTTAGACATTCACATACACAAATGTTTGGATAAATGGTAGAGCTGGATTTCCAACTCTAAGAAATACAAGTTACCCCCATTTTGCCACACTGCACACAAAGATTCAAGGAATCAGACTGCAACAGTAATTTTGTTTCTGCTTTTCGTGTATTTTACTGTTTCAGACTACCCATCAAATGTGTCACTATTATCTAATAATAAGTGTGCAAAATGATTATGATACTCACGCTGGCCAAAAGGTATCTTTCTAGTCAGTCTTCTGAGAATAGAGTACGAATTTCTACCTATTGAAAGTCCTTTTAATTCTTAAGGAGATTACGAGCTGCAGCACAGCAAATAATTTTTCTACATAAAACTTCCTTTACTCAATATCCATGCGTTATACTGCCCTCTAATGGCGATTCAAATGTCAACGTTACCTGCTTAAAAAGGAGGCCGGCTGCTGGACCATAGTATTTTTAAGGTAATGCTGTACATTTACATGTTACTTTGAAAATTCTAAATTTCCTCATACAATTCTCACAACAATCTTGTAAGGTAAGCTTGGCAGTTGTATGAATTTCAGAGTTAATAACTTGACCAGGATCATAAAGGTAATTAGTAGCAGAGCTGGTAAAAGAACCTAAGCTTTTAAAGTTGTACCCTATTTTGATTTTTTAAAAAATCTTTTGGAGGGGCGCCTGGGTGGCTCAGTTGGTTAAGCGACTGCCTTCAGCTCGGGTCATGATCCTGGAGTCCCGGGATCGAGTCCCACATCGGGCTCCCTGCTCAGCGGGGGGTCTGCTTCTCCCTCTGCCCTCTTCCCTCTCGTCTCTCTGTCTCTCATTCTCTCTCTCTCAAATAAATAAAATCTTTTAAAAAACTAAAATAAATTAAAAAATAAATAAAAAATCTTTTGGAAATATAATAGATTTTAATTATTTTTTGAAAAATGAACCAGTACAGATAAGACCAAAATCCCCTTTGTCCACAATCTCCTGTATCAGTCCCTCCCATTCTGAGCTAACCCCCTCTCTTTCATATTCCCCATCTTTATCTGTAACCGTATCTATAATGGATACTCTCATGGAAATTAATTCAGTAATTTTTTAAAGAAAGAAAAGGAAAAAAAAATTTGGCCCACAAAAATTAGTCTCAAAGTCTTTTTTGCTTTTCAAAAACTTCAAAATATTCTCTTCTGAATGATACAGCATTTTAACTCGCTTTGTAAATAAAAAATACATATGAGTAAAATAATTAAAACGCTCTCTTTTGTACTTAGTATGTAGTGTTAGAAATGTGTATCTTATTAGATATTTGTAACAATGAAACTAAAATTCTAGAATTTTAGAATAAAGAGAAATGCCTTACAAGAAGGCATTACTGGCATGGACTTAAACGCTTATGTGGTATAGCAAATAAAGAAAATATAAAGCAATTGTAGCTATCATTCCTATAAGTATTATAAGAGTCTGACATACTCTGTATTAATATAAAAATTAATACCTTATCAGTTTCAAAACATAATTACACTGTTCACTATGCTTAACACAGTGATATTTTACTTTACTGATGTCTGAAAATATTCAAAACAATTCCTATGTCTTTAAAAAGTTACAAAAATATAATAAATCATACATCTATTAATTTCATTGTCTCATTGTTCTTGATTTCTTATATATGTTAGTTTCAATTTCACCTTATATGCCAGGCGTAACATTTAAGGAATCATTCTTCACCTTTTATAAAGGGAACAAGTTTTAATTAATTTACCAGACAGAACTCACAAGAGATCAAATAAAAGTGAATCATCCTGATAAATACACTAAGCAGCAAAACGCTAAAGCTACAAAATGGAGACATGACATCTAAAAGTCTATGTGGCATTAACTAATCTTTTAAGGAAGGAAAAAAAAAAAAAGCAGTTAGAGTAATCAAGCCAAGAAAGAACTTCTACAAACACAGCATAAGATTAAAGCCATACAGATCACTGGTTAATGACCAGCTCACTATGCAACTAATTTACTCACTTGTCATCATGCTCATAAATATTCAGACCCAAAGCATCAACGCCTAGCCACAATTCAGTTCCCTTTTTATTTTTTATTTCAAAATAGTTGACTCCATACATTTCTAGATCTTGGGCAATCTTCAGGTATTCCATCATAGAATCCTCCCTGTTAAAATAAAGCTTACTGTAATATCCTTAGGTAAAAGTAATACCAAACAAATTACAAAAATACTTTGGATTAAAATTTAGTGCTTTATATTTATTCATGTAAGTCTAATGATCTTTGGGGGATAATCTGATGTACTAGTGTTATGAAATAAAAATACTTTAATTTGATGAAAAACACTAAGAAAATAGCCACCCAAATACCTCAGCATTCCTCTGTGTTCTTCATGCCAGTTCTGTATTCTTTCTTCCCACTGTTCTTTTGTCAGTTTGTGTTGTTCCAAAACACTGTAAGAAAAAAAAAAATCTAGGGCGCCTGGGTGGCTCAGTTGGTTAAGCGACTGCCTTCGGCTCAGGTCATGATCCTGGAGTCCCTGGATCGAGTCCCGCATTGGGCTTCCTGCTCGGCAGGGAGTCTGCTTCTCCCTCTGACCCTCCCCCCTCTCGTGTGCTTTCTCTCATTCTCTCTCTCTCAAATAAATAAATAAAAAATATTTAAAAAAAAAAAATCTATGAAAAGGTTTCTATGATTCAAACTTAATATTCATTTAAAAGTACAGAATCATTCAGTACCTTAACTGTAATGGCTGTCATAAAAACCTATATACATGATAAAATTGCATAGAACTAATATATACATGCACATACACAAATGACTGCATATAAAACAGATGAAATCTGAATCAGGCTGACGGACTGTATCAATATCTTGGTTGTGATACAGTACTAGTTATGCAAGATGTTACCATTAGGGAAGGCTGGGAGAAGGACACATAGAATCCCTCTATTTTATAATTGCATGTGAATCTATAATTATCTCAAAATAGAAAGTTTCTAGGATCCTGAAATTATTTTAAATAATACATGTTATTAAGACAGTTATATAGTTTATGGGAATTCAATTGTTTCAAACAAATAAGCTACTGGACCAAAAAAAGGAAAATGACTTTCTCATTATTAATAGAAAAAATTAGAGAAGAGAGTGAAAATCAAAATTCTTGGGCCTTAATTTCTTCTTTTACATTATGTATTTACTTTTCTTGGTGGTAAATTTAATTTTCTTATTTCTATAGGCAAATACTTTATATAAAATTATACAAGTGAAAAGTTAGACTTTTTACCACCCCATATCCTCCAAGTAATCTTTTATTAGTTTCTCTTTTATCCTTCCAGAGTTCCTTATGCAAATGTAAGCAAACATATTTTCTCTACTACTGATATTTTACACCAAATCAGCAAATTCAACATACACACAATTTACTTGCTCTACACACTACAGATTATTTATTTCTCTTCTCTTTGGGTCATATAATGATAATTATACATTTTTCTTTACTGGTGAATCCTCAGATCCTACTTTACTAATAGCAAAAGTTGTGGCATTAGAATATTATTGCTTATGGGGCACTTGGGTGGCTCAGTCGGTTAAGCATCTGTCTTCGGCTCAAGTCACAATCCCAGGGTCCTGGGATAGAGCCCCATGTCGGGTTCCCAGCTCAG
The DNA here is from genome assembly GCF_054177405.1 of Leptonychotes weddellii. NCBI lineage: Eukaryota > Metazoa > Chordata > Mammalia > Carnivora > Phocidae > Leptonychotes > Leptonychotes weddellii. The sequence goes on along the minus strand of NC_138379.1, from coordinate 88,767,532 downwards.
CGGGGAGCCTGCTTCTCCCTCTCCTTCCAAATCGTGTACTCTCTCATTATCTCTGTGTCTCACAAATAAATAAAATCTTAAAAAAATATATTATTGTTTAGCTGTATAAAATTATACATGAAACCTAGGAATGTCTTGGCAGTATAAGGGAATCTCAGAACATAATCTTTCCTTGCACAAGTTACTATTTAGAATGGATTCCTTAATGAGGTCTCAGAGACACCATTATGTTCTTACTATGCCCTGCTCCTTTCTCGGTGTATCCTCTTTTAAGCTCTTGGCTTTTTTGGGAGAAGAGTTTTGTCTTCCCCCTTAGAGCACTTAAGTTTCCACGTTTTTCTTGCCTTTATACTTTTTCTTGCTGCCTGGCCTGGGCTGCTCACCAAAAGGAATGCAATCAGCCTTAAGGGCATAATGAGTGCAGCCAATTGCTGGTACCATGGTATTAACTAAATCTGAAGGTATGGGTTAAATTGGATGCCACTAAGATATATGTTCTAGCTTTTTATATCCTACATTTCAAACCTCATTTGTTTGCATTTTACATAATGTACTATTAATCTGCATGACTTGTTTGCAGGCATTCAAAAATTCCTACCCTCTCTTTCTTCTGTCCAGAAAAAGGAGTCCTTCGTGCCTAAGGCTAATCTATTCAACTTGGCTTTAAATCTATCTACGCCTTTAAAGGACTTCTCCCCTCACTTTCTCAGGATCTATACTCCATCATTTATGACAGGGGACATATTTATTGTCCCTTGCATACATGTATATATATTATCATATCTACTTCTTTATGTTACAGAGAGCAAAGGACCACATCCATGTTTTTTGCCATTATATGCCCAGTGCCAGTACTTAAAAGGTATTCAAATATTTTCAGAGAAAATAAAGGAATTAAATCAGTTCTTTCCCATCTTTTAAAGAACATGTCTATGAACTCATGGTTCCCCAGTTTGTTTTTTTTCTTTTTCACAATCACAACCAAACTTCTTTCGAGAGCTATCCATATTCACTATCTTTCATTTCCAAACCTCACATCCACTGCCCCGAGTCCACCACAATCTGGCTGCAATCACCAACACCATACTGAAGCTGCTTTTACTAAGGTCACTACCAATCTCCTTATTGTTAAACCCAACAGACACATTACTTCTCCCTCATACTCAACCTCTTTGTTACTATTTGACGCTGCTGATCAGTTTCTCCTTAAAGCTTCCTTGTACCTTGGCTTCCATGATTAACAGTACTCTGGTATTATTCTTGACTCTCTGGCCATTTTTTCTCAATTTGCTTTACAGGAAGTCTCTTCCCCTGTGCTTAAAAATTAAGTTCCAACAAGATCTGTCCAGGCCTTTTGCTCATTCTGTATGTACTTTCAGGTCCATCGCTTTCATTCCCTTGGGATAATTATCTATTTGCTGCTTATTCCCAAAACTGTATCTATAGTTCAGACTGCTCTCCAAGATCCAGATCCACACCTACAAATGAATACTAGCTATCTTCCTTGGTTATGCTGCAGATGTTTCAAACGCAACAGATTCAAAACTGAAATCTTCCTTCTCCAAAACATATCCCTTCTCCCCTTATCTTGGAAAAAGGTATCACCAACTACCCAGATGCCCAAGTCAGAAACCTGGCACATAAAAACTTATGTCTATCTATCTCTTTTCAAAGGAGTAAGCGATATTATCTTGTGGAGCTGATAATCTGTATCACCAGAGAGCTAAAATGTACTGTGGGAGAAAAGATTGCTTATCTGGGTTTTTCTACACAAGAATTTTTTTTTTCTATACAAGAATTAAAAGCACCCATCAAAATCATCAAATTGTGATCACCAAATAACCTGATTACTAATTCCCCCCTCAGGTACTTAAGATGGTGAGAAAAAGTGTGCTATACCATACATAGAATAAGTAAACCACTATGAAGGCATTTCCTCCATTCTAAATACAAAAATTAGCATTCTGATTTTATGAGTAAGCTTAGAGAGCTTCAAATAGTCCTCCAAAGACTACCAACTTGAAGAATACCTATCTGGACCTTCAAAATTAAAGACCAAATCTTGAAGAGCATGCGCTATCTTCCTCCTTTTTAAACAAAGTGGGTTATAGCACACATGAATTTAAAATAAAGAAATTAAATTAATTGTGCTTAAGTGTGATACCAGTGTTTAAAATATTTTTAAAATCACGTAACTATTAAATGTAAGCCAATTACTTCATCTGGTGCTCAACCAAATAGCAATCTAATCTCCCATTAAAAGAACAACCATTTACGTTATACCCGAGATAAAACATGCCTATTCTTTCATGAACAACTGGGAAATTTTAAGGGTAATTTTGATTATATATAATATTTACCTTATATGCTGATTTAAAACCTAATCTGCTGTACCTTTTACTAAACATAAGTTATTTCTCAATTTTGGTACAGAGCTGTGGAATCACCGTAATGTACACATGAAATTCGTGTAACATTGTGTGCCAATTATATTTTAATAAAAAATAAGTCAAAACATTAAACCGTAGGGGCGCCTGGGTGGCTCAG
>NC_138379.1:88753111-88764885 GCF_054177405.1 Leptonychotes weddellii | reverse complement strand
AAAAAAAAACATTAAACCGTAACTAAAAATAAAAACTAATCCTTATCTGAAATGACATTCTACTGTGCCAGTAATCAACTATTTAATTCAATACTTAAAAAAAAATCTGAGACCAAGAGGGGCACCTGGGTGGCTCAGTCGTTAAGCGTCTGCCTTCGGCTTAGGTCATGATCCCGGGGTCCTGGGATCGAGCCCCACATCAGGCTCCCTGCTCAGCCAGGAGCCTGCTTCTCCCTCTCCCACTCCCCCTGCTTGTGTTCCCTCTCTCACTGTGTCTCTCTTTGTCAAATAAACAGATTCTTAAAAAAAAAAAAAATCTGAGACCAAGAGCTTGGAGTTGGAATAATAATCAAAACTAAACATACAGGCTAATAGGTATCTCCTCTTCCTGATTCTTTGGTGAACAGTATGCATTATTTTACCTTCTAAGAAAACGATTATTGCAACAGCATTACAGTGTAACAGTAATAAACAGTGTAACATTTAATAATCAAATATTAAAGCTACTGTGCTTAATGATACCTTATAAAGCATATATTAACACAATACAACTTACTACACAAAAATAAACATTAATGCCTACAACCAAAGGAAACAGACATGAAGTAAGTTTCCTTTCTTCATATTTTATGACCTATGAAAAAGAAACTACCATCTGACAGCTTAAATACTATACAGAAGTAGTGCAACAGTGAAATTTTAGGTTAATAATACACAATTTTGCATTTAAACAGAAAATTTTAAAATTCAGGAATTCCGACTAAGAGCAGTAACACCTTCTTTCCAGGTTCTAAAAGAAAGATCTCCATGTACATTCTAGTCCACTACTCTAATTATGAACTGATATATTTTAAGGTAATATTTGATGCTGTACTTCTTAGATTTCATAAATAATACTACCAACCAATACTTGCACCACACTTTACAGTTAAAACTATACACCATTGGGCGCCTAGGTGGCTCAGTTGGTTAAGCGACTGCCTTCGGCTCAGGTCATGATCCTGGAGTCCCAGGATCGAGTCCCGCATCGGGCTCCCTGCTCGGCAGGGAGTCTGCTTCTCCCTCTGACCCTCCCCCCTCTCATGCTCTATCTCATTCTCTCTCAAATGAATAAATAAAATCTTTAAAAAAAAAAACAAACTATACACCATTTAGTTCACGTTCTATAATCATGAACTGTAAGTTAGGCAGAGCAGGATTATTATGCCCATTTTGCATATTCAGATAGAGGCTCAAAGATTTCAGGTTATGCACGTAAGGTCACATAAGTAGTAAAGGGTAGAAATGACATTCAAATTCTAGGTCTTCTGCCTAATGATTTCTCCCTATGCCATGCTATTTTAAAATAACTATTATAAAAGCAGCAATATACTGCATATGAGAACAGCACTAGACTAGGAGTCTGAAAACTGAGTTTAGAACACCTGTTAGAGGGCGCCTGGCTGGTTCAGTCAGAAGAACATAAGACTCTTGATCTCAGGGCTATGAATTTGAGACCCATGTTGGGTGTAGAGACTACTTAAATAAACATGATAACAAAACAAAACAATAACCACCTTTTAAAAAGTTAGAAACTGAATTTTAATTCTATAGAGGAAATACAGCATGGCACTTCTTATTCTCAAAGCATTTATGAAGCACCTATCTGCCTGTGTGAAAATTTTTACCAAGCAGTGGCAGTCACATCCTCCCCCAAGCCCGAATTACCACTACCTCCATTTACTGCTTACCCTGTGGGAATGAGGAAAAGAGGCAGAAAGTTTAAGTAATTATAGCATATATAAATCCATGTAGCTACCAGGTCATGACTTTTAAAAGTATATTCTCTCTCTAGCAACTTAAAAAAATTGTCTTATCTATTTACAAATTTCTTTTTCAAAGAATTTAACATAAAATCATATTTCACTTACCGCTGGGGTAGGAGTCTATCATTAGCCAGGTAGCCTGGTTTATGAATCTCTTTATTATAATCTCCATACTTGGCTTGGACAGCATAGGAAGCCAAAAGAACTGCAGTTTCTGGCGGACAATATATCTCATCATTCAAGATGGCTTCCTTAACTTGCAAGAAGAAAAGTCTCTGGGTTATTTCTTGAATTAATTCCTCAGAAACGTCTTCAGGAAAGAATTTAGCTCTAAATTTGAACTGTAAAGGATTCTCTTTTTTAACATCTTGCTGTGTCACCTGAAACAGTAATTTCAAGCATAATCAACAAAAATCCTAAGTTCACATCAAATTCTTTTTTAGAAGGAAGTAGCATGTGAAACACAAATAAGATTCTAAATCATAAGACTCTAGTGTGTAAGATTCTAAACTTATAAAAAGATATGTAAGGAAAAAGATTCTATGCGCTAACGGATGTAACCTCTAACTCATTGGTCCTGTCTAATAACTAAGTTGAAACTTCCCTTAAGAAGCTTATCCTGTAGATTTTTGAGTCAAAGTATTCAGTTACACCTAATAATATTTATTATGTGTTAAGTTTTCAAACAGGAAAAGTGAACATATCTTTTTTCTAAAATGATGCATTAATGGTAACTTATTGAATTAAAAGATATGACACCTTTAATAACTCAGAGATAACTGTAAAAGGAGGCCTCTGACTAAAATCAGTCAGACCCTGAACTTTTCTAGTACAAATTCATGATCACAATAACTTCAAAGTCATTTAATTATTAGCTGAATTTTATACATATTTTACCTTTTTATTTAGTTTAAGCCATGTAGAATAACCTTTGCTGTCCACATACTGCAGCCCAAAAAACCAGACCTCACGTAAACCAACTGTTTTCACCACCTTAAAAAAAAAAAAGTTCAATTTCAGTTCAACATTCACAGTGTAAGTAAATGGTACTGTATTTCAAAAGAAAAACAAAACTACATAGGTATTATAGGTATATTTCTTTGCTACAGAGATCATACATTTTTTTGCTATAGAGCTCTTTCTTAAATTTAATATATTAATTACAGGACTATTTCAAAAAACTTAAATTCAGGTTTTGTATATATATTTTGTAGTGTCATTTCAATCTTGTTTGATCCACTTTTTTTATACCTCTTTTTCTTTCTCATCTCCTGTCATGACCCCAATAGGTAACAAGTCTGGGAAACAGATAAAAAGCTGTCATAATCCCACTTTCCTCCTTCAGTGTACCCCCACAACTACACAACTGGGTAGGCAAGGCAAATAGTATCATTTTGGTGATAAGAGTCTCTGAGGACATTTAAAAGCCATACCCTAGGTTATCCAACTGTTGATTTCACACCCACTTCTACTACCCTTCACTATCAAATATTCTGTTCTTCCCTCACTGAGCAAGAAACCATTCTTGGAACATGCCCAAATTTTACCCTTCTACAGCTCTGTTCATGCCTTTTCTTCTGCCTAGAATGTTTCTTCTGTATTTTTACCACCCGCGGAATAATTTATTCCTCAAGCCCCAGTTCAACTAACATGCTTCTGTGAATGAAGCTATCCTATTATATAGATAAAATTAATCACTTATGGGACACCTGGGTGGCTCAGTCGGTTAAGCGTCTGCCTTCGGCTCGGGTCATGATCTCAGGGTCTTGGGATCAAGTCCCGCATCGGGCTCCCTGCTCACCAGGGAGTCTGTTTCTCCCTCCCCCTCTGTCTCTTCCCCCTGCTCGTGCTCTCTCTCTCAAATAAATAAAACCTTTAAAAAAAAAAAAATTAATCACTTGTTCCTTGATGTTCTATATTAAAACAAAATAAGGGAAGTGAGCCAGGAGAGGTGAGAGTTTAATATTTTAAAAGCTTTACATAAAGATTCAACATTATTATTATTATTTTAAAGATTTTATTTATTTGACAGAGAGAGAAAGACAATCAGAGAGGGAACACAAGCAGGGGGAGTGGGAGAGGGAGAAGCAGGCTTCCCGCCTAGCAGAGAGCCCGACGCGGGGCTCGATCCCAGGACCCTGAGATCATGACCTGAGCGGAAGGCAGACGCTTAACGACTGAGCCACCCAGGCACCCCTAGTTTTTTTTTATAATTTTTTTTAAGACTTTATTTATTTTAGAGAGAGAATGAGAGAGCATGCGAGCAGGGTGGGGAGCAGAGGGGGAGGGAAGAGGAGGGGGGGGAAAGAATCTCAAGCAGACTCCACACTGAGCATGGAGCCTGATGTGGGGCTCAATCTCACCACCCTAAGATCATGACCTGAGCTGAAACCAAGAGTTGGACGATTAACCGACTGAGCCACCCAGGTACCTCCTCAACATTAGTTTTAAAATAATAAATATTCTTGACTTATTTTTTAAAAATATCTAAAAAACGTATCAGGCATTTGGATTTCAAGATAGCATACCAAAGCCTTTGGAAAGTTTACTTTCCTTCTCTTGAAAAATTTCACTGAAGTTACACACACCAGAAAAATTAAAAATAAAAAAAACATTTAGCTGTGCTAGGAAAAGTTACCATCAAAAGAACAAAAATTGAGAAATTTCTGGATGATGTATCATCAGGACTCATACTGATACAAAAGCTGATTAAAGCAAACAAACAAAACTTCAATGCAGACAAAGAAGATCCCAAATAATTTAACTTTGGCAAAAGACAGGTTGTCCCAAAGAAGAGCCACAGAAAACATTCCAGCTCAGAGTGACAGAGTAGGAAATTTTCATAGGTCAAGAGCAACTGAGAGAACTCACTATAAGCCTGCTTTCACATCCTTAGATTTGGGCTCAAGAGAAGTTGTCAGGAAACAGCTGTGACTGTAAGAATTAACTGCTTAGAGAGCACATTACAGATAACAATACTCCTTAATCTAGAACTTCATTTACACTATGAAATGTGTGTATGTGCATCAAATAACTGTCCTATGTACTTAACATGGATTCTCATTTAATTCTCACAACAACCTTCCAAGGGAAGAGTGCTATCATCATCCTAACTATACAAATGAAAAAAATAAGGGAAAAAGAGTAATTTGTCCCAAGTCAAACAGCTAGAGCTTGGACTCCAATGCAGGCAGTGTGGCTCTTAGAGTCCACACTTTTAAACTACTACACAGTACTGCACTACAATAAATGAGGTTTCCTTTCTCCTGGTATCTAAACTAAAGCAATTCTACTTAACAAAAAAACAAGTAATTTATTTCTCAGTATACAATACCAAAGAAACCCACTTGCTGATTAGTTTTTGAATACCACAAACATTTCACTCACTATAAATAACATTTCAACTGGTTATGAAGTAAGCACAATGAATGCTAACTCCATTCACATTCTTATTCAAGTAAGACAGATGACATCTTTACTAGAAGAATCAACAGAAGTAGGTCACAATTCACAAGGTAAAATATGTACAAGGTATGTACAATGCATGCAGCTGCTTATGATTTTAAGAATTTGTTCACTCTATTAAAAAACTTTTCATCTTAGGGGTGCCTGGGTGACTCAGTCATTGAGCGTCTGCCTTCGGCTCAGGTCATGATCCCAGGGTCCTGGGATCGAGCCCCGCATCAGGCTCCCTGCTCGGCGGGAAGCCTGCTTCTCCCTCTCCCACTCCCCCTGCTTGTGTTCCCTCTCTCACTGTGTCTCTCTCTGTCAAATAAATAAAATCTTTAAAAAACAAAAAACAACAAAAAAAAACTTTTCATCTTACAAAAAGACCTTATCAGGGCTTTCAAGATCATCAATTACCTATTCAGGAAGACTAAGTATACTGCTTTGTCAGAAAAAGAAACTTCCCAGGAATTTAAAAATTTTTTTTTTTTAATTTTATTTACTTTTGAGAGAGAGACAATGACAGAGAGAGAGAATGAGAGGGGTGAGGGTCAGAGGGAGAAGCAGACTCCCTGCTGAGCAGGGAGCCCGATGCGGGACTCGATCCCGGGACTCCAGGATCATGACCTGAGCGGAAGGCAGTCGCCTAACCAGCTGAGCCACCCAGGTGCCCTAAAATTTTATATCATATTTTAGATCAGTATGTGATAGTATGACACCTAATAAAACCAAAATATCTACTAGGTAACTTACTGCTATGTGCTAGAAACTGTCTCCTGTTCTCTAAGGTCAAGGAGATCTGACCACAGACTACTACTCTCCTGCCCAAATGTAAAAGTTCATTTAAACATCCTCCCCTGAGTCTCATGCCCCCATCACCTTCCTCCCCCTTATAATCATCAAGTCACCTTCCTAATCACTTGGCCTCAGGGCACCAATCTCTTCCCTCCCCTTCTCAATAAAACATCACTTACAACATTACTTACTGCATCACCTGGGGAGCTTAAATAAATATTAATGCTTCCAGCAGTCTGCAAGCATTGCCTTTTTTTTTTCAAAAGCTCCACAGGTGACTCAAATGTGCACTCACTCAGTGAGAAAAAAAGACAAGACCAGTAGTCCAAATTCCTCAACATGATACCCATGTTAGCTTATAAGGCGATGACACCGAACTGCTGTCAGGTGCCTACAGACAGACTAGGATTCCCTGTGCCTTTGCTCCTGCCATCCCCTCTATCGAGGATCTCTACCCATCCCACTAAGTACAGTATCTTTTCATTCCTTTGAGTCCTCATTACAATGCTTTACTTAGAGGATGTTAAAGAAATACCTGCTGATAATTATTTTTAAAAAGTCCTCTCTCTCCAATCTAGGAATGAGAAAGAATAATAGCTCTACAGTTATTCAAGATAACTGAAAAGGTACCGTGAAAAATTCTAAGGGCCACACTGTTGCAATACCAGTGAAGTTACAGAAAAACGTACAAAGAAGTTGCAATAGCTTCATGTTGTATGTTGTCAGAAGTTGCACACTTCATGTGGTTAAATGATACCTGGTCAAAAAGCTGTTTCCCAGTAGTATTGGGCTGAATGGCAAATTCCAGCTCAGCATCCATGGTGGTTACTCTTACGTTGATCTGCAATAAAAACAGAAGGGAAAATCACTACGAAAGAAAATATACTTATTATTAAACATGAGGCAATATTTTTATCTGATTTATAAAATAAAGTATAATATGTAGGCAATAAAGAGCTACTCCATAATTGTACCTAAGATTTTCTTTATTAAAGTGATAAAGTTTGATTTTAATCACAGGAAATTTTAAATCTATTTTAAAAAGAAAGAGCTTAAAAATCCTCTTTTAAAAACGTTTACTGAATACTTGGCATACACTAGGCACTAGGCCATGAGCTTTCCATGTTCTCATTTAGCCCCTGGAACAATACTAGGAAATACGCTCATTTCTATAAAAACTAAGAGAGTTCCCCATTACTTGCCTAACGGAACAGGGATATCAAACAGCAGAGTAGGTATTTCAGGAGAAACGTAACTCCAGATTCTTTGAATGGCATTCACTATTCCGTATTTTTCAACACAAAGTTCAGATACTCCGTTTTATCCTACTGCAAAAGTATTCACTTTATAAAAAGCATTCATCGAATGACCTTGTATTTTGTTAGACTCATAAATTCTTTTTTCTATAAATACCTTTCTAGAAAGCTGGACATTTCACCAAAAACTTAACATGCCTTAACTAATTTTAACTCCACAGTAGCATCTTCACTTAGAATTCACCATCATGTAGTACAAATCGATCTTTAACTCACACTATTAGAATTCTGAATCTATTTCTTCTTTATATTTTTTTACTCATTGTTAACAAGCATGCCTCTGTACATGTAGCTTTTATCTGAAATACCTTCTTTAATCAAATAAATCTTATAAATCACAAAACCTTCTGTGATATAATAAGTATGTATTTGGTCTTCATTCTGTTTCCTGGCAGAGAGCCCCTAAAACCTTTGGAATTTCCTGAGTGACAGAAGTGAGTTGAGTCTTTGTTATTCATAATAAGCCCCCTTCAACCATACCTGAGTTTACACTAATGACTCCTAATGACTCATGATGGACCCTGACACCTTCAGGATGGGGGCGCACAGCCAGAAGAACCAACCATGTGCTTAGAGCCATCCTAACCTCCAGAAAGAAGAGAAGCTGGGAAGTGAGTTAATAATCAATGGCCAATAATTTAATCCATTATGCCTACATAATGGAAACTTCATTAAAGCCTAAACAAAGGAGTTCACAGAAAGTTTCCAAGGTGGTGAATGCGTCCACATGCAAAGAGAAAGGCGGACCGCAAACTCTACAAGGACAGAAGCTCCTGTGCTCAGGACCTTTCTGGACCTTGCCCTATGTACCTCCTCTTCATCTTCATCTTTCATTTGTATCCTTATAATATCCTTTATATTAACCAGTAACAATAAGTAAAAGTGTTTTCCTGAGTTCTGTGAGCTGTTACAAGGAATTACAGTACTTGAAGAGGGGATCACGGGAATCTCAACGTGTAGCCAAGTTAGAAATGTGGGTAACATGGGGACCCACTACTTGTGATTGGTGTTTGAAGGGGACAGCAGTCTTGAGGGACTGAGCTTTTTTTTTTTTATTTATTTGAGAGAGAGAGAATAAGAGACAGAGAGCACAAGAGGGAAGAGGGCAGAGGGAGAAGCAGACCCCCTGCTGAGCAGGGAGCCCGATGCGGGACTCGATCCCGGGACTCCAGGATCATGACCTGAGCCGAAGGCAGTCGCTTAACCAACTGAGCCACCCAGGTGCCCAAGGGACTGAGCTCTTAACCTGTAGTGTCTGTGCTACTCTGGATAGCTGGTGTCAGAATGAATTAAACTGCAGAATACACAACTGAGGGCTACACAGAAGTAGAGAATTGCTTGATGTGGAAAACTTACACATCTATTACCAGAAATCTTGAGTCAAGAGAAAGTTTTCCATTACCCATAAATCTACCATTCAACTTATTAACTAGAAATGGCAAATAATGCTATAGATACCAATGTATTTCTTGTGAATTTCTCTGTCCCAATCCCACAGGTAAGCACTAAGAATAGTTTCACCACAAATGTAGGTCTCTATGTAAAATATTTAGCTTTTCTTGATTTTTAGCTGTATTAAAGTTGTACAGTACTGGCTAAGAAAGTCTTCTTTCTTGATGTGCGCAATGGTTGAGTATATTTATTTTATGAAAATTCATCAACTATACACAATACGTTCTTCTCAGTATGTATGTTCTATTTCAATAAAAAGTTTAAACAAAAATTATACCACATGGTAGTTTGTTTTTTCACCATTTCTAAGCGTCATTGATTTTCCTGTGAGTAGTTGCAATTCATTTATTTTTACTGCTGGGCAATAATTCACCCATTTTCTTGTCAGTGGATATTAAATTGTTTCTAATTTTTTGGCTATCAAGAACAGTACTGTTATGAACATTCTTGTGTGTGTCTTCTAGTGCATATGTATCTGAGTTTATCTAGAAGCATATACACAGACAAATTCCTGGGTGATAAAGTATACAAGCCTTCACCTTTACCATGTCAAAGTGAATTGTGCTCCAATATGACTGTATCCACTTACACTCCATCAACAGTACGTAAGAATTCCCGCTGAGCTGTATTTTCACCAACAGTGGGTATTATCTGATTTTCTAAACATTTGACAATCCAGTGGGTGTAAAATGACATCTCAGTATGGTCTTACTGTGCAGATCTCTGATTCTTAAAGAGGCTGAGAACATTTTCGTATGTGTACAATGCAGAATTCTAATACAGCCCCCATGATCTCCATCCCCTGGTGTCACACTCATGATTATGTTACATTACACGACAAAAGGGATTTTGCAGATATACTTAAGGTTACTAATCAGTTGACCTCAAAATCGGAGGATTATGTGAGTGGAGCTAAGCTATTCACAGGAGTCCTTTAAAAGCAAAGTGTTTTCTCAGACTGGTTGAAAAAGTCAGAGAAATTCAAAGTGTGACAGGAATTTCACATAAAAGAGGTTCTCCATTACTGAGTTGGAGGGGCCAGGGGGCAAGGACCTGACTCCAGCTTCTAGGAGCTAAGAGTGACCCCTGGCCAATAGCTAGTAAAAAATGGGAACCTCATCCTCCAGTAAAGAAGGATGGATCATTTTTGCAAGAAAATGAATTCTGCCAATAGGAATAAGCTTGAAAGAGAACCCCGAGCTCCAGATGAGAATGCAGCTGGGATAAACCTTGATTTCAGGCTGGTGAGACCCTGAGCAAAGAACCTAGTTACATCATCCCATATTTCTACATACAAAACTGTGAGATGGTATTGCTTTAAGCTACTAAATTTGTGGTAATTTGTTACAGAATAAAAGAAAACTAATATGGTACATTTATTGACCACTCAGTCTCCCCATCTTTGGGAATGTCTGTTAACATCTATTGCGTATTTTTCTATTGGGTTGTCTTTTTCTTTTTACTATGTAGGAGATCTTTATATATTCTAGATACTAATCCCTTGTCAGTTATTTATATCACAAAAAAATCTCCCAGTTTGTAGTTTGTCATTCTACATTATGACGTATCCTTCTTCAGGGCAAACATATATTTTTTTAAGATTTATTTATTTATTTGAGAGCGAGAGAGACACAAGAAGGGGCAGGGGTAGAGGGAGAAGGGGAAGCAGACTCCCCACTGAGGAGGGAGCCTGATGCAGGACTCGATCCCAGGACTCTGGGATTACGACCTGAGCTGAAGGCAGACGCTTAACCAACTGAGCCACCCAGGCACCCTATGGTGAATATATTCTTAATTTTAACGTTGAATTTATCAATGTTTTACATACAGGTATCAATTTTTTTGGCCATATTTAAGAAATCCTTCTCTACTCTGGAGTCATAAAGATGTTCTTAGATTTCATCCTAAAGTTCTGTTTCTCATAATTTGTCTTCGATGATTTTTGCTTATGATTTAAGGTAGAGATCCAATTTCATTTTTTAATCTCTATAGGATAATGATATGGGGATTTAAAATAACTAAGTGATGTATACTGATTAATTTACTTCCCAAAGACTATTATGTCACAGATCAAATGTCTATAAGGTACAGGATCTGAATTTGTGCTCTCTATTCTGTTGCTCTGGTTGACTAACAATTCTTTCAAAACCACACTGTTTTAATTATGACATTTTTAAGTAAGTCTTGCTATATGGTTGGGAACGTCTCCCCTCATTATCTTCAAAACTTGTGAGCTATTCTTAGCTCTTTGTTCTTGTTCCTGCCTTCACACAAAATCGTAAACTTTCAAAATACCCCACTATGATTTAAATTGGACTACACTGAATTCATCAGTACTTTCAGGGAAGAAATAACATCTTTTCAATATTGACTATTCCTATCCATGACTGTGGTTCTCTCTGTGCATTAATTTGTCTTCTTTAGCACTTTCAAAAAAGCGTTTATAATTTTCTCCATAAAAATCATATTAATCAGGGTGCCTGGCTGGCTCAAGGTCTCAAGGACTCTTGGTCTCAAGGTTGTAAGTTCAAGCCCCTTGCTGGGTATAGAGATTACTTAAAAAAAATAATAAAATCTTAATAAAAATCATATTAATCATTTTAGATATCTTTCCCATAAATCACTATGACTTTGTCACTATGATAAATTCAGGTCCACAATCCCCTGACGTCCCCAAAGCATCAAAAACAAGTTTAGTAGCTAATTTCAGCAAAACCTTAACATGAAGTAATGTGAGACTATCTGGTGGATTATTTTATCCCATCTCAAATGAATATTTATACAATGACCTATAAAAGTACTAATGTTTTTGAGGTGATACACCAGACCTTGAGGGAAGCTTCATGACATAATGACATATGAACATAATGTATTGTATATTCATCTTTCTGAAATCCAAAAAATTCCAAATACTGAAACTCATCTAGCATAAAGGTTTTCAAACACAGGATTGTGAATT
>NC_138379.1:88705442-88753011 GCF_054177405.1 Leptonychotes weddellii | reverse complement strand
CATCTTCTCTCATGGTTCGTCCACCCCTCCGATTTCCCCCGCTTCATTCCTCCCCTCCCGCTACCTTCTTCTTCTTCTTTTTTTTTTTCTTAACATATCTGAAATGCAAGTGATTTCTATATTGATCATTTTATCCATTCCCTTGCTGACTGTTATAACGAGCCTATAAATCCTTGTGTTTATTTATATAAAGGAGGGGTCAGAAAATTTTTCCTATACAGGACCAAACAGTAAATATTTTAGTTTTGTAGACTGTACAGTCTGTTGCGTCTACTCAGCTATGTTACTATAGCAACAAAGCAGTTATAGATCATAAACAACAAGCATACCACATTCCAGTAAAACTAGTCACTGAAATTTGAATTTCATATAACTTTCACAGGTGAAAGATTATTTTTGTGTTTTAATCCACTGAAAATGTGAAAATCATTATTAGCATGTAAGTTGTACAAAAACAGGTGGTGAGCTGAATTTGGCCTATAGGCTATAACTTGCCAATCCCTGATATAACAAAGAATCTTAACATCTTCAAATAGTGTTTCTTCCTTTCTAGTCCTTCAGCTTTTTTTTTTTTTTTTTCTGTGCAGGTTTCCCCATTCAATGTTGAATAGCAACAATGATAGCATCTTTTGTCTTGTTCTTGATTTAAAAAAAAAGCTCCCATTGTTAATACATTAAAAAGACCTTTTGCAGTTACGGTTTCTTCTATACCTAGCTTAAGAAGTGTTGGGTTTTTCTTTTTAAATCATGAATAGTTCAATCCTAGGACTCCTCTTTCTGAATTTATCATATGACTTATCTCCTTTAAACTAACCATGTGATTGTGGTATAGAGTGCTTGCTATTTGACCACCAAATTCTAACAGAATTATAGTTGGGTATATGGCTACTGAGCTACAGAACATTTCTCAAGGTCTCTTGCAATTAGATATGGCTCTATGACTAAGCTCTCACCCAAAGAAAAGGGTGAGAAGAGACATAGGCCACTTCTGGGCCTCGGCATAAAATAACGAGCATGCTTCTCTATGCTTTTTCCTCCCTTGCCCCTGACTGACACCCAGACAAAGCAGTAAATTTATTCCTAAGTATTTTATGCCTTTGATGCTGCTACAAATGGATTTTTTTACTTCATTTTTCAAATGCTGCTACTAGTATATAAGAAAGGCTACTGATTTTTAAAAATACAACCTTATGTCCAACAATTTTGCTAAATTCAGTTATAGTTCTAGTAGTTGTTTTTTAGATTCCTGAAGATTTTCTACATAAACAATTATACCATCTGCAAAGAGAAAAATTTACTTCTTCCTTTCTGGTGTTTATGCCTTTTATTTCTTCTTCTTCTCCTCTCCCTCCCACAATGCAAAATCACACTTTGTTACCTACCTGCTGAGTCTTTAAAGTAATTCCAAAGAGATATTCATGCCAGAAAACACCAACAGCTATAACTAATGTTTTTTTTAAAAAAGATAACTGGCCCAAAGAAACATTGAAAAAAACACCCCAAAATTGTTGAAGTTTAAAAACACTTATGCCAAGAGAAAAGGAACAAACCTTAGTCAAAAACTACATAATTATAAAGCTAAATAAAATCATACACACTCCCTTAAATTAAAAAAAAAAGACTATATAATATCAGCATCAGTATCACTAGCATCGAAGCCAGAGTTATGAGAAAATTAATGCACGGATCCTTCCAACCTCTCATTACTTCTTCCTGTAACAAGAAGTTACTATTTACTGAGCAGTGGATGTGTACCAAATTCTTCTAATTCTTACCAAAGTCCCTTAAGTAACTAATTACATCTACATTTTTTATAGGAGGAAATTAAGAATTGGAGAGCCTGAAGTAACCTATCAAAAGTCACAGAGGGAAAGTAGCAGAGCCAGGATATGAACTAAGACAGTTTGGCTCCAGAACCCATGAATTTTCATCTTCACTGTAATGTTACCTCTACCTCTTCTTCACTGGCTCACAGAGTACTTCGTTGCAACCACATTAATCTAAAACACGCCGTAGCAGTATCAGTGCCTTTTTCTTCCCAATGACTCTACCATAACATTTTGCCTTGTTCCAAAAGGAATTTAATGCTACTGGTATTTTATTAACTAAGTAGTGGTAAAAGTAAAATACACTTACTGGTTTCGGCATTGTCCTTCTCTTTTTGATCACCTTCTTTAAAAATTCACTTTTATGAATTCTGATGTCACCTTCAGTTAAAGAAAAAAGAAAGCATAATGGATCTACTACTTTTATATAATGCCTTGATTTTAATATAATTTGTACAGAATAAAAATTAAAACATTTTAAATTGTGAGTTTAACACAGAGCTCTCTAAAAATAAAAAAAATAAAGTAACACAGAACTCTCTTATTCTAATTTTCAATGTCTTTTATTATCATTTCACCTTCTCTGAAAATATTTATAGCTGTGATTTAAAATAGCACACATCTCGGGCACCTGGGTGGCTCAGTCGTCAAGCGTCTGCCTGCGGCTAAGGTCATGATCTCAGGGTCCTGGGATCAAGCCCCGCATCAGGCTCCCTGTACAGTGGGAAGCCTGCTTCTCCCTCTCCCACTCCCCCTGCTTGTGTTCCCTCTCTCACTGTGTCTCTGTCAAACAAATAAATAAAATCTTAAATAAATAAATAAATAAATAAAAATAAATAAATAAAATAAAATAGCACACATCTCAAACATAATCTAAAGCATACCGATCACCAACTGAAAGTTTGAATTTACTCAGAGACAACACACAGCAAGGAAGCAAGACTGCTAAGGACCCAAATGTTGCCTCTGTCTGCATCCGGTTCACCTCTACACCCAGCCTGGGAGAGGAGAGGGATAGTAAAAGGGAAGATATTTCAAATTATAAAGTGATGAACTCAAGAACACTTTTCAACCTTTTTTCTGGACTGACAAAGACAAAAGGAAATTCTGATTAATGTAAACTCTAGAAACTCTAGAAAATTTTCTTTTTTTAAAAAAAAGATTTTATTTATTATTTATTTGAGAGAGAGAGAGAGCGAGCATGAGCACATGGAGGGAGAGGGAGAAGCAGACTCCCCACTGAGTAGGGAGCCCAATGTGGGACTCGATCCCAAGACCCTGAGATCAGGACATGAGCCGAAGGCAGACGCTTAACCGACTGAGCCACCCAGGCGCCCCTTATTTTTTCTTCTTGAAAGTTGAAAAACCTGAGTAAAAATATATTGAGTAGTTTATTTACCTAAGGTGTATTAAACAGCCACAGAGCACACACTAGCAATCTGCATGCTACTCACCAGCAAGCTGGTGGCCTTCACTGAAATTTAGAGTTGTCCTTGAGACCAATGTTAAACTTTATCTTCTCCCTGTAAAGCAAAACAAGTTAATCCTAATCAAAGAAAACCATCATGCATACTGTCTTAGGGTAAATGTTCTTAAAAACACCTAACCAACCAAAAGATCTAACATTCTTAATCATTATTAGTTGCCTAAAAAATGACAATATTATTCCAATTTGAAAACCTTCAGTGAGGTATATTAAATTATTACTTGAAAATCAGCTTCCATTGATAATATCTCTACCAAGAAAATTCATCCATTATACTAGCTTCAACTAAATTAATATACAATTAATTGTTTTAAAACTTCAGTGTCGGGCACCTGGGTGGCTCAGTCGGTTAAGCGTCTGCCTTCAGCTCAGGTCATGATCCCAGGGTCCTGGGATCGAGTCCCGCATCGGGCTCCCTGCTCAGCGGGGAGTCTGCTTCTCCCTCTGCCTGCCGCTCCCCCTGCTTGTGCTCTCTCAGTGTCAAATAAATAAATATTTAAAAAAATAAAATAAAAAATAAAAAAATAAAACTTCAGTGTCAACTGCTTTTTAATATGCTACAATAAACCTGAATATTCTCCAAATTGAAAAAAAATGAAACATCATTTCCCTACACTTTACTCAATCATGTGCCAAATAAACCTCTCTTTAAAAGAAACCTCTACCTGAGATATTTTTTATCTAATAATTGAGCTATGAAATTCATTTCCTTAACTCTTAGCTAGGAAATGTTAACCCTCTCTCCCTAGTCAGTCACCTACTTTCATGAACCTAAAGGTACTTCAGACCTATCTTCTCATTCTATATCCTCTTTTCATTCCACTATTGTCTTAATTCATCCTTATCATCTCAGGTCTTAAAACATCCTCAAAATTAACCTGCTTTTAACATGTGTAAGTTAGTAATTCCCAAATCTGTATCTCTAGAACTTGCTTGGCTAACTTGCCTTGCTCAATGTCTAGATTATCTCAAATGTAACAAAGCCAAAACACTTAAATCTCTACCTTACAGCCAAATTTGATTTTCTACAAGTATTGGTGACCTATTTCTAGAAAGTTATCACAGTGTTCCCTCATGATTTTTTGTATCTACTACGTTGGCAGTTATGATCTTTTCATTCCTAATACTGTTAAATTTTACCTTCCCTTTTGCTTGATTAATCTTGCCAGAAGTTTGCTTAATTTATTGATCTAAAGGCCAGCTTTCAGTTTCGTTGATCTTCTGTTTCTTTTATTGTTCTTTTTTTGTTAATTTCTTTTTCCTCATCACTTTTCATTAGTTGGCTTTACTCTGTGGCTCATTTTCTAATCCCTAAAATTAAAACTTTATCTAAGTAATTCCCAATTTTTTTCTTTTCTAGTATGTGCATCAAGGTCATAAACTAAATATGTCCAAGGCAGCTCCATATACAAAGTATCCCCCTATTTTGTCGAGAACATTTTAAAATAACTTTTATCATTTGAATAATCAAGTATGTATTTATAACATCAGTGCATTTAAATATTAAAAAAGATCTATAAAATATTGAAACAATACTTTTGCCTTCATCTCTTATTTCACAGAACACAGAATTTCCTTAAACTCTTCACACAAATGAGACAGATTATAAAAGCACTTTTTGAATCAGTATATAATACTATTACTAAAATTTTTATCCCAAACCACACAATTCATTCATATAAAGCACTGGGAATTTCTTTTCCTATTTGTACTGCTGGAGTATATTTTAATATCTACAGTGTAACCACTGTATTGTTTTTTTAAAAACTAGATCTGTTCTAGATTTGCCTCTTTTTTAAATGCTTAAAACACTTAGCAAATGAACTCTGTGAGCTTTCCAAACTCCAAACTCACATGTACTCAAGGCATTTCAGGTCAAAGTGCCTGTTTTAAATAGTACTTTCAAGCCCAAGAAAAAGAACAAAGCAACAACAGAGCTCCTAAAAACACAAATATAAATCTCCTTTTCTGGGAAGTATATTTTGAAATGTCTTGTCTTATATTTAAAACCATACCATTTTTCTGAGCAAAAGAAGTCCATCAGAGAAAGACAATTATCATATGATTTCACTCATGTGGAATTTAAGAAACAAAACAGAGGATCATAGGGGAAGGGAGGGAAAAATAGGGACAAAATCAGAGAGGGAGACAAACCATAAGAGATTCTTAACTATAGGAAACAAACTGAGGGTTGCTGGAGAGGAGGTGGGTAGGGGGATGGGTGATGGGCATTAAGAAGGGCACGTGATATAATAATGAGCACTGGGTGTTATATGCAACTGATGAATCACTGATCTCTACCTCTGAAACTATTAATACACTATGTTAATTAATTGAATTAAAATAAAATAAAATAAAATACCATTTTTCTAAGTATCACTTTAGTGATTTCCCACACAGGTTTTTATATGTAGTTTTTTCATTGGCTCTACAAGTTTCCCTTTCCAGTTTTGATCTCTAATCATGACTAAGAAATTTTTTTAAGATTTTATTTAAGAGAGAACAAAAGTGAGAGAGAGCACAGAGGGAGAGGGAGAATTTTTTTTTTTAATTTTCAAATGGAATGGTTACAGGTCTGGGAGCAAAGCGCTTTTTATTATTTATTTCTAACTTTACTATACCATAGTCAAAGAATTCATTAAGACCTCCTTTATGTTTAGTACATGGTCAGTTTAATTTCATTTCTAACTGTTCTGGCTATAAATGACAATAATGTAGGTTTTGCATTTGATAAGTTAGATCAAGCCAGACCAAGTACTTAATGTTTTGTTTATAGTTTCCCTACTGTTGCTCATTTTAGTCTACTTAAGCAACTTGAGAAAAAAATGTATTAAATTTTCCCAAGTATGATTGTGGATGTTAACTTCTTCTTATAAATTGTCACTTTCCAATTTATATTTTTTTAGGCTATGCTATTAGGTAAAGTATAGGTTTAGTGAATTCTCCAGTGAATACTTCCTTTTTCAATTAGGTAATAATTTAATTGCATTGAGAATTCTAAATTGTTAGTCCCTCAGCATTTGGAGGACATTATTTTTCTGGTATCTGTTACTGCTGATGAGCTATCTACTGTCAATCTAACTCAATTCTCTGAGATAATCTGCCTTTTTTCTCTGCTTTAAGGAATTTTTTTGTGGGGTAGTCTTCGGATTTGCTTTTATTTATCTTGTTCAGGACTGGATAAGCTTCCTTATTCTGAAGACGCATGCTTTTCTTAAATTCTGGAAAAACATTAGCCATCGTCTCTCTCATTCTCTCTTTTAATTCAGCAATTCTCATTGGACACAAACTGCATATTTTATTCTCTAGTCCATACCTACTTTTTCATATTTTCCATCTCTTTATCTCTCTGTGCAACATTCCTCTACTTTCTAATGTTTTACCTCTTCAATAGTTCAGCATTTTAATAATCCTATGCTATTTTATAATTTGTTTTAAATCTTCCTTTGATCCCTATGTTTATTTTTTGTCACCGCACAATTTTTCTGTTTTCAGTTCATTATGGTTTCTTTATAGAGTTTGTAATTTTGGACAGAAAGCTCGTGTCCCTAACCCACTACCCAATGTAGGAGTCCCATGAGCCCTGAGTTGTGTATATATATCCCTACAGAGGTATTTCAGGTTTGCTCGTACCAGAGTATTAGGAATTAAAAAAAATTTTTTTTTTAATTTTTTTTAAGATTTTATTTATTCATTTGAGAGAGAGACAGAGAGAGCACAAGTAGGGGGAGAGGCAGAGGGAGAGGGAGAAGCAGTCTCCCTGCTGAGCTGGGAGCCTGACATGGAGTTCCATCCCAAGACCTGGAGATCATGACCTGAGCTGAAGGCAGACGCTTAATCATCTGAGCCACCCAGGCGCCCCTAAAAAAAAAATTTTTTTTTTTTTTAAGAGGCACCTGGCTGGCTCAATCAGTGGAGCTTATGACTCTTGATCTTGGGGTCATGAGTTCAAGCCCCATACGGGGTGCAGAGATTACTTAAATAAATACTTTTTTAAGGAACTTTAATTGTCCTAGGCCAATTTTTACATTATTCCATTACCATATCTGAATTTGTACTGCATTACCATATCTAACCCCAAAGCTACACACTAAAGAAGTTAGAAGACACTCAGGAGAGCTTCCACAGGTACTGATCATATTATTTATTAAACCATACAGTTGTTATAACCTTCCTGTGCAATCTCATCAGTAAGGAAGAACAAGGGAAAGAAAGTGAGAATTATATGCCAGACTATATAAACTAAGTTAAAGCACTCAAGTTATAGAAAAAGTAGTTAAACACAGGGCCAGCTGGGCAGATAAATAAATATCAAGTATGTAGGTTTGCAGAAATTTTGAAGTTATATATTAATCTAATACTGGAATGAAATAACGGTAGGTCTTTTTCCTTTTCCTTTAAAAAATGATTTATCCAAGTTTTCAATGTTAGAGTTACTTCAAGTTGTACTCTATAAAAAGGACGTTTCAAGAAAAAAATTGATGTTAAAGTTTTAGGTTTAGTAAGAGAGCTCTGCAGATATAAAAGAATAAAAATATATCATAGGCCAACACACATAAAACCAGGTTTTTTACACAAGCAAACTAAGCTTTTAAAATTTCCAACAAACCTAACTCAACTATATGAACTGTCGGGGGGGAGCTAACAAAAGTCTCCATAAATAAGGATATGGTGGACTTCTAAAAATGCATGTTTTCAGACCAGTGTTTCTCTCTCTTAAAGTTCAGGTTAGTCTCCACCTTGTTTTTTGGGTTTTTGTTTTTTTTTTTTAAAGATTTTATTTATTTATTTGTCAGAGAGAAAGAGAGCACAACAAGAGGAGCGGCATGCAGAGGGAGAAGCAGGCTCCCCGCTGAGCAAGGGGCCCGACGCAGTGCTCCATCCCAGAACCCTGGGATGACCTGGGCTGAAGGAAGACGCTTAACCAACTGAGACACCCAAATGCCCCATCCACCTTGTTTTATTTCAGTTAATTATAAATTATCTGAGAAAAAGAATAAGGTTCTACCACTTAATTTACCAGCTGAACACAATGTGATTACTCAGCAACAATGCCCTGTACTTAGAGAAGACTCCACAGTTGTGTGCTCTTATACATTAATTCTCTACTAACAAAAATCAAAGGAGACAAGACATGTCACACTATGGCTACTTTATAGTTGAAGAAACAAGGTCAACTGTATGTAAGTTTCTTGTTCTCAGTTGCATGGGTAATCATTGGCCAAACGGTCTTTTGACACCTACCCTAGAGTCCAGAGCTATACCATATACCCACCCATCTGTCTTCCCCTATTTGATATTTAAAAATTGCTAAATAATTTCACTTGTGGAAATTTACCCAAAGAAAATAATAACAAATGTGTACAACGGTAGAGCTACGAAGATTCTAGTTACAGTGTTATTTATAAAAGTATATATAATAGGGGCGCCTGGGTGGCTCAGTAGGTTAAGCAGCTGCCTTCAGCTCAGGTCATGATCCTGGAGTCCAGGGATCGGGTCCCCCATTGGGCTCGCTGCTCAGCGGGAAGTCTGCTTCTCCCTCTCATGCTCTCTCTCTCTCTCTCATTCTTGCTCTCAAATAAATAAAATCTTTTTATTTTATTTTTTTAAAGATTTTATTTATTTATTTGACAGAGAAAGAGAGATCACAAGTAGGCAGGCAGGTAGGCAGAGGGAGAGGGAGAAGCAGGCTCCCTGCTGAGCACAGAGCCTGATGCAGGGCTGGATCCCAGGACACCAGGATCATGACCTGAGCCAAAGGCAGATGCTTAACAACTGAGCCACCCAGGTGCCCCAAATAAAATCTTTTTTTAAAAAAAGTGTATATAATACTGAGATATTATTTAAATGAACCATGGTACATCTGTAGGTTCTGCTAGACCCCAATGCAACCAATTAAAATGTTACAGAAAAATATTAAATGACATGGCAAAATATCCACAAAAAAAGGCAGGTTATAAAACCATACATACAGTATGATCACATTTCTTTTTTAAAAGTATAAATGAAGGGTGCCTGGGTGGCTCATTGGTTAAGTGACTGCCTTTGGCTCAGGTCATGATCCTGGAGTCCCGGGATCGAGTCCCACATCAGGCTCCCCACTCAGCATGGAGTCTGCTTCTCCCTCTGACCCTCCTCCCTCTCATGCTCTCTCTCATTCTCTCTCTCGCAAGTAAATAAAATCTTAAAAAAAAATTTTTTTTAAAAGTATAAATGAAAAGATGAATATGATTATACTCCAAAATATTGAGTCTCTATGAATTAACATGAATCTGTAAATTTCTAAAATGAAAATGTAGAGCTTTTGTAATATGAAAAACATTTTCTTTAAAATGAAAGAACAAAATTATAGTAAGTAAATAAACTGAAGTCAGACCTAGAACTTCACCATATTTAACAAAATCTAAGTAGGTGAATCTTTTTTCAAAAAGAGACTTTAAAAATTCTAATTTTTGAGGAAAAAATGACTAAGAAAAATATGTTATGATGAAAACAGATTAATATATTCTATTTAAAATCCCTACACCCCTAGAACAAAATAAATAGCAAAATAAAAGTAATAGAATAGAAAAATATCCAACAGTCATAACAAAAAGTTACTATGGAAAGTAAAGAAATAATTAAATATATAAAGATATCACTCAGACCCCACTCAGTAAATGGTTAAAAGACAAAGTCTCTATAAACTCTTTTACAAAACAAATGCACAGTCTTGCATTAAAACCATAAATCAAGGGGCGCCTGGGTGGCTCAGTCGGTTAAACGTCTGCCTTCGGCGCAGGTCATGATCCCAAGGTCCTGGGATCGAGCCCCGCATCGGGCTCTCTGCTCAGTGGGGAGCCTGCTTCTCCCTCTGACCCTACCCCCTCCTGTGCTCCCTCTCTCGCTGTCTCTCTGTCAATTAAATAAATAAATAAAATCTTAAAAAGAAAACCCCACAAATCAAAATGGCTTTAAGGTATTACTGATTATATACTCGTTAAACCAGCAAAATAATTCCTAATTATACATGCCAGTACCGATGAGACAGTACTGCTAAACAAGTATATAAATACTGCTGGCAGTACTATAAATCGGCTCAATATTTCTAGAAATAAGTTGTCAATATTAACAAAAGTTCAATTTCTTTCTGAACAGGAAATTCTGCTTTTGGATTATACCCCCAAAGAAATAAAGAAATACAAAAGAAAGTAATCTGTAGTAAGGTATTCTCAGCAGTACTCATTATAAAAGCCAATGATTAAAATTACAACGTTGAAACTATGTGACAACATGGACTACTACAGGTTTTCTGTGTATTATGACAAACTGCGTCAACATTTACATTAATATAAGTGATTATGTAACCACTCGTTTTAACTATGTAAAACGCAGGTATCCTTACAAATGACATCTTAATATACAGAACTGGGCACTTAATACTAATCAGGGTCTTATTTTTGTTAAGTTCCTAATTTTAAAAATCAGATGAGAATTTAAAAAAAAAAGTATTCCAGTAAATTGGTCATATCTCAGTTTACGAGCTTATATAATATGACATATATAAGAATCCCACCTTAAATTTTTTTAGGATGCAGCTTTTTTAGCCAATTTAGTTATTACTGAAAAATATTTACATCATAATACTTAATATTAATATAATATTTAACCTCAGTAATACATTTCTAGTCCTTCCATGATTGCATTAGTATGTTTTTTCCTGAAACTAGTAGAATTTGTTAATACCAGAATGGACAATTTAATAAAATGTCACATGAAAAGCTAAGATACCAAGATACCGAGATACATGTCCTGGGTTTCCATCTCTAACTGATTCATCTTGAAATCACTGTCTTTCAGTGTCTTCCTTTCTTCTCTAAAAAAAAAAAAAAGATAATATATAATCACCTAAACCATTGTGAGATACTTAATAAAAATCAACTCTTCTCCCATCTACCCTCATAATACATAATTACAGAGAAAAATTTACTCCCTCCTCTCTACTCTTCCTAAGTTTCTTAAAAGTGGTCTTACCCTACCTCTCTGCCATACTGACTCCCCCAGAAGCAATGAAGCACAATCATGGCAGGGACATACATACTCAACAAGTAGTTTTAAGAGATCTGCAAGCATACATATTTCCCATTTCCAGAAGATTAACTGTATGGTTATATACTCTAAATACAATGTTTACAGACAAAGCATTCATATGAAATATTCTCTTCTTTGTCCTTTAACTCCGAGGGTGACCCTAAAACAGCCTCTTCTCTGCCTCAAACAATGGAAAAACAGCCTCATGCTAAACACCTTGAGCTCTAGTAAGTCAGTGGCACAACACACTTCCTACCTGTCAGGTGGTAAAAGAGGTGTTAAGTCTAGTCCATACTGGGCCTACACCGAAGCTTCAGTAATTTATACCACACTGCCTAACTTTACTCTTAAGATACCCTTTTCCCCCATGCCTCATTATAATTTTTTTTTCTGTCTTTTGAGACATAGAAGCAATCTCTGAACCAACTGTGGTTTCTCCACGGACCAAAAAGTTACAAAAGAATTCCTTTGCCAATTTACTGGGGGATTAGGAAGCAGTGTAACAAAGAGAAGTATAAACTGAATTAATAAGGTAACTCCGGCAGTCAAACCAAAACAATAACTACAATAAAAAAGTTCTTAATCACTTTTCCTCTGCATGGGCCACTCCGGTGAAGCCTGTGAAGCCCTTCCTAGAAAAGCATTTTTTTTTTTTTAAGATTTATTTATTTGACAGAGAGATACATACCGAGAGAGGGAACACAGCAGGGGGAGTGGGAGAGGGAGAAGCAGGCTTCCCCGCTAGAAGGGAGCCTGACGCGGGGCTCGATCCCAAGACCCTGGGATCATGACCTGAGCCGAAGGCAGACGCTTAACGACTGAGCCACCCAGGCGCCCCTAGAAAAGCATTTTAAAATGCACAAAATAAAATACATTAACACTGCATAATTCCAATTATACTGGAATGCAATTATCAAAATATTAAAATCACAAATTTATGACACAGTAATATCTGTGCTTTTTAATTAATCTTTAAATAAAAATATTTACCAGTGGATCTAATGATTAAACTTCTAAGTAATGATGAGTTATTCTGTAACAGTAAACTATGAAAATATCTGCAATTTCTATTGGAAATAGTCTCTGCTACCGCTAATACTACCAGTTGCCCACATAATAATGAAAGAAAATGTGTAAAAAAAAAAAAAAAAAGATGCAACTTTTTTCCCTCTCCAAGTTCACAGACACAAAGGCTTATAAAACCTCTACTATACACAGAACTATAATGTATCTTTAGCTCAGTGTTAATTCTGAATTTAATAGCAATATTAATGTACCTTTAGCTACATAATGCCACGTCATTCAAGTGAAGCAAAGAGAGCAAAAAATTTTAGCTCCATTTTGCAAATAAAGAAGGCCAAAACCAAGGACAAGGGTAGTGAATGAAGAAAAGTACCTGCAGAATACTCACTCTTCAGCCACTTTACCTCTTTTACCTAATCTTCATCATAACTACTCTCTTCCCTCTGCCCAAGATAGGTAGGTATCACAATCCTCATTCTTTTAATAAGGAATTTAAGATTCAGATAAGTGACCTGCCCAAAGTAAAAAAATCTAGTTAACAAGTCAGAGGTCCTTGTAAACCCTAGTCCTGGGGCTCTTCTGGCTTTCATATTCTGCTTTTTTTCTGACATCATTCTAGGCAAGCTCATCTCAAACAATTACCAGAGCTTTTCAAGAAGAAGCTAAAGCTACAGTCTTCTGTTGTTTTCAGGTCAAAAGACTACCTCTCAAGATGTTGTAAGTACACATTAATACTGGTATAATCACAGGGCACCTGGGTGGCTCAGTCAGTTAAGCATCCAACTCTTGATCTCAGCTCAGGTCTTGATCTCAGGGTTGTGAGTTCAAGCCCACACCCAGCATGGAGCCGACTTTAAAAAAAAAAAAAAAAAATACTCAGGGCACCTGGCTGGCTCAGTCGTTAAGCGTCTGCCTTCAGCTCAGGTCATGGTCCCAGGGTCCTGGGATCGAGCCCCACGTCGGGCTCCCTGCTCCGCGGCAAGCCTGCTTCACCCTCTACCACTCCCCCTGCTTGTGTTCCCTCTCTCGCTGTGTCTCTGTCAAATATATAAATAAAATCTTAAAAAAAAAAAAAATACTGGCATAATCACCTCTGTAAATGGATTTCCTGTAAGGGTGATATACAGTTCCAAATAAGGTATTAAGTAGTTGCTTATGTAGAAAGTGACTTTTGTTCAAGGAAATCAAATATTCAACATTTTTGAGCAATTTTTACATGCAAAGCAAATTTCTAAAACGTAAATATAAAGCAGAATTGCAATATTAAAAACAAAAGTATTACAATGAATTCAGATTCTCTTCTAAAAGAAATCTGGAAATTTATTTTTTATTTTTTTTAAGATTTTATTTATTTATTTGACAGAGACACAGCGAGAGAGGGAACACAAGCAGGGGGAGTGGGAGAGGGAGAAGCAGGCCTCCCGCGGAGCAGGGAGCCCTATGTGGGCTCAACCCCAGGACCCTGGAATCACAACGTGAGCAGAAGGCTGGCGCTTAATGACTGGGCCACCCAGGCGCCCCAGAAATCTGGAAATTTAAAGGAAACACCTTATCTATATTGTTCCCAAGGCGGATAGAAAAACAAATAAAACATTACCATTTGCATTGATTAATTTTAAATGCCAAAAGCTAAGAAAGCTAAATCCAGTCCAAGTTCTTCATTTTACACTTACGAAAACACCAAAAACTAATACAGTTAGTGTTTAAAAATGTAAAAACAGATTCATGGAAGTCACCTTAGCAGCAGGAAAGAAGCAAAGTTCCAAAATGACGTGAATCCTGGCATATAATTCTATGCTTTATAGGTTTTGCAACACCAGACATCATAGTAGCTTACTTTCAAAAGAGAATAAAATTTCTTAAATATCTCTTAAATTGGACAAAACTCTCTCATGCAGTCAATAAAGCTGTATGGCAGTTCTATCATTAAGCTTCTAATTTTCAAGATATTCAAATCTCCCTTTTAGAAACTGGAATGCTGCTGTCTGGCTCACAGTAGGCCCTCAGAAGTTTGTTGGTGATTTTATTGGTGAATTAAGTTTACATATAATATTCAATTGTCTTTTTCTGCTGATCATTGTCAAGGGCAATATTTTCCTCTCATTTATGTTATAAGATGACCAAACAATATATTAATAAGCAACACACTACAAGAGAGAGCAAACATGAAAGTGGGGGAGAAAAAAACTCCTCCCAACTAGGTCTCCCAAGTTCAGGACTCTATCATCTCTATTCAAGACCCTTATCAAATTAAATTTAAAGGCCAGATAATTTGACCCTTTTAATGGTAACTGTAATTATCATGCTGGTTGTTGATTGGTATATATACACCAACTTTGCTTAATAACCAAACTAAGATTTTATAGTTTCTCTAAGTCTAGAGTCTGCAAACGTCTTAAATATAAGGGAGCCCTGATGATGGCTAACAAAGTTTAATCCATCCCACACACTCAGTAAAAGCCAAACGGTTCCAGATTCAATTAAGCATGGCTGAGATTTCCTGTATTCCCATTCTCCCTTTTATCAAGGGTCCCTCTGTTGCATTCATGTGCCCGCATCATTCCATGCACTAGCCAGGATTTTTGGTTATAAACGACACCTACTCTGTAACTTATTGAAAGGTTATTAGTTAACGTACAGAAATAGGAAAATTAAAAAAATAAAGTAGGAAACAACATTCAGAACTCATATCACAGAAGACTCTGCTTAGAACACTGATGCACTATTAACTCCTGTTCCTATACACAAGAGCATTTAAGCAGTTAACACACTTTATAGTACAGCACATCTATATTCCCATTAAAGTGTGACTTTCTCAATATCTTACTCGCCAATTTGGCACAGAAGTATAAATGTAGGCATGGTATCTTAAAAGTCAGCAAACGTTTTCCCTAAAGGGCCAGGTAAAGGGGCGCCTGGGTGGTTCAGTCGGTTAAGCATCTGCCTTCAGCTCAGGTCCTGATCTCAGTCCTGGGATCAAACCTGGCATAGGGCTCCTTGCTCATCAGGGAGCCTGCTTCTCCCTCTCCCTCTGCTACTCCCCCTACTAGTGTTCGCTCTCTGCTCTCTCTCAATAAATAAAATCTTTTTTAAAAAAGGGGGGGCAGATAAATAAATTTCTTAGGTTTTTCCAAGGCCATATGGTCTCTGCTACAACTACTCTGCTGTTGTAGCATGAAAGCAGCCATAGATAATATGTAAACAAATGTGCTATGATGTGTTCAAATAAAACTTTATTTATAAAACAAAACAAAACAAAACAAACAGGGACTAGGCTGCATTTGGCTCCTGGGCCAGTTTGTCAACCCCTGCCTTCGAAGTATTTTAGCAGGAATCAACGCTTTTCATTTCATAATTTAAATAAATTTAGTACCCAAGAAGATAGAACTCACATATTCATGCTAGATTATGTACGACAGATCAATACTGGATATAACTTTGGGTGGGGGTAAGAAAGAATCCAAGACACTTGGTATATGAATAAGGAAAACAATCTAGTGGAAGGAGAGTCGTAAGAAAGGGCAATTCCATTACCCTTACCAGTGACTAGTTAGGTATGGAATATATCCCAATCCCAGCCTATGAGACGAAGACATCTGCTGGCGGGCTTCTGGAAAGGAGAGTCCTTCCCATTTCTCTGGGTACAGCTGTATGGATGGCATGCTAGTCCTGCTGCAGCCAGATTGTAACAAGAGGAAAAGTCTTACTATGAAGCCAATGTGAAAGACCACAGGGCAGAGAATTGTAAAGAGAAGGAGTCCTTGATGTCATTACTGAGCTATTCTTGAGCCTCTGGACTTTATTATGTAAGATAATAAATTTCCTCTTTATTTAAGCCAGGTTGAGAATTTTCTATTATTGAGGCCAAAGTATCTTATGTGGCAGAAGTCCTTGAAAAAAAGATTGCTCACTTCAGTTTGACTGCAGCCAGTTTTATTTAACTTCAACTTTCCACAAGTAAAAGAAACATTTAAGGCCCTGAAAGCTCACAGAGACTACCTACAACTCAGAAAAAACTATCTGTTCCAATTACTGATACTGAAATTCGTAACTTTATAAATTCTATAATCATGGGGAAAAAAACAAAACAATGTGCTACCTCCTTCTTTCATACTGTACCTAAGACATTCTTTTGACAAGATTTTTTTTCTCTAAATCAGCGGTTGGCAAACTTTTTCTGTAAAGGGCCAGAGAGTGAATACTTTAGGTTTTGCAAAATATATGGCCTGACATTATAGCTCACAAAAGCAGTCATATACAATATGTAACCAAATGGGATTTCTGTGTTCCAATAAAACTTCATTTACAAAATCAGGAAAGCAGGCCACATCTGGCCTGCCAACTAATTTGTTGACCTCTCCTCTAAATGGTTAACAGCAAAGAGAGTATCTTTCTCAAACAAACCAACTTGACTAAAACTCAAAAACAGTTTATTTCAAATGTATATAAATTAGGTAGAAAAGTAACCCAGCACGTCTTGAGCATTCTCATCTACATTAGACTGCTTGATGTAAAAAAAAAAAAAAAAAAAAAAAGTCATTACCTTATTGTATATATAACCTCTGCAAGATGCAATTTAGAATTCTGTTATAGGGTAACTGATATATATTACAATAGGAAAAAAACAATACAAAACATATGTATATGCAAATTTATAACATTTACCTATTAAATAAAACTAAGTGTTTTAAATTAGTAAATCTGCAAGGATTTCTATACATACTGGTTATTCAAAGAAAATAATTCTATACAACTCATAACCTGACTGAACCCTTCTTTTCCAGGAAGCTGAAGCTAGAGTTCAGTATTAAATGGAATGAGGAAAGAAGTAAATCATATGGACTATATTTCCTTTCCAAACAGTTCCCAATACAAAGACATATTTTTAAAGGACACCACTTTTCACTATCAATCATATGCCATACTCTAGGGAGAAAACAAAAAGTGAACTTCACCTCCAATCATTAAGCAAGAAAATTTGCACAAACACATAAACACACTTTTGAGATTATAGGAAATCACATTGTGTGATTGCATTCAACTGATAAAAATCTGAGAAACATTAATGTTTAACACAGTAATAAACAAACACCCTTTCAATGTCTGTTACAAAATAACCTTATTTTTATAGACTTTAAAATCATAAATATGAGATAAAAAGTGTATGTTTATCCTTGCGTAAGTATTGGCATTTTCCGTACAGAAGGAAAGAAGTGCTAATATTCATTAATTACCTATGAAAAACATGAGTGAGAAAGGGTGGGGGAGGGGGAGTTCTGGGGAGTGAAGAGGACTTTATTTTTCCTTTACATCTTTCCAGATTTTTAAAGTTTGTCATAAAATGGATTACTTTCATATTCTTTAAAAATGGTTTAAAATTTATGTTCAGTATAAATTAATATTAAGAAATATACCAAGAACTAAAATGAGTAAGAAAGGCAGGATTCTGTGAAAAAAGCTAGAAGCTGAGGAACTCTCTGGGGTCAGACTGGCCACTTCCATCACGGAAGAGGTGAGCTTCACTGGCTGCCAAAAGGGAAGATCCCGAAGAACTTTAGCTATCAGTAAAAACACTATGAGGTTTAAAATAACCTTGTAAGAGGGGGGTCAACAGCAACTCAATCCAGTTCCGCTGAATCCAGTACCCCAAGGGTAGTATCAGGGTAGTTACGAAGTGTCCATTAGCTTTTGGTCTCCTGGAGGGCCTGACTTCCTTGAGTTCCCAGATTCACATCAGTAGCATAAAATTATATTAGCTTTACCCTGTCAGGTATGGTCCACTGGCACACCTCAGTCTTCATAATCTTCATCCGACACATTTTTTAGGCTTTGGTCTTTGGGAAATATTGGTTAAAATTTGCCATTTTTAAATCGCCTAAGTTAAAATTCATTAAGTTAAAAATGGATGAAAAAACAAGACTCCCACCATCATTCCACACTGTAGACTCTAATTAGACGATACATAAATTATATTAAAAGATTGAGAATGGGGAGCCTGGGTGGCTAAGTTGTTAAGCGTCTGCCTTTGGCTCGGGTCATGATCCCAGGGTTCTGGGATGGAGCCCTACCTCAGGCTCCCTGCTTGGCGGGAAGCCTGCTTCTCTCCCTCTCCCACTCCCCCTGCTTGTGTTCCTTCTCCCTCTGTGTCTCTCTATCAAATAAATAAATAAATTCTTAAAAAAAAAAAGATCGAGAACTGAAATTAAAATAAAAATATATAAAGACTTCAACAACCTGCCAAAGAGAAAAATGAATAACAAAATCCAATTCTGCTCTTGGCAATGGTAAAGCAATCAACAAGAAACAACCCTTCCTCTCCTCCCTGAGAGTACTGACAGTGAGAGAAAAGTCTGTCATTTCTTACCACCAGAGAAAAAAGAATAATCAATTTAAGTTCCAGTTAAGTAAAGACAATGTCTAAAACAAAGGACAGACTCAACATACTTTACCCACACCAAAATTAATTATATTTTTCCTACAAATATTTCTGAGTCTCTCCTACACACTTGTCCATGTGTAGGGATACAGGAGTGAACAAAACAATGTATAATCCACAAGAGCAAGAATTTAACATTTCTAAATGCCATAATCAAATTTTGCCTCATTTAAATAAAACTGTAAAGAACTCCAATGCATATCTATTAGTTCCTTAATAATAATATATCAACTGCTCATTAAATTCCATCCTACATAAAAAAAAAGTGATTAAGCAAAGAAACAAAGTCATACAATCCTTTTTACAGCATTACTATTAACTTCAAAAGTAGTGCTCTACCTTTTGTCATTTGTCACATTTTTGTCATATTAGTCTCTGAAAGATAAAACACATTGCTGAAAGCAATGGAGTTCTGAAAATTAAAAAAAAAAAAGTGCAATCCTGAGTATTAATCTCTTCTCAAATCTAATAATGCTGTTTTGGCAAATGGATTAGGCCATTACTTATTTACCAGCCAAATGAACGGGGCAATTGTTCATTCAGAGCTCCGTCTGAAATATAAAAGAGTATTTAGTGCTCTAAAAAATGTATGCTCCGTAAACAATAGATTGCAATGTGGATGTCCGAGCACTGCTTTATCAAATAAACCCTTATTATCGTAGACTTTTACATCTGCATCATGCCAGCCTTAGTGCCACAGGACTGATTAAAACGTCCTCTACACATTCTCAACTCTATTTTTAAATTTATCTCTGGTGAAACTGACTTCACTTTTCCAATCTCATTACCACCACCACTCCGGGGGCGGGGGATAACCAAATACTGGGACCGGTTAAAGGATCCTGCCATACCTGCATAGGAAGTGATGCGCTTTACTGAAACTGAAATAACCGAGCGCCCCTCGTTCGGAGTTAGCCCGGAAATGAAGTTGAGAAGCCTTCCCGGGAAGGGGGGACGGTGAGGGTCGTCGACTGATGCGGTGGGCTCTGAGACACTAAGCCGGGCTGCCTGCAGGGCCGGACGAAGTGCCGGGCTCCGAGGCCGCCCGCAGCCGCAGGTAGAGCGGGCCGGCCGGGAGCGGCGGGCGCCGGGAGTGGCTCCGCGCCCCAAACCCCGTTAATGCAACATCCTTTTTGCCACCAGGGTGAACGCACGCTCTCTAGTAATTCAACACCCTTACTTTCAAACTGGAAGCCCCGGGGGGGTGGGGAGAAGTTCTAATAAATCCCCCCTCCCCTACTCTGCAAAATGTAATTCTACCCGCGCTGACTGGATTTTCAGAGCACCCTAAGGGACGGGCCAGGCCGCGCCGGGGCCGCGCCCCGGCGGCGGGAAGCCGCAGCTCCCCCGGGAGTGGGGGGTCCAGGGCCCAGCCCGAGGGCGGCCGCGCGCCCGAGCCGAGCAGAAACGCACGGCGGCTGCTTCGGGCCGCGCCCCGACACTCTCGCCGGCTCCGGGGACGGCCTGACCCGCCGGGCCGTTAGAGCGGCGGCGCCGCGGCCGCGGGGCGCGAACAGAGAGGCGCGCGAGGCCCTTGCGGCGCGGCCGCCGGGCAGCGCGGGCCCCCGCAACTTCTCGCCGCCACCTCAGCGTCTCCGGCGCCGCCTGGGAGAGGGGCTGGGGGAAGGGAGGGCGCCGGCGGCTTACCCTGAGAGCGAGCGGCTCCTTCCCGCCCCAAGCGCGGCCGGGGCGCTGCGCGGGGCGCCGGACGTCGCGGCTGCGGCAGGGAGGGAAAGGCGGCGGTGGGAAGCGCTGGGCCGCCGGAGACGAGACGCGCCGCCACCACCGCAGACAGCTCCGCAATATGGCCGCCCGGCGGCTCCTCGGGGGAAAGGCGGGGCTGCCCCGCGCCCCCCGCCTCCCCCTGCCGGCCGGCCGGCCTCGCGCCGCGGCCTGAGCGCCAACGCCGCCGCCGCTGCCGCCGCCGCCGCCGCCGCGAAGGCCGCCCGCGCCCCGCCCCCCGCGCTCGCGGCCGCCCGCCGCACGCGGCGTCGCCGGGGGTCGCGGCGCGGGGTGGGGCCGCGCGACGGTCGGTCTCCGCCCGGGAGCCCCGCGGGAAGCCCTTCCTGGCGGGACTGGGCTGGAGGGATGCGGGCTGTTAGGGCGGCGGGGCTGCCCCGCCCGAAGCTCGCAGTGCGCCCGCCGCCCCCCCGCCCCACCACGAGTGGAAACTTGAAACTCCCGCTGGTGCCAGAAAACTCGCCCAGGGCGTTTCCGTCGCCCCCGAGGAGGGACTCCTCTTCCCGGAGGGGATCCAGAACCGAATCGGGCGCTGTAACTTGGCTGCTCAGCTGGAGAATCCTGGACCAGGAGACAGAAACGGGCCTATCTTAGAGAAATTTAGATTTGCCACAGAGGACGTTTAAATGATTGTGGCAGTTTTTACCCAACTAGGAAAACTTGCTTTTTCGGATAGCTCCACCAAAACCTCGATGGTTATGTCCCCAGTCGCAAGTGCAGATTTTTGTTCTTTAGGCAAAAATAGCTGATAATTTTTTATTACCACCGACATTTTTTGGGCAGTTGGAAGGAGTTAATCAAGAAGAAAAAGTTGGAAGTGGGGCCCCCAAAGAGCAGCCAAACCTAAATTATCCTAGAATTAGAGGTTAGTTGGTCCTAGCCTAACTCCAGGCCGCTCTCTTTAGTCAGCGGCTGGGACTAGACAGACTTCTTCCTAGTCCGTGTTCTGGCATCCACGCCACGCTCCCATCCTCTCTCCTCGGTGACTTCTGCTGGGATTCAAAGAGCAACACGTGCTATGAGTATATATGAACCGTAGTGCACAAAACCAGATCAGTCCAGCTCGCCCCGTTTGCAATCTTTGTGTAGTTTACCTTTTATGAACAAACTTGAGATTCAAATAACAAAATCTCAGGAGTGTACTTAACTTTTAGAGAACAGATAATTCATATCCTTCCTGCCTTAGCATTTGTCTTCCCTGAGACGGTAGCTTTTCCAGGAACTGTCTCCCCAGATCATTTTCACCAAGCTCTGAGCTTCAGTGAGTTTCCCCCATTGCCCTCTGCGGCCTCTCTGAACAATTAAAAGCCCCAAGAGTTAAACTCAAAGGTCTTTAGACGGCAAATTCCTCAAGGATGAGAATCAGGTGTGTCCTTTTTCTTAACTAAAAGATTATTCCCTGACTTCATCCCCAGGGTGCAAGGATTATCCAGGTAATTGTTCAGCCTTCCACATCAAGTTGCATGCATAAGATAGTCAAAGTATTACGTAAATTCCTGGATAGTACACTAATCAAGCAAAAGCATGTAATGTACATACTTAGCAAAAGTTGCTACACTTTTACATACTTTTGCAATGAAAACAAAGGATTCGCTATTGTTCGTCATGTGCCAGGGCACTAGGGTACCAGGCTTTTTACATGAGCATCTCTTTTGATAATTACAACACCCTGTGTTTGGGGTCAATATTAACATTGACTCTTTTTTTTTTAATCAGTGAATAAAGAGCCTCAAAGGAGTTAAGTAATTTGTAACACAGCCAGGAAGTGGCAGAGCAATGACCAAACCTAGTTATATTTGACTCCAGAGCCTAGATTTTATCCTATACTCTGCAACAGCAAACAGACCAGAAAATGTAACATTTCAGTTGGCTATCATATTAGTAAATATTTAAGTAAAAGATAACATTCAAGGCTGGTGAGATAAAAAGGGTACTCTCAGACATTGTGAGTGGGAGTGTAAACTGAAACAACCTGTTTAGAAAGCAATTTGGCACAGTGATTCAACCTATAAAAATGTTCATCCTCTTGTAACCCATAATCCCATATCTGAGATTCTTTCTGAATGAAATCATCTGAAATAGAGCAAAAGCTTTATTCATAAACTGTAGATCACAATATTATTTATAAGATGCAAAAATTAAACATGGAAACAAAATATCTTAAGAGTAGCCATATATGCTCTGTAACATTTTGGGTTAACAACTTTAAATGTTTATGGAATGTGTATAACATCATGGCATATTTTTTTGTAGTATCAGAGGGAGGGAACAAGTTATGAAACTATCCATGCAGTATGATCACATGTATGTTTAAAAGAAATTAACAACAAAGAGGTGCCTGGGTGGCTCACTCAGTTGGGTGTCCAACTCTTGCTTTCTGCTCGGGTCATGATCTCTAGGTTGTTAGGCTCTGCACTCAGTGGGGAGTCTGCTTGAGACTCTGTCTCTCCCTCTGTCCCCCCACCCCCACCCCGTGCCCACACACACACACTCTCTCTCTCAAAAAAAAAAAAAAAAAGTACGAGGTGTTAGAAAAACCAAGAAAGATTGAAACCCAGGGTTGGCTGGGTGGTCTTCTATGGGCAATTTTTTTCTTTATTCTATTCTTCAGTTTTTTCTGTCTTTTACAGTGTAAAAAAAATTATTTAAGTTTAGTTTTACTACAATGTGGATCATCAATTACACAAAAGCCCAAAGCCACTGTTTCCTAAGTGTGAGGCTATTCTGTGAAAAATTGTGATGAACTGAGCTGGCAGAACTTTATAGTTAGGGGTCAGGTATCTTCATTGTAAATGTCACCTACACACAGCATTGTTTGGTTTTGTTCCTTACGTCAAATACATGCATCTTTAATGTAATATAAGTGATTTAATTGAAAATTTTCTTCTCTGTTTTATTCCAACATTTCAGATTTCACGGGGAAAAGTTCACACGTTTGCTGAAACTACATTTTTTCAGAAAAACAATCTGATGATATTATTAGTAGTTACAAAAAAATTTATATAGCACCTACCTAATATGCATAAAAAAGAAAGACCGGGGCGCCTGCGTGGTGCGTCCAACTCTTGGTTTCAGCTCAGGTCATGATCTCAGGGTCGTGAGAGCCTCTCTCTCTCTCTCTCAAATAAATAAATAAATCTTAAAAAAAAAAAAAGACCAAAATCAATCTATTACAGTCTATTACTAACTCTTCTATGCTAGAATCCGATGGTACTCCATGATAACATATTGACTACTTCTGGATTCTGGAATTCCTATGATAGTTACAAAGCATTTGTCTCACTAGCACATATAAAATTCCTTCTTGAATAAAACTCCTTTTTGCAAGTGTGGTTTGAAAATGGAAGGTTTTCCATCTAAACATTCAGTTCCAGGCCCCTTGCTAGTTTGAGTAAGACTAGGCTCCTGCCCTCTGGATTCAGTTATGAGAAAGGCAAACAAACAGTTGTGAAATTTGAGCTGTAATAAAGATAGACACATAGTGTCAAGTGAGACAGAAAAGAAGGGCTGTTAACTTTGCCTAGAGAAGAGAAAGCCCCTGGGGGGGGGGGGGGGTTGTAGAAGGGTGAGTAGAGGGTTCCCTAAGAGGGGAAAAGGGGAAAGGCAATCAACTTTGAAGACTGAGTAGCAAGATAGGGTTGATGTTGAGATAAGGATGTTTATAACCAGAAAGGTAAGTTGAGATCTGTTTGGGAAGATCAGAATTTGCCCTTCATCCTTAAGGAAGTAGGAATCCATATAAGGTAGTAAGAAGGGGAATAATGTGATCCCCTTGTGTTAGTAAAGTAACTGGCAGCCACGTGGATTACTTGAGAGAGTGGTTCCGTGACACAGTAATCGGTAAGATCACCAGGGACAACTCAAGACAGTTTTGCTGTAGAAGTCCAGGTCCGAGAGGATGAAGGACTGACCCTGGGAGCTTTTGAAGATGAAAAGGAGGAAACAGAATCTTCTAAAATTTTTGGAGATCGGCTTCAAGGAGTAAGAGAAAGGGAGAAGTGAAAATGATTTCAGGTTTCCAATGGGTACCATTAAGATAAATAGGGAGTATAAAAGAAGTAAAAGGGAGAGGTCAAGATAATTAGGCAAGTTACAGAGATGCTGATTTGAGGTGTCTATGGGTAATCTAGGAACAAGTGTATATTCAGTAACTGGAAATAAGAACTATGGTGAATGAGACATCCAATAAATTCTCATTGAATAAATGAACATCAGTAACATGCTTAAAACAGGCCTTTTATTTCCAACTGTGTCTTTGGAAAATATAGTTCTGCTCAACTCAAGGATTTGAATATTAAAGATTATATATTAAATTAATCTAAAGCATCATTATATACTAAAGTGTTTTTCCATGAAAAAATTTTATTCACTATTTTTAAAAAGCTATGAAGATGTAAAATCACAACTATTTTAAAGACCTATACACAGAAATGCAAAAGAGAATTTTCTATTATGAACTGGGATATTTCATTCCCGATTTCCACTATCTTGCCTATTTAAGTACATATTCACAGTGTGCTCACCAATATAATGGCCCTCAGTAAAAACAAAGTAAATAAAACTACCTTATCATCTGCTTTGTATGCCTAGTAGGCCATACAAATTTAATTGCTGATATAAGCTATAAAATTTCAGTACAGTCAACAGAGGTTTGGTGGGTAACATAGCTAAAGGAAGACTCAAGAAACCGCAGGTCTGCTCCAGCCTTTATTCTCTCCCTATCAAAGATCAAATTACATAAGTACATAATTCATAATGTGTTTGCAGATATGAGCATATTAATCTTCAACGAAGACAAGGTAAAAGTTATTACTTAATCCTCTCTGCTTATATAATAAAAAGCCAGTTTAGTTTGTGATAAAAGGCAATAGAATTTCAGAGGTAAGCAACAAACAGAGTGGAAAGAGTCTAAATGAGGGAGTCCATAACCTTGGCTTCATTCCCAATTCCTACAAACAAGTTGCTAAGCGACCTTGGAAGATCCGATAGACTGTTTGGTAACTTACTTGCAAAGAGTGTTAAACAAAGGAGAATGTGACACCCATTTGCCTTTCCAAGAGCTTGTCTGAAGACGCCAGGGATTTTCAGGACTGGAAGAAGATCTCAAAGAGCATTGACTCTCCTCTCCAGTAGTATTGGGAAACGGCTACCCCATCAAAAGTGCCTTCCTCCCACTAACTGTGTGAGAGCTCCAGGAAAAAAACGTTTTTTAAAAAAATTTGTATCGACTCCCAGTTTTCTCATCTATTAGGTAGAGAGCTGGATTAGACTGACCTTCTCTACACTTTCTTCAAGCTCTAAAATTCTCTGACTCTGACTGATTCACCCATAAAGTATTCAATTCCCATATATAACATGTAATTTCTAGAATTTATTCTGTATCTTATGACCCATGCAGAAAGTACTTGTGTACAGAGAATCACTTCATAGTGTTTCATAATTTTTGACCCAAATATCCATTAGTTTATGACTCAGTAAGCTTTGTACATTATTAGACTGTCCTTGTCTCATGACAGAGATATAAATAAATGAATAAATAAATATTCACCCTTTAGAACTCTAGCACTGAGTATTCTAGACAGCTGTTTTCTAGTTTATAACACGTTAGTTGCATTTTAATTTAGTTGAATGTACACTGCAGTCATTATTTACTATGGAGGAAAGGTGCCCAGCCCTGTGTCAAGGGTCCAGCGTAGAAGACTTAAACTTTTCCGTAGTGGCTCTAAAATCCATCCGCATAGTATCTCATACTCCTCCCTGAAGAGGTGGGACCTAGTTCCCCTCCTCCATGAGTGTGGGCTGGATGTAGCAACTTGGTTCTAACAAACAGAAAAGTGGAATTGATGGTATGTGACTTCTGAGATAAGATCCTAAAAGGCACCAGGTTCCTCCTCATTGGCTCTCTCTGGGATCACTTGCTTTGGGCAAGGCAGGGGCCTCATCCCCAGGACACTCAAGCAGTCTCCGGAGATGCCCACGTGGTAAGACCCAGAGGCCTCCTACCAAGAGCCAGTGAGGACCCATGGCCTTCCTCTAACAGCTGTTGTGAATAAGCCAATGCGGAAGCCAATGAATCTTCCAGCCCCAGGCAAGCGGTCAGGTGACTGCAGCCCCTGCCAAGAACCTGAATGCCACCCCTTGAGACCCACCCCCCATGCCAGAACCACCCAGCTCAGCTTCTCCTGACTCCTTGACCCACAGAAATTATGAGATGATAAATGTTTTTTTGAGTCACTAAGATTTGGGTCATTTTTTTTTTTTTATGTAACAATAGATAACCAAAGCATTGACCTGTAAGGATTTCCACTTGAGTTGAGGCACTCTTTTTTTTTCAAAAAATGACTCAATTCTAGAATACAATCATACAATTTTAAACCTGGATAGGACTTCAAAGAAGAGTCTGCCTCTTATTTTGCAAAAGCAGAAATGAGGATCTGCTGAGTTCGTCTTGCTTAAATCTGATGTGCTTTCATTATTCCTGATCTCAACCAGAAATGCAGGAGCCATCCTTAACACTTGCTCTCCTTCACCTCCTTCATACCCAACCTATTGCTTAATCCTATTGCTCTTACCTCCTCTTGCCTTGATCTAATTTTTCCTATCTCTACCACTCCCAACCAGATCACGCAATGGTTATCTCTTCTGGACCAGCAATAGCCTTCTAACTGGTCTTCTCATGTCAGCTCACGTGCCCCCTACAATTATTTCTCAATATTGAATCCAGAGTTAATTTGTTGAAATGTAATTATGATTATCTCACATCTCCTTCCCATCTCCTCCCCGCCCCAGACCCATTTGTTGACCTCCTATTATTATTGGTCATGGTTTGCATTTATTCTCCAAGCTCAAGCCATTCTGACCATGTATAATTCCTAGAATACGCCAGTCCCTTCCGGGCCACTAGGACTTTGCATATACAGTTCCCTCTGCCCCATTGATCTAGTTGACACCTGATCATCCTTCAGACCTC
This sequence comes from Leptonychotes weddellii, assembly GCF_054177405.1. NCBI lineage: Eukaryota > Metazoa > Chordata > Mammalia > Carnivora > Phocidae > Leptonychotes > Leptonychotes weddellii. The sequence continues at coordinate 88,725,460 of NC_138379.1, read as the reverse complement.
GGTCACAGTCAAGCCTGCCTGGACCACCTGCTACCGGGCACAACTCCATGTCACTCGTCCTGGTGGGACTTCAGAGCACTTGTATTGTTTGTTAATTCATAGATTTTTTTTTAATTGATGTCTGTCCTCTCTATTAGACTACAAGTCTATAAATGTAGATACAGTGTCAACTTCTTTTCATTCTTGCGCCTTAGTACTTACCAAGGTGTCCAGAGCATTATATACAGAGCATTATACATAGTGTTCAATAAATATTTGCTGAGTGAATGACTGAAATGACCCAAGAAGTTGGTGTGAGACTAAAATCTAGGTTTCCTGACTCCAAATTTCATGTTAATTACAACATGCTGCTCTCAGTTTGGGGCACTCAAGTCTGAGTCCCAACACAATGCCATTTATTAAGTGCAAAGAAAATCGCTGATACTTTTCAAATATTGTTTTTGGCAACACTAATGGTATGTAATATCTAGGCATGGTTACTGTATTAAAATAACTAAGTCCTCATGCAGGCTTGTTTACTTTGTGACTTTGCCACTTATTTCCTGAAATACATCTGTGATGGTTAATTTTATGTGTCAGTTTGATTGGTTTGAAGGATACCCAGATAACCGGTTAAAAAAAATATTTTGGGGGTTATGTCTGTGAAGGTGTTTCTGGAAGAGGTTAACGTTTGGTGCAGTGTACTGAGTGAAGAGATCTGCCTTCACCAGTGTGGGTGGGTATAAAACAATCTCTCAGGGGTCCAAATGGAACAAAAAGGTGAAGGAAGGGCTCCTTCTCTTTCTTTTTGAGTTGGAGCGTCCATCTTCTCTCATTCTTGCCCTTCCGAGCTCCTGCTTCCCAGGCCTTCAGACTCCAGGACTTAGGCCAGTAGCCCCTTCGTTCAGGCCTCTGACCTTAGGCTGGGAGATACACCACTGCACCCTGAGTCTCAGGCCTTCAGACTCAGACTGAATTATACCGCTGGCTTTCCTGGCTCTCCAGCTGGCAGACAGCAGATCATGGGACTCCTTGGCCTCCGTAACCACATGAGCCAATTCCAATGCTAAATCTTCTCAAATATTTATCTGCTGGTTCTGTTTTCTCTGGAGAGCCCCGACTGGGTACAACCACCATTACTCGAAACAATCCAAAAGCCACTTTCACTGTCAGTTCCTTTTACACAACGTTGAGAGCTAATGAGTTAGTTACTGAAGTCCATCCTCATCCCTGCCGGGCAGCCCATGGCCTGCCAGGTCTCACTCTTGGATCAGAGCTCTCTAGAAGCCTCACCCAGAGGCGTGAGCAAGGCTTCAGTAGGCTTGTGGACGGGAGCTTCTAGACACTCCAGGAAAAGAAAAGGAAAAAAAAAAAAAAGTAGTAATTGGATGTATGAATGCTTTTTTACTTAAGAAGATAATATGTCCTATGTAATGATTACAGAAAAGTTGGAGAGACGGTCTGAATCCGAATTGGCTGTTACGGGGAAATCCCTAGCTGTTACTGGTAACTATGTGTGAAGACAGGGGGGAGGGGGCAAATGCAGGCCCTTTGCAAATCCACTTGGGTCCTGGATTTTGTCCAATTATTAATCTTGGGAGTACTTTCCAAATCACTGGGCTGTGCCTCTATTCCCATCCTCAGAATTCCTTCTTTGGGCATTGAGATCTGATTCGAAAAGAGGGTGACCAGGGTGGTCCTGACGCATTGAGGTAGTGACCAGCCGCTGCTCTGACCTACTTTCAGCTGTCTGTGAGACATGGTGCTTCCAGGCGCATGTGTCGGATGCTAGGGTACGTTCTTCAGGGGGAAAAAAAAATAAAAGAATGACTTTCCCAACTAGTGAAGGACCTTTTGGCCCAAAGGTATGCTATAAACTACTTTGGAATTTGAAAGGTATTTTTCTAACACCTTTTTCCTCTGGCAATGACTTTGAAGGGTGGCTTGATGCTGAGGCTAGCCAGCAGAAGCTCATGAAAACATAATGGACTCCACTGATGGTACTCTGCAGCCAACCGAGGTTTGTAAACAGGTTTCCATTGGAACATATACTGGGGTTTCAACCTGAGATGACAAAAACGTGCACCCTTTTTGACCGATTGAAATTCATTCATTTATTTAACTGTCAATCACTGACCCAACACTCATTGAGCATTGACTATCTTGTAGGCTCAGTTCTAAGTTCGGGGAATATAAGATTAGCAAGACTATTCCGCCCCCAAGAAACTCAGTCTACTGGGAAGCACAATGTCACAAACAAAAAATTACAAAATCATTTGACAGGTGCTCTAACTAAGCCTTCTCTCCCAAGCTCCAGTCTCATCTATTCATTTCTTACTTAGCATCTCTACTTGGTGCCCAGGGATACCTCAAATTTAACATGCCCAGGACCGAACTCATCATCTTCTCTACCTTCTCTACTAAATCTCCTCCTTCCTCCTTCCTTCCCCTTCTCCTTCGTGTGTGATCCATCTCATTGTGAAACCATCTCCTAGCCAGACCTCCATCCTAGAAAACTGAAAATAATTCTGAACCCATTCAGCCCCCGCTTTCCATCAGTCATCAAGTCCTGCAAATATTATCTCTTAAAGAGGAGCGCCTGGGTGGCTTAGTCGGTTGAGCGTCTGCCTTTGGCTCGGGTCATGATCCCAGGGTCCTGGGATCAAGTCCTGCATGAGGTTTCCTGCTCATTGGGGAGCCTGCTTCTCCCTCTCCCTCTCCTGCTCCCTCTGCTTGTGCTCTCTCTCTCTCTCTCAAATAAATAAATAAAATCAAAAAAAAAAAAAAAAAGGGTCCTACGGCCCACTCCCTCCTCCCTAACTCTGCCACTGTCTTAATCCAGGATGCTGGTAAACTTCCCACCTGGAATCCCAGGCCAGTGTTCCGACCCTCTCAAACATACCCTTCAGAGTGTGATTGCCTGGGTTTTCTAATTGGAGAGCCTAGCACAGAGCCTGACCCACAGTAAATACTACTGTAATTAACACCAAGCATTAATGTAGATGAGAAGCACAGACAGGTCAGCTTTCTGAATGGAGAGTGTTTTGCTTGTTTTATGCTAGTCTGGAATGTCAGTATTCTGTTATCTCAAAGGTGACCAGGTCACTGGACATCTGGCTCACAAACCCTAAATTTAGAAGAGATAATACAATGTAATGGTAAAAACATTGAAGTCTGGATCCAGTCCTGCCATGTAATGCATCTGAAATAATATCTGATGCTGTTTTTTCTTCCTTTCCTTTCATTTCATTCATATGGAATGCCAATTTTCTACTTGAACGGTTAGGATTCAGTTTAGCAGACAGTGACAGAAAACCCCACATAATGTCCTTTAAAAAGATAGAAACTTTTCTTTCTCAAAATGATATCCACATAGGCAGTCTAGAGCTGGTGTTGTGCCTGCCCATTCACCAGGGACCCCAGCTCCTGTAGTCTTTGCGCTCTGCCATCTTCAACATATGGCTTCTACTTCATGGCCAAAAGGGCTGCCCCAGCTCCAGCCATCATGGTCACATCAAAGGAAAGACGGGTGAAAAAAAGAGAAGAGCGTATCCATTTTAAGGGGCACCTGGGTGGCTTGTTGGTTAGGTGTCTGACTTCTGCTCAGGTCATGATCTCGGGGTCCTGGGATCGAGCCCTGCACTGGGTTCCACGCTCAGCGGGGAGTCTGCTTCTCCCTCTCCCTCTGCCCCTCCCCCTGCTCATGCTCTCTCAAACAAAATCTTAGGGGGAAAAAAAAGAGGGAAAGAGAAAGAGAAGGGCATCTCCATTCTTTTAAGGACCCTTCCCACAATAGGGAAACGTCAGCAAGGGAGTCAGTGGGCAAACGGCACAGGAACGAGGGGCATCACCATCCCGTGGCGTCTGCATGAAGTCAGAGATGTGCAGAGCTGGTACTGCAGCAGCAGCGGGGCCCAAACAAGAGGCCAAAGTCTGAGACGGAGGAGGCCGGACGATCTCAAGTGTCACCTAGGAGACGTCTGATGCCATACACATCCACACTCCACTGAGCTTGGGTGAGCCTGTCGCCGACAAAGCCGGTGTGCCCGGGGGTACCAGGGCCTGATACCGAGACGCTTACACAGCTGAGTTCGTAGCAGCAATGCCTGCTCCAGGCCAGGTGAGCTGCTAAGAGCGTCACTGTCACTGAACCCTTCCAACAAATGTGGCCGGAAGGGAGTATTTCTTCTCCTTTTTTTGTTTTTGTTTTATGTGTGAGGACACAAACGGAAATGTGAACAGGACTGGTAATCCGGGAGGTCAGGATTTCCACTCGGGAAATCACCCAGGGCTTACACGCCGCTCTGCTGCGGGGCATGAATAATGAGAAAGTTGTAAAAGCAGGGCGGGATTTTAAAAAGATACTTTTGGGAAAGTAAACTTCATGATCTTAAAGAACATGTCAGTATCTGATGGAAAAACCTAATGATTTTTTCTTCTCCACTGTAGAGTTCCACCCATCATTCCTGCCCGGAAATGCGCAGTGCCTTTGGTGGCCAGGTTCTCCTGCAAGGGCAGAGGCCTGGGGACATGTCTCCTTGCCAGGCTGGCTCCTTTATTCATCCTTTCCTCCCAGAGGATCCAAGTGTGACCCTAGCTTTCTTCTAGCATCGCCCCGCATTCCCCAGCTGAGCTTTCTTCTCTCTTTGGCCCTGAAAACAGTGTCATTGTTTCTCTCCGCCTTCTTCCTCTCTGTGCTACAAAATGACTCTGAGTGTTTCTGAGGAATTTTACAGCTTTCAAAAGAAGAAAAGCATATAAGGGGTTGAAATAACATCATAGAGAAATTTCAAACTTAGAAGCAGCCTAAAGAGTTTGATCGTAAACCACTTACTCATTTTTCCTGGGAATGCAAATATAACTAGGTCAGACTGTCTAAGGTTCCTTCTTTCTCTGGCCCATCATTTTGGTAAAAACTGGATCCAGACAATCCAGTTCCTTGATCTCTCATTTACTCACAGGGCTGGAGCCTCTGAGATCTGCTTCCTTTGATGGGGAAGGCATCATTCTTCCCACTTCACCGATCTCCTCGGGAAGTCTGCATGGGGAAAAGTACAGATACTGACGAAGAGGCTTGACAAAGGCTCAAGTATGTTTTAAATTTCAAAGAAAACTCAGACTGCTCATCTTTAGAGTGGTCACGTCATTCTTCACACCGAAAGCCACGTCAGGCTGTCTTGACAGTAACATCCCCATCCAAGGTGTCTTTCCCTGGTGGTGTTTTACTCTTCACCTGTTTTGACTCTGAGGTAACATTTAGCAAACAGCCAGGCACCGGGCGTAAGACATTTGCACATAGCCTTTCCATACCACTTCTTATCATCTCAACACGTTTTTATAACATCCTGCAATATCTAACAAATATGCATTATTTACCTTTAAATCACAGTTTAGATCATTCCTCTGAGGAGGCTCCTGTAGACCTCATTCATAGCATATTTATCCACTCTTTGGCTTCAAATAGTGCAACTTTTTGTCTGCTTCTTTACCATTTTTCTTCTTGAAGACCCCCACCGAAAGCTGATCTAACATTGACCTCTGGATGTTGGCCCTGCCCGAATTATCTTGAGGGCCAAGGGCCCTAATGCATCACAGACTATCTGAGACTAGACCATTCATTGGTGCTAGACCAGCAGGAGCACATCAGGCATTTGGGTAAAGGTCAGCATCATCAAAGACCAGAAGACTCAGCATCTTGTAGAATTCACGAAAATGAAAAGACCCTAGCACTTGACCTGTGTCTTAGTTTTGTTCCTGATACAACACAATTAAAAAACAGGGCATCTATTTTTTAGATTTATCCACAATTAAAAAACAGGGCATCTATTTTTTAGATTTATCTAAAAATAGATTTATCTAAAAATCTATTTACAGGGCACATGGGTGGCTCAGTCGGTGAAGTGTCTGCCTTTGGCTCCAGTCGTGATCCCGGGGTCCTGGGATCGAGTCCCACATCGGGCTCCCTGCTCAGTGGGGACCCTGCTTCTCCTTCTCCCTCTGCCGCTCCCCCTGCTTGTGCTCTCTCTCTCTCTAATAAATAAATAAAATATTTAAAACAAATAAAAATCTATTTACAACAGGGATCTAAACAGGCTGTAGATCCTAGAATGACTGTTCACTGTTTTAACTATTCATAGTATATAAAATTATACTTGATATTTTTTTATTTTTTTTAAGATTTTATTTATTTATTTGACAGAGAGAGACACAGCGAGAGAGGGAACACAAGCAGGCGGAGTGGGAGAGGGAGAAGCAGGCTTCCCGCTGAGCAGGGAGCCCAATGTGGGGCTCGATCCCAGGACCCCGGGATCATGACCTGAGCCAAAGGCAGACGCTTAACGACTGAGCCACCCAGGCTCCCCTTGATATTTTTTTAAAGATTTTTTAAAATTTATTTGACAGAGAGAGAGACAGCCAGAGAGGGAACACAAGCAGGGGGAGTGGAAGAGGGAGAAGCAGGCTTCCCGCCGAGCAAGGTGCCCGATGTGGGGCTCGATCCCAGGACCCTGGGATCATGACCTGAGCCGAAGGCAGACGCTTAACGACTGAGCCACCCAGGCACCCCTATACTTGATATTTGTAGCTAAGTAATTGTCACTTCTTACCGGGTGACGATTTCTACTAGAGACCTATAATTAAGTGCAAAAGAAATAAGCCAAACACATTACATGAAAAAGAAAGAAGAAGTCACCATTTCACACACTGTGCCTTAAAAATCTTACAGCCTGGGTGGCTCAGTCAATTGAGCTTTAGACCCTTGATGTCAGCTCAGGTCTTGATCTTAGGGTCGTGAGTTAGAGCCCCATGCTGGGCTCCACGCTGGGTGTGGAGACTACTTAAAAAAAAAATCTTACAAAATTTCTATGTGTTCATGTATCAGGATCAAAGACTATTTATAGCAGGTAATTTGTATATTAGCAATTAAGAAAAATTGTGAGATTGACAAGAATTGTAATGCAGTGTTAATGAATGTTAATGACACTACTCAGAGTATCTCATAAAAGTAATGCGTTAGTTTTTATTTTTTTGAAAAGCTGACTCATATCTTTTAAGAAGGATGTCATATCAAAATAATAATTTCCTTCAAGGAATTTCCTTGTTTCCTTAACAATGAGGGGGGGAAATGGTGTTAAAATGTAGAAGCTCTGTAAGGTTCAACACTTTGGAGGATATAGTAAGATACGCTCTCTTATATACTTTTACATATTTCCAGTGGAGATGTAAGTTGGTACAATGTTGCTGAAAAACAGTTTGACACCACGTCAGGAGTCCTCAATATATTCTTACTCTTTGGTCATTAATCCATTTCTAAGAGTTTATACTAAAAAATAAGGAAAGGGTTTAACACACACGCATACAGAGATCTTTAACATGGCATAATATATACTACTGCAAACCTGGGGACGATCTAAATGTCCCCGAACAAAGAAAGTTAAAGATATTATGGCATGCATATCCATTACAAGGTAATGTCTATTACACAATAGAAAAAATTTCATTTTTGACAATTACAAGTAAAAATGCTTGTAATGTAATGCTACAACCAGGATACAGAACATGACATGCAATTTAATCCCGATTAAAAAAAATTATTGTTTATATATATGCATAAAAAGTCTGAAAACAACAATAGCAGCCGCTACTCCTAAGTGGTAAGAAATAATAGTTAAAAAATATTTTCCAGGGCGCCTGGGTGGCTCAGTTGGTTAAGCGACTGCCTTCGGCTCAGGTCATGATCCTGGAGTCCCTGGATCGAGTCCCGCATCGGGCTTCCTGCTCGGCAGGGAGTCTGCTTCTCCCTCTGACCCTCCTCCCTCTCATGTGCTCTCTCTCATTCTCTCTCTCTCAAATAAATAAATAAAATCTTTAAAAAAAAAAATTAAAAAAAATATATATTTTCCACATTTTCTGAAGTAACTTTTAATGATAAAATATCATTAAACCACATTTTGACCCCTTAAATATATTTTTAACTTAACAATACAACTATCATTTAAATACTGTAAATATAAAATTTTGAAATGTTGGGTGAAGCTACGCTAACGTTACATAATTCATAAGCAAACTGGGAAGAATAAAAAGAACAGAGTTCAACAAAGCATTTTCTTTTGCTTTGTTGAGCTATAATTTCCATATGATAAACTGCATATATTTAAGGTATAAAATGTGATGAGTTTTGACATGTTTACACTCTCATGAAACCATCACCACAATGTGGATAAGGAATGTTAATACTATCATCCCAAAATGTTTCTCTGTGCCTTTTTATAATCTATTCCTCCCTTCCCCCAACTGAGGTTCAGGCAACCACTGAAGATTTTGTTGCTATATATTAGTTTGCATTTCCTAGAATTTTATATAAATGAACTCATTCAGCATATACTCTTTTTTTTTTTTTGGCCATGCTTTCTTCACCTTAGAATAATTACTTTAAGATTCCTTCATGCCGTTACGTGTATGAATAGTTTTCTTTTGAAGGTTGAATAGTATTTCCTGTATGAACATATCAAAATTTGTTTATCCATTCATTGTTGATGGATATTCGAGTTGTTTCCAGTTTTTGGCTATTACAGATAAAGCTGCCATGAACATTTATACATAAATCTTTGTGTAGAATGTACTTTCATTTCTGAGTAAATGCCCAGGAATGGAATGGTTGGGTCAAATTATAGGTATAGCTAATGAAGAAACTGCCAAACAGGTTTTCACAGTGACTGAACCCCTTCACACTTCCATCAGCAGCATGTGAGAATTCCAGTTGCTTCCCATTCTCACCAACACTTGATATTGTCAGTCTTTTTATTTTTTTTTAAAGATTTTTTTTTTTTTAAATATTTTATTTATTTATTTGAAAGAGAGAGAATGAGAGAGAGCACATGAGAGGGGGGAGGGTCAGAGGGAGAAGCAGACTCCCTGCCGAGCAGGGAGCCGGATGCGGGACTCGATCCCAGGACTCCAGGATCATGACCTGAGCCGAAGGCAGTCGCTTAACCAACTGAGCCACCCAGGCACCTGGTTTTTTAAAGATTTTATTTATTTGTTTGACAGAGAGAGAGAGCATAAGTAGGCAGAGCGGCAGGCAGAGGGAGAGGGAGAAACAGGCTCCCCACCGAGCAGAGAGCCCAACGTGGGGCTCGATCCCAGGACCCTGGGACTGTGACTTGAGCTGAAGGCAGATGCCTAACTGACCGAGCCACCCAGGGAACCCGTCAGTCTTTTTAAGTGTTGCCACTCTAGTGGTTGTGTAGTGTTATCTCATTACAACCTTAATTTGTATTTCTTTAATGGCTCATGATGACCTTTTCATGTATGGTCATATATCTTCTTTGCTAAAGCGTCTGTTCAAGGGCGCCTGGGTGGCTCAGATGGTTAAGCGCCTGCCTTTGGCTCAGATCATAATCCCAGGGTCCTGGGATTGAGTCCCACATTGGGCTCCCTGCTTGGAAGGGGGCCTGCTTCTTCCTCTCCCTCTGCTGCTCCCCCTGCTTGTGCTCTTTCGCTCTCTCTGTCAAATAAATAAATAAAATCTTAAAAAAAAAATAAAATAAAGTGTTCAATTATTTTGCCCATTTTGAATAAGGGTTATCTTCTGATTAGTTTATGAGACGTTTTTATATTCCAGATAAGGTACTTTGTATGATAAAGGTTTTATGAAGATTTTCTTCCAGTTTGTGGCTTGCTGTTTCATTTTTGTGGCAGTCTTTTAAAGAACAAAAGCTTTTTATTTTGACGAAGTACAACTTACTAATTTGCTTTCTTTTTCACTTTGTGCTTCTTGTGTTGTTTTTAAGAGTTCTTGAACAAACCAAAGGTCATTAAGATTTTCTCTTCTAGTTTCTTCTAGAACTATAATAACTTTAATTTTACACTTAGGTCTATAATACAGTTCAAGTTAATTTTTGCATATGATATGAAGTAGGTTTGAGGTTCATTTTTGAGGGGTATGGTTATCCAATTTTTCCAGTACTATTTATTAAAAAGATTTTCCTTTCTTCACTGAATTACCTTGGTACTTTTGTGGAAAACCAGTTGAACTTATTTCTGGACACTCTCTTCCTAAATGTCTATTTTATGCCAATTCCACACAACTTTGATTACTGAAGATTTATAGTAATTTGGAAACCAAATGGTGTATATCCATCAACTTTATTCCTTGTCTTGATTATTCCAGGTACTTTGCATTATTATATGAACTTTAGAATCAGTTTATGAATTACTGCAGAAGAAAAGAATCCTGATTTTGATTGGGATTTCACTGAATTTAAAGATCAATTTCAGAAGAATTGATATTTTAACAATACTGATTCTTCTACTTTATGAAAACACTTCATGTCTCCAACAATTTAAGTCTCCCCTAATCTCAGCAATGTGTTATAGTTTTTGATGTATAGGTTTTAACATGTTTGGTCAGATTTATCCCTAAATGTTTAATATTTTTGGTGCTTTATAAAAGGCACAGATTTTTTAAATTTCAAGTTGAGATTGTTCTTCACTAGTATATAGAAATATACTTGACTTTCACATATTAATCTTGTATCCTGTAACATTGTTACACTCAATTATTAATTATAGCACTTTTTCTTGTGATTCCATAGTATTTTCTATAGGTGATCATATGTTGCCTACAAATAAAAATAGCCTTACTTCTTCTTTTTTGATCTGTGTGCCTTTTATTTCTTTTTCCTGCTTTATTGCACAGCCTAAGATCTCCAGTACCATCTTAAACAGAGGTAGTCAGAACATATATCCTTGCTTCATTCCCAATGTTAAGGGAAAAGCATTCAGTCTTCACTATTAAGTATGATGTTAGCTGTAGGCTGTCCTTTATGAGATTGAGGGAGTTCCTTTCTATTTGTATTTTGCTGAGAGTTTTGTTAGGGATGTTGGATTTTTAAACATTTTGAGCATTATTTGAAGTTTGAGCAATTAAAGGGGCACCTGGCTGGCTCAGTCAGGGGAGCATGTGGCTTTTGATCTCAGGGTCCTGAGTTCAAGCCCCGCACTGGGCATAGAGCCTACTTAAATAAACAAACTAACAACTAAATAAACAAACAAAGTTTGAGCAACTACTTTAATATAACCTCAAATTTTGTACCAAATACATATAAGAGTAAGTCATGTCTTAACGTTTTTGGAAATTTGTTTTTAAAGATTTTATTGATTTATTTGTGAGAAAGAGAGACTGAGCAAGCAGGGGGAGCAGCAGAGGGAGAAGCAGGCTCCCTGCTGAGCAAGGAGCCCAATACAGGACTGGGATCGTGACCTGAGCCCAAGGCAGACGCTTAACTGACTGAGCCACCCGGGCATCCATTTTTTGTAAATTTTCAATGGGTTTATAGTATCTTCAACTAGTAAAAACGAATTTTCTCACTAATATTAAAAAACAAATTCCCAGCTTTGTGGCACAAATTCTCAAATTTGTGGCAGCTTCAATAATAAATAGAACCTTAAATGATCTGAGATTGAGGACTATTTTCTTCCCACAACAAACAATTAAAATTTTAGCTTGGATATATTGTGACAACAAGGGAAGTTAATGAGGCAGCAGTTATTGCAACGTGCTAATAAATACAGATACTTGGTTTCAAAGACATATGCGTGTGACCCTGAGGTTATGCATGGCTGTGTGGGTAGCAGTGCCAGCTCGGCTCTGCACTCCTCTGAGTGGAGACCAACCTGCCATGTAGGCATCGTGGCTCTCTTATTTACTGTGATGATTGTGATGGGGCATCCCAAGGCACATACTTCGAGGGACTTGTACTAAGTAAGGTAAATGCAACCTTGATGTAGACTAATGAAGTCAAAAGAACCATTGAGAATAAAATTCCCCAAATACCCAGAATCTAAAAGCTGATACCAAAGGCCCATTGTTTCTTATCATAGGTGCATAATGTACCATGATAGGATCATAACTTCTAGGCAGATTGTCAGGAAATCCTCTTAAAAAAAAAAAAAGTAAGGAAGAAAAGAGCCACACCTAGTTTACTATTATTTGAAAAACTCCATTGGTTTGTGTGATAAACCCTAAAATATACTGATTACACACCTGGCTAGGAGCCAAGCCATTCTTCTGTGAACTCTGAGATAGTGGACCTTCATTGTTCTGTTTGTTATCATTGCCAATTCCTGTCAGACTGGTCTTCAGCAGTTACGTGGGCTTCTGCCATTTATCAAGTCTGAGGCTTAAAAGTCTCTCTCTACTTGTCCAAAACAACAATTCATTTGTTTGGTAAACATACATTTGATAAAACCTGCAAGGTTCACCTGTAATTGGTAAGCCTCCACTATTTGTAAATAGAGGAAAATGTTAACAATTTTCCCTCAGGCAGTATGGTTCTACATAATAGTAAAATAGTTAAGATCAGCTACATTTATCTTTAGGAGAGACATCTCCGCCCTTCTTTAATTTGGCAATGAATCATTTTAGATTTCACTAAAATACGAAATCTCCTATTATTTAAAGGAAGTCATGTTTAGTAAAACGTAAGAGAACAGTCCAGCACACAGAGTTGGTGACCGTGTTACAAAATTATAGAACCTTAAAGCAAAAGGGGACCTGATTTCACGTAGGAATAAGTTCTTGCAAAAGTCCTACGCCAGCTTCTGTCTTCTAGAGGTAAAGATGGCACTGTGTCCTGTGGTCTTTGGACTGTTTAACTTCTGTACTACCAGGCTCAGAAAAGTTCTTTTGCCAAAATTTCTTTTTGCATTTTAATCACAAAACCCTCCAGTTCTGCCCTTTTTAGGAATAGGAACGATTTTCTCCGAAACGGCATCTTTACAATCTCTAAATGTGGATTTATGAAATAATGATAACATCAGCTCGGAGATTATCCCATATACACTTGTGTGTTTCCTTTAGATTCGGACACATAAATCTACATTACAAACTAGACTGCAAAGGAGAACAGTGAAAATAGGAAGACAAATAAAGCTTGCATTCAGTTTCTGAATTCACTTTGGAAAGCTATTCTGAAAAGTGAGCACAGAAAAGAAAAGTAGCGAAGGGAAAGACAGGAAGTAGGAATGTAAATATTTACATATTAGTCACAGAAAACAATAATAAATTTTTGTTAATGTTATACTTTACTCGCTTAGATTCTGCAGAAGAGGTTAAGGGAAGACAATACATAAAATCTTAATGCAAAGGAAGAAAATGTATTTTTTTCTAAAGCTAGGAATAGACTTCTAAAATGTCCCTTAAACTCTGGCAATTTGAGAGTTGTGCAAGTGGCCGTGTGTCCCCGTAGAGTATCCGGGCACTATCCGTCCGTGAGAACTTTCTCTGGCTTCCTCCAAGCTCTTAAAACACCCCAGGAGGTCACAGCAATATTTGTCCCTGAGTTCCATGGCTCATCTCTGGAGCTGAGTCCTGATGTTCTCCTCAAGGCTGTCCTGTCCAAGGCCTCGCTCCCTGGGGAGGAGGAGAAGGAAAGCGCAGGGCCAGAACCGGGACTGGGAACACGTGAGAGGGTCTGGTTACGAGGCCACGTTAACAGCCTGAGCAACTGTGGGCGCCGCTTTTGAACTTAGCCACTGCCCCCGGACTCCAGATACTCCACTCTCCCATGCCTCCAGATACCCTGCGGTTGAACGTGAGGGATGAACCTTATTGTGGTGACCATTTCACAATATATACATGTATCAAATTATCATGTTGTACACTTTAACCTTACACAGATGTGATACGGCGATCGTACCCCAATAAAGTCGGAACAAAATAAAGGCACTGAAGACTATTTATTTCGGGGGCCGTTCTCAGATATGACGACAGGATTTCCTGTGAGAGAAGACAGATGCTTTTCTTTAGAATAATAAACATTCCACAATTCCATAGAGGCCATCCTTTGTTTGTTTCTCCTGCCCGGACAATGGGAAGTCACAGGCCTCAGGCCCAAGGCCACGGTGCAGGCACAACTTCCAGGGAAAGCGCAAAGGAAAGGTAGAAATCCCTAGGAAGGAAGGTCGAGTGTGCCCTGTAGCCCAGGACCCCTCCCCGTCCCACTTCCTCGCTTTGCTCTCGGCTACAGGGTTCCTGGCTCTATGGCCACGGCCATGGCCACGGCCACGGCCAGGGCGGCCACCGCGTGCGCCGCCAGCGCATTTCTACCATTTAGCCTGATTGACTGGTGGGAAGTCAGTTTTCCTCTTGGCTCAGCTGGGACTTGGTTGGAATTAAAAATGAAAACAAAAGGCTGAAGGAAAAGAAAGCAAACAGAAGAGCAAAGAAAGGGATAGGTTTACACAGATGTTTTTTTATCCAGTCTCACTGAGGTCCAGGCTTGTGGCCTTGGCTCTGTTCGCGGAGTTTGCTGAGCTTCAGTGCTGTTTCCTGGCCTCCACACTGTCTGGCCAGATAGCGTAGAGGCTGGACCGAGCGCCTCAGATTTCTGGCCCAATGTTGCTTTGTTGTTTTGGTGGGTTTTTGTTTTTTTTGTTTTGTTTTGTTTTTGGCCCAATGTTACTTTGGAACAAATGATCTCTGGTGGAATCTCAGGAAGGATTTTTGGTTCCTTCTGGAACTTGCTTTTGTGTCTGTTCTCGGGGATCAGCCCCGGGATTGTCAGCTCCAGCTTGAGGCTCAACTGATTTTCCTTCACACACCACGCCCCCCAGATTCTGTTGGCCCAGCTTTGCTTCTCTTTCTAAGCAGAAAAAGCATTTACCTCCCTGACCTGCAAGGATCCTGCTCCTGATCATTAGGCATTTATGAGCAGCACTGCCCCTGCAGTTAATCTTTATGACTCTGGCCCTTGCAAGTCCTGCTTTGCTCTAATCCCTTCCTTTCTGCTTAGTTGGCTTATCTCGAGTGGGTTGTTTGGGTGGGGTTCACTTTACCCTTTGGGTGAAAGATAGCATAGTTTCTAAATTTTACTCTAAGTCACCATCTGTAGAATGTTCTCTTCATATCAATACGATCAAGTTGGGTGGTTGTTCTGTTTACATCTTCTGTACCTTCACTGATTTTCTATCTAGTTCTATCAATTCTTATGAGAGGAACACTGAAATCTCCAACTGCAACTGTTGGATTGTCTGTTTCTCCCTTCAACTCTGTCAGTTTTTGCTTCACGTATTTTGGGGCTGTTTTTAGATATTATCCTTTTACAATGATTACATCATGATTGACTTATCAACCCAAGGTCGTGAGAAATATTTTTCTTAAGGCATATTTTGACTGATATATCCAGTCCAGCTACCGTATAGTTTGTTTGCATTATGTATCTCTTCCCACCCTTTTGCTTTCAACCTTTTTGAGTCTTTGAATCTAAAGTGTCACAAAGTTGTCCACACTGAGACAGAGACAAAGAGAAAAGCTTCTATAATTTTTCCTTCCTCAAGTGTTTCTCCTTGCCTAGGTATAGACATCTTTCTGTTTATCCTACTTAGGATTATTTGAATTTCTTGGATCTGCAGATTAATGTTTTTCATCAAATTTGAGAAGTTTTTGGCCATTATTTCTTCAAATATGTTTTTCTGCCCTATTCTGTCTCTCATCTCTCTCCGGGATTCCTATTATATGTTTGATGTTGTCTCACAGGTCTTTGAGGTTCTCCTTATTTTCTTTCAATCTGTTATTCACTCTGTTCTTCAGATGGAATAATTTCTGTTGTTCTCTTTGTAGCTCACTGATACTTCCTTCTGCCATCTCCAAATCGGGGGTTGAGCCCAGCTAGTGAGTTTTTGAAAATGTCAGTGCGGTTTTTCTCAACTCTAGAATGTGTGTGTGTGAGTGTGTGTGTGTGTGTGTGTGTGTGTTCCATTTCTCTACTGATATCCTTGAGTTGTTGAATTGTTGTCATAATATTTCCTTTAATTATTTGAATATATTTGTTATAGTTTCTTTGAAATCTTTTCTGATAAAGCCAACATCTAAACATCTTTTGTCACTAAAAGTCAGTTTCTATCAACTACTTTTCTCTCTCAAGTATGAGTCACACTTTCCTGTTTCTTTGCACATCTCATAATTTTTTTGTAGAAAACTGGACGTTTTAGCTAACACGTTGTAGCAACTATGAATTTTGACAGATTTCTTTTTTAGTACTGCAGAATTTATCTTCCCCACAGTATGCAGCTGTTGACGTGTCTGCTGAGATTTTAATTGTAATTTTTATTTCTTTCAGCCTAATCTCCTAGGGTTTACTTTTAGATCTGCGGAGCTAAGTAGCCAGCCAGCATACAGAGGTTGTCAAACCGCCAAAGGCTGCAAGGCTCCCACACGCTGCTGATCCATCTGTGTGGTAGGTCAGGAGTACAGTCGAAGCTTGGCCAGTTGTCCTGTATCCCCTGGATTTGCCTTCTGCTGAGCCCTCTTGGGTCGTCTTTGTGCATCCGTGTAGCTCCCCAGTCATTCAGGGAACAGCTTCCTTGGCACGCTGGAGATGAGTAATGCCTCAGTGTCACACTCAGATGCAAAAAGAAGTAAAAACCACAGACGCATGAGACACTGACAGAATCGTAAAGAAGTGTCTTGCGAGAGTCAAAGCTGAAGAATGACTTACCAAATATAACTGGAAAGGAAACCACCATGAGGCCACTTGCTCAGGTCCTACCAAGGTGGTTTGCAGGTATCTCTTAAAATGCGATGCTTACCTTATCGTATTGTGACCTGCTGGTCCTATACATAAAGGCCAGCTTTTTAATACAGCATGAAATGCCCTTTAGTATCTAGCACAAGCTCTTCAGATCAGCCCTATTTTTCACTTTGCATCCATGGTCACCCCTCCATGCGGTCCCAAGCATCATCTCCTGTGCTTCCGTAACTTTCCTCACATGCCCCTACTTGCCTGACCACTTCAGAAAATGAGAGAAAATGTTATACATTTTACAATCCCACTTCTGATTTCTGGAGGCAAAGTACACTCAACTCCCTTGTGTGTGGCAAACAAGAGAGAAAGAGGGGATGGTCAATAAATGATGCATCTTTGGCTGGCCCTCAGACTGAGATTCAACTCATAGCCTCGTCTTCCTTCACACAACAAAATAAATATTTAATGGGCTAAAGATGAAATTTTAAAAAGTACAGAAAAAACATAAGAAGGGTTTTGGTTAAATATGATAGACTGAACAAAAGAAAAGACTTAAGTCTTTTCTCCTGAAAACTCACTAAAATCATTTAAATGCCTACAGGGGGAAGGTATAAAAGAAGTGAAAGAGTTTCTGCCCTTGAGTTTCAGAAACTTTCAGGCATGCAGTCTTCAGCAACATTTGGAGGCAGGGGTGTAGCGCTGGGCTGAAAACAGGAGAGCTGTTAGAACGGAGCAGTGGTATATCACATCTGTTCCCCTACCCTAGGACTCCTCCCTCACCTCTGCACAAGACTGGAGTGAAATTCACTCTCTGGAGAAACTGAACCAGACAGGCCTTGAACTCTGGAACACTAGGCATAGCTGAAAGTCGGGGTGAGCCACCACAGGCTGGAAAAGGCATGTGTGGGGGACGGCAAGTTAAAGTCTCAACAGTAATTAGTGGAACCTCCCAGAATTCTGAGAGGCAGGCTTACAATATACCCTTCAGACCAGAGACTGGAGGATTTCTTTTATGTGAAACTGACCAGCTCTATTTTTTTTTAAAGATTATTTATTTATTTATTTGAGACCCAGTGAGAGAGGGAAAACAAGCAGGGGGAGAGGCAGAGGGAGAAGTAGGCTTCCCGCCGAGCAGGGAGCCCGATGCGGGGCCCGAACTCAGGACCCCGGGACCATGACCTGAGCCGGAGGCAGCCGCTCGGCCGACTGAGCCCCCCGGGCGCCCCTGACCAGCTCTAAGCAAAGGACTTTTATCAGCTGACGTAGAGGAGGCTCCCCAGAGAAAGAGCAGAACCCCTACTTGTTTTGAGACCCATCCATTGACAATCTTGCCTCAGCATGGAGGGCTTCGGATCAGCTTTTCTTGTTCCTTGTTTCTCTTCTTTCCTATTTTTTCCCCAGCTGACCTCTAGAAATTATTCTTCATTGAGTAAGTTTTTAAAATGTAAAGCAAAAGAATATTAATTTTAGTGCTGACCACAGCCCAGGCCTTGGGGCGTTACTCAGCCCGTCTCCCCTCCTGAAGGGGTTTGGTGAAGAAGCGTCACTTACCAACCTGCTTCCAATCTTGTTAGCTGGAAAGAGCCGACGCTTCAGAAGAATCGAATAGATAATCTGCCTTTGTAGGATAGAGCGTTCTCATCAGAATTATTATTCCAAGTTGCCTCGTTTGTGATCTAAGAGTTTCCAGGACGTAATTTACTTGTAATAAATAATCCATTCCCTGTGCAGAAATGTCATCAACAGGTGTAAGAAAAATCCTCAAACTTGAACAGCCTCATCTTCCTCTGAGAAAAGGAACACGGAGGGCATCCTACTTTTCTGTTCGGGGGAAAAGCAAGCAACAGACAGCAAAGGCCGCGGAGGTGACAGAGCAGGCACGGCAGCTGGCAGCGGCAGCAGACATGATCACCCGGCGCCAGCCGGCGCCGGTGGAGCGGGCGTGACAGGCGTGACTCCAGGAGCGACGGCCGCGGAGGCGGCTGCAGCCCAAGGACAACAGCCCTCGTTGGAACGGGACGTGTGGCAGCGTTTGAAAGAGGACATGGCGAAGTGGCTGCGACTACAGGAACGGAGACCCCTTGTCTCAGTTCCCGCAGGGAACACCGCTGCGGGTAGACACAGCCCACTGTTTCTTGTGGCTGTGAGCTGGGCATGGAGCTCTTCCCAAAGTTCAAGGTAAACAGTCTGTTCAACTCTCCGGTGTTTGTAGGTGAACAACCTCTTATGTGGCCCAGAAAGCTGGAAAATGAGGAGGGAGGAGGGACTGGTTGCTAGAGGCAGGAACCGCAGCTCTATGCGGGACCTCAGTATCAGAGCTCCAGCCTTTGGGTTCCTTTTCCTGGTTATTCTGGAGGACAGCTCCCCATTCTGAATGCTCGTGGGTGGAACCGGCACTGCCGTCCCCTCGGGGCCAGACGTGGAGGGAGAAGCGGAGGGACGGTTGATGGGGATGGAGACTGCACAAGCAGGGGCCACAGACTCAGCAGAGGCTGGCTTCTTCCGTGTCCTCTAACACTGTGACACTCTCCTCTGTGTCACTGACCAATTCCTCAGTGAATGGCGGTAAACCAGGTCTAGCCAGACACTTTCTTGTCTTTCAATCACCCGAGGCTGCATATCTTCAGAACGTATCCTCTGGCTCTTCCCATACACGGTGCCCTTCATTCACACATGTGTGTGCAACCACCGCATTCTGGCTCCAGAGAAACAGCTTCACTCCAGTCCTAATCCTCCTCCTTTCTGCATTTGCATACGTGTCAGCTGGGGCTTTCCGCACGGCTCACCTAGTCCTGCTCTTGAAAATGAATTTTTTGAAGTTGAAAATACAAATCAAGTTTGCTTAATGAGCAGGCACGTACATGTATTTACTGACAATGACCCGTGGAGGCAGGAGATAGCGATGGTGACTTGCAACCAGGTAGCTTCGGGCCAATATGGTCTGTGACATATATATGTATATATTTTTTAAGATTTTATTTATTTATTTGAGAGAGAGCACATGAGAGGGGGGAGGGTCAGAGGGAGAAGCAGACTCCCCGCCGAGCAGGGAGCCCGATGCGGGACTCGATCCAGGGACTCCGGGATCATGACCTGAGCCGAAGGCAGTCGCTTAACCAACTGAGCCACCCAGGCGCCCTGTGCCATATATTTTTGACCCAGGATAAAATCAGGAGGAAAAGGCTGTCGGGAATTAAGGGCATCAGAGTGAGCCAGACTGAAGGCCCTGGACCTTCAGAAGAGAAAAGAGCCAGTGTCCAGGCAGCTGATAACCCTGGTCCATTAGTTGAGTTGAGAGCCACCCCTCTGCAGACAGCCCTACAGACAAACCCCCATCCTTTCCTCATTCGGGAACAGATATCACCTCCCTCTCCTCTTTCCTACTCCCCACAGAGCTGCCTTTCCTCTCCCACTGCGCGTTAACCAACGCAGCCCCAGAGTGAACGACCAGGACATAGGGCTGAGATGTGCTAAGCCTCCCGAACTCCACATGCCGACCTGGAGACGGGGAGG